>NW_020954559.1:43870570-43938268 GCF_900497805.2 Vombatus ursinus
GATGATGATGATGATGATGATGATGATGATGATGATGATGATGATGAAGTTGTCCTCTTGAACACTGACATAATAGCCAATGAATGAACTGATCTCTTTGGCTCAAAAGCTTTTTAGTTTTATGTGTCAGAGATAGGACTTGAACCTAGATCTTCTTGATTCCCAAACTAGCCTTTTGTTCATTATGTTTTGTAGCTTCTCAAGGAACCATGGGGAAAGAGAATAATTTAAAATGACTTTGAGCAGTTGCCAGGTTTATATCTTCTCATCACCTTCTTTGGAATAGATAGATAGAAAGAAAAATAGGTTTGTGTGTGCATATATGCACATCCCTACACATAGGTACATATACATACACATATATGTATGTATGTATCTATATGAACACTCGTGTGTATGTACTATCACGTCTTTGCAGAATTGTAGTAATATCAGGACCATCCCAAAGGCAAAAAAAAAAAGCTTAAGAAACAAGAAGAGATTTTTACTTTTAGAAAATGAGTCCATTTTTATTCAGCATAGCATTAGAAATATGCCCAAGGGAAATTACAGCATCAACATGTGTAATATCATAATATTTTCTATGACTACCTCTTACTGAATCGTATATGTGTAGGCATTGGGGAGTGTTGGGAATCTTATTTGGGAATGGGGCTTCAGCTATGAATCTGCCTATAAAAAGTGATACAATCAACCTGAAAATATATACCAGAAGGAAAGATCTGAAAATGGTTCAGTTGTAGTGGAGAATGGGGGAGGGCGGATCCAGAAGTTGGGAAGATGATTGTGTTAATGTAGTCATAGTTTCAACCAGTCACTAATCTGTCTCATTGGTTACAAGAATAAGAAAGAGAATATGAACTAATTTGAACAAATAAACCACAACTACTGAAAAACAACTCAGAACACATTCCATGGTGGTAATGAATTAGAAATATTCTCTTTGTACACAAAGAAGAATGTTTTAAATCATCTAGAGGCATGGACTTTGATTTGTGAGGATTCTAAGCCTACTAGGTAATGTGCTAGATACTAAGGATAGAAAAACAAAAGACAAAGGAGAGGAGAGAGAAGGGGAAAGGAGAAGAGGGGAAGGGAGGTAAGGAGAGAAGGGAGAGGAGGGAAAAGAGAGGGAAGGGAAGGAAAAGAGTAGATTCTGTTTTCAAGGACTTTACATATGCTGAATTTAAAGTCAGAGGATCTTACTAGATGTGTGATCTTGGGCAAATCTCCTAACTTCTGTGAACCATTACATTATCTTTGCCAAGAAAACCTTACATGAGGTAACAAAGAGTCTGCTACAAGAGAACAACAGTGAATATGTGTGTGTGTGTGTGTGTGTGTGTGTGTGATATGTGTGTATGTATGTATATACACATACCTATATCATATATTTTGGGGGGCATGTGGGCTGATCAGGGAGGACTACCACTGCTGATAGCTTGCTGAGTGAGTCCTTTTCAGGGCTACTCATCCACCTTTGATGTCCTCCTTCACCGAACTCTCACCTGTGGCTCCAAAGAGCTGTAGTACGCTCAGTGGCCTTATCCTGGTAAAACCATCTCTAGGCAGATGGACTAAACCAGGTTGAGGGTAACTGACAGGTCTCAAAGCCATTGGTGGGGGAGAGGGATTTCTACCCCAAACATGTGAAGACTTCTGGTGGAAGAGCAAGCTTGGTGAAGCACTGAGAGCTTGGTCAGACATCAAAGACACCAAGGTCATCCACGGCATCCTGGTCCATTGCCAGTCCTCTTGACTTCTGGAGAGAGGCTGATGACTTTGTGCAACTCTGCCTCACTTAAATCCAATTCACTCACAAGTCAAGACATCCCCCTATGACGTCATTGGTCCTTTTCAAAAAGAAATGGTGAACAACATATGCAAAATAAATACAAAGTAATTGGAGATCTGCCTCTAATCTATGTCTCTCTGAGAAACACAAAGACCTTTTTAAAAGATTCATTCTCCCCAGAGGCACAAGTAAAAGGAAGCAAAAATCCTGAAAAGGACCAGGATATAACAGCACCTAGGGTAAAGATCAGATATTTTTAAAATAATATTTTATTTCCCCCCAATTATATGTAAAAACAATTTTTAACATCCATAGGTTTGTTTGTTTTTTAAGTTTTGAGTTCCAAATTCTATCACTCCCTCTCTTCCCTCCCCCTCCCTGAGATAGCAAGCAATCTGATATAGGTTATACATGGGCAATCATATAAAACATTTCCATATTAGTCATTTTGTGAAAGAAAACTCTAACAAAACAAAGAGAGAAAGGAAGGAAGGAAAATAAGAAGGAAAGGAAGAAGGAAGGAAGGAAGGAAGAAAGAAGGGAGGAAGAAAGAAAGGAAGGAAGGAAGGGAGAGAAGGTGGGAGACAGGGAGGAAGGAAGGATGGAAGGAATAAAGGAAGGATGGAAGAAAAGAAGGAATGAAGGAAGAAAGGAAGGAAAGAAGGAAGGAAGGAAGAAGGAAGGAAGGAAGGAAAGAAGGAAGAAAGGAAGGAAGAAACAGACAAATATTATGCTTTGTATTTGTATGATCTATATTTATTTGCTATCAGTTCTTTCTCTGCAGGTGGATAGCATTTTTGGGATTGTCTTGGATAACTGAATTGCTGAGAATAGCTAAGTCATTCACAGTTGATCATCATACAATATTGCTGTTACAGTGTACAATGTTCTTCTGGTTCTTCTCATTTTACTTGGCATCAACTCATGTAAGTCTTTCCAGGTTTTTCTGAAATCATCCTGTTTGTCATTTCATATAGCATAAAGATATTCCATTAGATCATATACTACAACGTGTTAAGTCATTTCCCAAATGATGGACCTCCGCTCAATTTCCAATCCTTAGCCACCACAAAAAGAGCTACTATAAACATTTTTGTGAAGATCTGTTACCCCTCCTTTTTTTTAATTGCTTTGGGTTACAGACCTAGTAGTGGTATTGCTGGGTATACACAGTTTTATAGCCCTTTGGGCATAGTTCCAAATTAGTCTCCAGAATGGTTGGATCAGTTCACAACTCCACCAACAATACATTAGTGTCCCAGTTTTCCCCTATCTCCTCTAAAATTTATCATTTTCCTTTTCTGTCTTATTAACATATCTGATAGGTGTGAGATGGTACCTCAGAGTTGTTTCAATTGGCATTTCTCAAATCAATAGTGATTTAAAGTGTTTTTATCCTATGACTATATATAGTTTTAGTTTCTTCATCTGAAAACTGACTGTTCATATCCTTTGAGTATTTATCAATTGAGAAATAACTTGTACTCTTATAAATTTGACTTGGTTCTCTATATATTTGAGAAATGAAGCCTTTATCAGAGATGCTTGCTGTAACACCCCCCCCCCAATTTTCTGCTTTCTTCTAATTTTGGTTGCATAGGGGTTTTTTGTGCAAAAAACTTTCTTTAATTTTATATAATCAAAATTATCTATTTTATATTTTGTAATGTTCCTAAATTTTGTTTGGTCCTAAATTCTTCCCTTATCCATAGATTTGACAGGAAAACTATTCCATACTCTTGTAATTTTCTCATGGGATCACTCTTTATGTGTAAGTCAACCCATTTTGACCTTATCTTGATCTATGGTGTGAAATGTTGGTCTATACCTAATTGCTGTCACTTTTTTCAAAATTTCAAAATTCTAATTTTCCCAGCAGTTTTTGTCAAATAATGAGTTTTTGTCCCAAAAGCTTAGATCTTCGGGTTTATCAAACACTATATTACTATGATCATCTACTACAATGTATTGTGTACCTAATCTATTCCACTGATCCACCACTCTATTTCTTAGCCAGTACCAGATTGTTTTGATGATTACTGCTTTATAATACAGTTTGAGTTCTGGTATGGCCTGGCCATCATCCTTCACATTCTTTTTTCATTGATTAGCTTGATATTCTTGACCTTTTGTTCTTCCAGATGAATTTTGTTATGATTTTTTTTCTAGCTTTAGAAAATGATTTTAGGTAGTTTGATTGGTATGACATTGAATAAGTAGATTACTTTAGGTAGAATTGTCATTTTTATTATATTGGCCTGACCTACCCATGAACAATTAATACTTTCCCAAAGGTTTAGATCTGACTTTATTTGTGTGAAAAGTGTTTTGTAATTATATTCATATAGTTCCTAGGTTTATCTTTGCAGATAGATTCCCAAGTATTTTATATTGTCTACAGTTATCTTGAAAGGAATTTCTCTTTCTAACTCTTGCTGCTGGGCTTTGTTGGTAATATATAGAAAAGCTGGTGATTTATGTGGGTTTATTTTATATCCTGCAACCTTGCTAAAGTTGTAAATTATTTCAACTAGTTTTTTAGTTGATTCTCTAGGATTCTTTAAGTATACCATCATATCATCTGCAAAGAATAATAGTTTTGTTTCCTCATTGCCTGTTCTAATTCCTTCAATTTTTTTTCTTCCTTTCATTTGTCAGGGGAGTTCCCTTTCAGAAGGGATTTAAGGAGTTTTAGGGTCTCCCTTGGCATATTTGGTTAACTAGAGAAAACACTGACCTTCAGTTTAGTGTTTACTAGTTAAGCCTAGGTAATAAATTGGTTACTAATTACCCAGAAACTCTATCTCTCAGAGTTTTCATTAGTCTCATAAGACAATCATATGATTTCTCTTGGTTTTGTTATTGACATGGTCAATTATGCTGATAGTTTTTCTAATATTGAAGCAGCCCTGCATTCCTTGTAATAAATCCCACCTGGTCATAGTGTATGATCCCTGTGATATATTGCTATAATCTCCTTGCTAGAATTTAATTTTAAAATTTTGCATCAATATTCATCAGGGAGATTGGTCTATAGTTCTCTTTCTCTGTTTTTGCTCTTCCTGGTTTAGGCATCAGCACCATATTTGTGTTGTAAAAGGAATTTGGTAGAACTCTGTCTATTTTTCCAAATAGATTATAATGTATTGGAATTAATTGTTCCTTAAATATTTAGTAAAATTCACTTGTGAATCCATCTGACTCTGTGCATTTTTCTTAGGGAGTACATTGATGGCTTGTTCAATTTCTTTTTCTAAGATAGGGTTATTTAAGTATTCTATTTCCTCTTCTGTTAATCTAGTCAGTTTATATTTTGGTAAATATTCATCCATTTTACTTAAATTATCATATATATTGGCATATAATTGGACAAAATTGCTCCAAATAATTGTTTCAATTTTTTCTTCTTCAGTGGTGAATTCACCTCTTTCATTTCTGATATTGGTAATTTAGTTATCTTTCCTTTTTTTAAATCAAATTAGCCAATGGTTTATTTTATTTTTTTTTCATAACTTCTAGTTCTATTTGTTAGTTCAATGATTTTCTTACTTTCAGTTTTATTCATCTCTCCTTTGATTTTTCAGGATTTCAAATTTCGTGTTTAATTGGGGATTTTAATTTGTTCTTTTTCTAGTTTTCTTTTTAGTTGCATGCCTAATTCATTGATTTGCTCTTTCTCTATTTTATTGATGCAAGCATTTAGAGATATAAAATTTTCCCTGAATATCACTTTGAGTATATCCCATAAATTTTGATATGTTGTCTCATTGTTGTAATTTTCTTTAATGAAGTTATTGATTGTTTCTATGATTTGTTCTTTGACCCACTTATTCTTTAGGATAAGATTATTTAGTTTCCAATTAATTTTTAATCTATCTTTACACTACCTTTTATTGAATGTAATATTTATTGCATTATGAACCAAAAAGGATGAATTTAATATTTCTGCTTTTCTGCATTTGGTTATAAAGTTTTTATGCCCTAATTATTAGGGCCTAATACATGGTCAATTTTTGTGTTGGTTCCATGTACCACTGAGAAAAATGGTCTATTGTTTTCTATTCCATTTAATTTTCTCCAGAGATCTATCATATCTAACTTTTCTAAAATTTGGTTAATATCTTTAACTTCTTTCTTGTTTATTTTGTGTTTATATTTATCTAGTTCTGAGAAGGGAAAGTTGAGGTCCTCCACTAGTATAGTTTCACTATCTATTTCCTCTTATAACTTATTTAACTTCTCCTTTAAAAATTTACATCCTATGCCATTTGGTGCAAATATGTTTAGGATTGATATTACTTCATTGTCTATGGTACCTTTTAGCAAGATAGTTTCCTTCCTTATCTCTTTTAATTAGATCTACTTTTTTTTTATTTTGCTTTGTCTGAGATCATGATTGCTACCGTTTCTTTTCTTCCTTTTTTTTTACTTCAGCTGAAGTATAATAGATTCTTCTGCAGTGCATTACCTTTACTCTGAGTGAGTCTTTGTGCTTCGAATGTGTTTCTTGTAAACATCACATTATAGGATTTGAGTTTTTAATCCAATTTGCTGTTTCCATTTTACAGGTGAGTTCGTCCTATTCACATTTACAGTTATGATAACTGTGTGTTTTCTTCCATCCTATTCTTCCCTTGTTTATTCCTCTCTCTTTCTTATCTTTCACCCTGTCCCTTCTCACAAGTGTTTTCCTTCTGCCCACTGCCTCTCCCAATGCACCCACCTTCTAACAGTCTCATAACCCTTCTCTTATCCTCATACCTTTTTAACTTCCTTATAGGGTAAGATATATTTCTATATCCAACTGAATCTCTATGTTATTCCCTCTTTGAGCCAATTCTGATGAGAGTAAGATTTAAGCATTGCCTGCCATCTCCTGCCCCCATCTTCCTCTTTACTGTAATAGCTCTTTCATGCCTCTTTTATGTGAGATGATTTAATCCATTCTACCCTTCCCTTCCTTTTTTCCCAATGCAATCTTCTTTCTTACCACTTAATTTTGTTTTTTGGGGATATCATCCCATCATAGTCAATTCATACTCACAACTTCTGTCTGTATATACACTCCTAATTGATCCAATAGAGATAAAGTTCTTAAGAGTTACAAATATCATCTTGCCATGGGGTGTGTGCTGCGGCTGTTGCTTGAACTGTGCTCCCTTCCCACCCCAGTAAGACAGGTCTTTCCTAATTGGTTCTGAAACATTTTTCAAGGTTGTTTGAAGGGGAATTTGGGAGGGCTTCAGGGAGTTTCTGCCTCAAATCACCATCTTGGCACAAGAAGAACCCCAAAATTAGATACTGATATATCTATATAACTATAACCGCCCGTCCAACTTTCTCATTAAAACTTGTAGTGTGAAAAGTACCTGGAAGGCAAGTTAACTCAACCCCCTCATTATGTTTGTAGAATTTTGAGCTATATATCTATGTAAGTGTGTGTGTCTGTGTATAAATAATATATATTTATGTGTGTATATATATCATAGTTATATATGTGTGCACATGTGTATAGTTATAGTTTTATATAAATATGTAGTTATATATAGTTATAGTTTTATATACATATATAGCTATATATATGTATATATCCATATATTATTATAATGTCTAGAAGAATAAGAAATGAAATGAGGCACAAAGTTTTTACCTGAGGGTTTTTATGCCCCTCTTTAAACCTCTATTTGCTCATCTATAAAATGGGGATAACAATAGCTAAGATGGATATTGACATAATGAATAAGAAGCTTGTCTCAAAGCTGGGAAGGTCTGGATTCAAATTTTGACTCTGAAATATGCTAGCTGAGTGAATCTGGACAAATCCTTTAGTCTCTCAGTTTCTAGGTAACTCTCTAAGATTAGTTACAGAAGAGATGCTGACCTGGATTGGTAGAGAAAGTTTTCTCATTCATTAGTTTCTACTAATGAAATCACGTGTCCCATCCCTATTATTTATATCTGTAGTACCTACTTTACAATATTGCTTTTTACAGGTGATTTTCAAAAAGTTCAGTTCAAAAAGTTCAAGGCTTAATGATCATGTTCATTTTGTGATCCAAGTTAAAGGGTGTACGCAATGTGTGATGTTTATGATCCTGGTCTGGTTTTAGAGTTCTAGATGCTAATGTTGTATTTGGAATTATCTGCCAAGTTGGGGAAATGAATGAGTAAAGGCCTTTGCTTACTACTGGTAGGCTTCACTCCTGATTTTGGGAGAGAAATGGGAAAAGTGCAGCAAGCCATTATTCTGTACAGGCTAGGCTTTCGCAGATATCAGAACCCACAGGCTCACAGGTACAGCTGAATCAGGAGGCTCCCAATGGTATTGTCAGCTTGTCATCAGAATGCCACCTCCGTACAGAGCAGGGATAGGAAAGACATGTTGCGAGAATAGCATCTGATAATCATTTTGCTAACCCTTTCAGCACTGTGCCTCCTGACCTCTGAATATAACCATCCAGCCTAAATCCTCTGCATAAATTCACAATATCCCACTCTTGGCTCAACCACTTTAATTTGATGTTCCCAAGAAACTGATTCTTGCCCTTCTCTCCAATTACAAATGCTTTATGCACCGCTCTGAGCCTCAGTTTGCTCATATGTAACATGGGGATAATAACAATAATAATAGCTAACATTTATATAGTGTTCACTATGTGTCAGGAATTGTGTTAAGTATTATACAATTATCTCATTAGCTCCTTACAACAACCCTGTGAGGTAGGTGTTATTATTATCCCCATTTTACAGATGAGGAAATTGAAGCAAACAGAGGTTAAATGATTTGCTCAGGGTCACACAGCTAATGAGTATCAGACTGATTTGAAACACACACACACACACACATACATGTACACACATATATTTATACATCCATGCATTCATACATACATACACACAGATTATTTTAAGACCTACTGGCCTATAGTCTATTTCATTGATATACTCATCTACTCCAGGAAGATATACAGCACACCAAATTCATGCAAACCATTCTCCAGGGATGAATAACTCTGCTAGCAACAGCGATTTACTTTTTTAGACCAGAAGACCCCACACTATTTCCAGAACCTACTGGAGAGAACCGATAATGTATATGCCTCAAATTTCATAGAGGCCTTCCACCACTACTATCTCACCAAGCCATGATTATAAAGATTAAAGAAGGTATTCTAGGGACAGGAACACCCTCTAAGCCCATAACCCAACCAGCCTGGATGAATCTAAAGGTCACATTTTATATTCACCAGGTTGTGATCACTCCTAACATATCAACTTAATAGAGAAGGGCAGCAAACATTTGCCTTTGGGATAAAAAGATGTATGTTTAAGGAAGTGGATTATGTCAAACTCTCATTTCATGGACATTGCTAGCAGCAGATCTCTGAATAGTGTTCCCTGACTTGAACCCTCTGCTCGCCCAATCCTTTCTTTAACCCTTGTATTTGACGTTTCTGAAAATATTTAATCCAGATCTCATTTATCTTCTGGTTAATACTTACACATCGGCCCTGGCCCTCTTTCTGTAGGATGAGTTTTCCATTCCTACAGAAGTAATGAATTAATCACTGACACATGTCTATCCCATATGGGTATTCCAAAATAAGTTAATATTTGTATGGCAGTGAATGACAAATGAATAAGCAAATTTATAGAAGAAGGAAATAATCACTAGTACCACACTGATGACAGTTATGGAAGCAGTGAAAACAGTTTAAACTGGAAGACTAAATTTAGTCAGAGAAACTAGGTTGAATCCTGGATGTGCCATTTACTAATCACAAATTAAATTGTGTCATACTGCCTCCTGACAAAGTATTCTCTTGACAGATAGAAGGTGTGACCTCCTTTGGGCTAGGTAAAGAGAGCTATACATTACAACATAACAGGAAACATCTATATCTTTCCCACTAGTCTTTTCTCCTACATATAACATAATAGAACCACTTGGCTGCTATTTACAGAGATGGGTCCTGTAACACTCCCTGTTTTTGTACCTGGCCAAGACTTGTTGGTTTGGTTCTTTGTTAGGGGAACCTGACCTCTAATTTTGGGTACCAGCATCCTCATTCTCACATTCATTGACTCATTATATCCTTACCACAATGTCTCAAGACAATGTTTCTTTTTTGATTCATCTCCAGGACAGGGAATAGAAAAAGAGGTATTCAATTCACAAGAAGAATTAGATGGGTCATTTATTCCTACAGGGAAATGGATGCTGACCATAAAGGAGTTTATAGTGCACAATACAAGATGATTTAAACGGGACTCAGTAACTTAACTTAAAACTACTAGTACAATTGCTAGGAAGGCTAATATTTAAACCTTTTCAGGACATAAAACAGTTTGCTTTCATTCATCCCTTGCACATCCAAATACTCTTCTAATGAAATCCTGATGGCAAAATAGTCAAACTGGGCCAGTCCTTTATTTTAAGCGGCCATTCTCACTGATGCTGATATTTTCCCTTCATTAGCTACTAATGTTTCAGTGAATACCACCATTACCATCATTTACCTCTGAAAACCAATGAGATCTCCAGAAAGTCTGAACTCAAAAGGTCCGTGAGACACATTCCTCTAAGGGTACTTGTTCATTTAAGATCAGAAGGGAATAAACACAAAAAGACAAAAACTACCAAGGACTCCAGGGCAAGCCCACCTGCTTGGGGAATGGCAATGGGATTGCCATGATAGCAGGATATAAAGAGATTGCCCTCTTCTATTTAGTAGGATACAGAGTTATTACATGTAGATAGAAAATGGAAGCCAAGAAAACTGGAAGCTCTCACTTCTTTTAAAAGGTACCTTGAATCATTAATTCTTCTGACTCATTGGCCAAGTAGGGGATACTTTATCTTCTTCCTTTGAAGCTCAACCCAAATTTCAACGTGTTTACCAAGAATGGTGACTGAGTATACACCATGGGAGAGAAATCCATTCACTACATCTACATTTCACTTACTTAACAAGACTATTTCTGGTTTTGTGTCATTAGAACATAATTTACTTTCTCATATATTGTTAAGGAATAAAATATTTCCCTGTTATCTATGGTAGATATAAAAACCATTGGGTACTTATATCTAATTTCTTTATATCTATCTTGTATCTAATTTCTTTCAAATCTGGCCTTCCTAGCTGTGTGACTCTGGGCAAGTCACTTAACCGTGTTTGCCTCAGTTTCCTCATCTGTAAAATAAGCTGGAGAAGGAAATAGCAAACCATTCCAATATTTGTGCCAAGAAAACCCGAAATGGGATCACAAAAAGTCAGACACAATTAAACCACTACAACAACAACAACAACAAAGCAGATATAAAGGGGTCTCAGAGGTCATCTAATCCATTACCCTTATTTTATAGTGGAAGAAACTAAAGCACAGGAATGGTAAGAGCAACTTGCCCAATATTAAACAGGTAAAAAGTGGGATTTGAATTCAGGTCCTTGACTCCCAGAATACTTGCAAGAGTTTTCTTTGAGCCTAATTTTTGAAGAGATTATTTAGGCAGATAGTCCTAGCAGTTTAAGATAGCAGAAAACACCCCACTCCTCCCCCCAAAAATGTAAAGTATAAATTTTGCTAATGGAAATACAAATATAACCTTCCTTTCTTTTCCACTCCTTAATGTTACATCAATATCTTCACATTTCTACTTCCTTCTAGTGCAGGCCTGCACAACATATGGCCCGTGGGCACTTGCAGCCCACAAAAAATGTAGGGGATGTAAAAGAAAGTAAAGATATAACAAGTGCCCCACTTAACCCGCCTTCCACTAGTCACTATTGTGCCCATGATGTAACTTGGTGGGTGGGTTGCCGCTGTGCACTTTCTCCTGTTTGTCACGTGACCCGCGGCAGCCAATCATTGTCAGTCTGTCTCTAAACCGGGACGAGCAAGAGTCCTATCTTTCTGCTATGTTTTCAGTCATTACTAAATGTAAATGGTAAGAAAACCTGAAAAATGTATTAAAACTTGTACCTCTTAGCAAAGTAATTTTTTTAACATGAATATGATTTCATGATAAATAAAAATCTTAAGTAACAAGTGTAATTAATTGAAATTAATTGAGATTTCCGTTTTTGTATGGTTTATTTGCAAAATAGTTTGATCATTAATTATACCTTTCCTTGGAAAGTGAGCTGCTAAAATCTATCTGCGGCCTGAAGAAGTTTAGCCAGTTGTAATTTTGGCCTCTACCTACTGCTAAATTGTGTAGGTCTGCTCCAGTGCTTGCTTGCAACTCCCACAAAGCTGAATTGACACCCTCCTCATAACACCCATAAGGTCCTAGCCAGGGAAAACATCCTATATGATTCTGGGTTAAAATTCAGCAAGTATATTTTCAGAGCAATTCACAATGACTTCTAAGTCCATGTATCATGCCTCTGAGAAGTAATTCAATGATTTTTCCTTTCTTTTGACAGAGAAAGAGTTGAGGTTTTAAATTATTTGCCCCCTAACCAATCAATGTAGCCAGAAGGACTAAAATTCTTCCTAGAAAGCCTCCAGGTTGGTTAGTGAGTAGCAAACATCTACTTTCAGGCTTTTAAATACTTGGCCACCTTGGCATACTGCTTACCTCCAGAGGTCACTTACTGCAAGTGATGCTTGCCTTTTAATCACACTAACAGAATCTCTCTATTCACAGCTGGCCGGACTGAAGATGACACAGCTGGAGGTTGCTTCTCTGCCATTCAAGGAACACCAGAATGCCAACTTCCTCAAAAAACCCTCACCATCCAGGGTGGCACAGAACCTAAAATTCATTCATTCCTAGAGATTCATTCATTGTCCTAGACCAGCTGCTAGTTTAAATGTAATTACATATAATTGAGTCACCCACACCTTAGGGCCAATGTCTTTAGCAGAAGCTCTGCTACTGAGAAATGAAGTAACTAGGCATTAAGGGGCAGTCTAGAGAGGCCTAGAGGAGGGAGAAGGTTGGGGGGGAAGCCTAAAATAAGGTGAAGATAATAATAATAATTTTGCTTACCTGTAAACAAAGGAGGCATAAAATCCCCCAGAAGGGGCTTGTACTAACAGTATAGAACTTTCACTTGGTCAGTTGCAGGATATTTTTTAGGAAGCCATGCACCCTGAGCATTCTCCATCTGGTGAGACTGTGTTGTATGGCAGTCAGTCTCCTACATACTGGAAGAGAACCTATGACTTTCAGGCAACATCTATATATAAAGGCCTGTCTGGTTATGCCCTCCATCCAGAATGCCATTATCAGGGAAATCCTTGATTATTGTCAGGCAAGTATTAGTTTTAGGCTTTGGGATTAACTTCCTCCTTAATGAATAAGTATTTATCCTTCAGTCATTTCAGTCATGTCTGACTCTTTGTGATCCTATTTGGGCAAAGATAGTGGAGTGGTTTGCCATTTCCTTCTCCAGCTCATTTTGCAGATGATGAAACTGAGGCAAATAGGGTTAAGTGACTTGCCCAAGGTTGCACAGCTAGTAAGTGTCTAAGGCCATATTTAACTCATGAAGAAGAGTCTTCCTGACAACAGGGTCAGCATCTATAAACTAAGTCACCTAGTTATCCAAATAAACATTTAAGCAATTATTATGTTCCAAGCACTGTGCTAAACCAGGCAGATATAAAGACAAAAGCAAAACAGACCTTGTTCTCAAGCAGCTTATGTTTTAAAATTACATTTGAGCATCCCCTAATGAGGGATTTTTTAATATTCTATGGACCTTTGCTCAGTAAGGATGAAAGAAGCTCCTCCCCAATGAGCAAAGAAGAAGATTCCTTCTATCCCAGACCCACCCCCCATCCCCAAATCTCGTCCCGTACCCAATGTAGACAGGAGCATATATAAGGTGAGATAACAACTTGGAATGGAGTGCTAGACTTGAAATTAGAAAGACCTGGGCTCTGACACTTATTAGCTGAGTGACCTCAGGTAAGTCATTTAAATTATATGGTCCTTTTTCTACATCTGTAAATGAAGGAGGGTATTAGATGCCCTCCAATGCACCTTCCCAGATCCAAATCTGTGGACATGAAGTACTGTGATTTGCTTCAACTAAGGGGATGAAGAAATAGTTACAATTGGTATAAAATGAAAATGTGGAATCACTTTTTTCCTATTAGCCCTTCTGTCTGATTTGTATTTCATAAATTATTTTTCTAATTGAATTCCTGCTAAAGTTTTGACTGACAAAATCTTCCCAGAAGGAACTCTTGAAAACTAAAAATCCTTCAAGAATTAGAGGGATTAAGCTACAATGATGAAATTAAAGTTGGCGGGGAGAGATATTTTTAGACAGAGAGTTCTACCACAATGCCTAACAAGTGTCTCAGAAATAAGATAGTTAATCACTCATTTGCTTTTGTCTATTCAAGCTACTACCATTGAAGACAACCCTGGACAAAATTGTGAATTAAAGGAAACAAGTTTGTCATAGCAGCCTCCCAAGCAACCTTTTAGTATTCATCTTTCCTAACATCACATCACTTCTGATATAGGTACCCTGGGGTCTCAGGTTTCATCACTCTTTTTTCTTCTAAAAAGAAACTAATAAATTTATTCACACCAAGAAATAAATGACTGATGTTTAATGATTATTATTTATATTTCTCTATGAGATATTTGCATTTTAATAAATGAAAATGCTTAAACCAAGTATATACAAAACATTGCATGGTGTGCAATACTATTTATGTGTTGATTGGTTTTACAGAACTTTTTTTTTCTTCTTTTTTTGATATTCTCTATATTCTATATTTCTCAATATTTTGATATTCTCTTAAGGATAGCTCACTGGAAGGGACTAGGAAGAATATAGTGGGAAATGCAAAATATAGGGTAATGTAAAAACAAAAGATTTCGATAAAATTCATTTTTAAATGGCCCTATACTGAAAGGTGTGTGTACTAGCAGTTAGGGTATTAGAGCGAGGCTTCATGCAGAAAGGAGCACTTAAACTATATTTTAAAGGAAAGTAGGGAGTCTAACAGATGAAAGTGAAATTTGAAAGAATTTCAGGCATAGGAGTCAGCCAATTCAAAGGCACAGAGATACGAGATGGAGAATCACTAGTGAACAACAGCAAGGGCATCGTTGTAGCGGGAACATGGAGTGCATGGAGGTGAGTAAGACAAGAAAGTTAGAAATAGGAGAGCTTGTAAAGAGCAGTCAGTGCCCAAATCCTCATATCTTGCTCACTTTTTTGTATGTATTTGTACAGTTTATCTTTTTAACCCAAAGATAGAACGTTATATTTAATCCCTTCTAAACTGAATTTTATCTAATTTGGTCCCATCATATAGTATGACCCATTTCAGTCTATCTAAATCCTTTTGTGGCCATTATCTGAAACCTCAATAAGCATGCTATCTGTGCTTCAGCCCAGTCATTGATAGAAGTTTTAAATGTAGCAAAGAATAGGGGTCTAGAACAGTATATAAGAGACCTCTTAGCAGGTTTGCTTCAATTCATTAATCACCACCCCCAGGATCTGGTCTTTCAACTAGTTCTGAATCCATTTGCCTATGTTGTCTACTTCTGTCCACCATAGAAATTAATAATAATAACATGTCACTTACTTTGTGCCAGGCACTGTGTTAAGCACCTAAAAATATATTATCTCATTTAATCATGCCAACAAATGTGGGAGGTAAATTCTATTTTTATTCCCATTTTGAAGTTGGGGAAATTGAATCAAATAGAGGCTTAGTGACTTGCCCAAGGTCACACAAATAGTTAATTAGGCCCAGTATTTTATTCACTTTACCACCTCATTGCCTCCTAAAATACAAATCATACCAAAAAAAAAAAAAGAAAGAAAAACAAAATCTTTTTCAAGTTGTATACTGAAAAATAGTTATATTATATATAGTATTCTCCTTATTTACCAGTCAAGTAACCCTGTAAAGGGGCATAGTAGATAGAGCACTAGGCTTGGAATCCTGAGTTCAAATCTGTCCTCAGACATTTACTAGCTGTGTGACCCTAGGCAAGTTACTTGAACTTGTTTGCCTCACTTTCCTCATCTGTAAAATGAGCTAGAGAAGGAAATAGCAAACCACCCCAGTACCTTTGCCAAATAAACCCTAAATGGGGTCACAAAGAATCAGATACAACTGAACAACAATAAACCCTGTAAAAAAAAAAAGGATCCAAGGTTACTGTTGCATAATGTATTATTTTTTAAAATTACATCAATGCCTTTATGTAACATTCATTCCTAAATATACTCTCCCAGTTCTCTACCCTGAGAGCTTCTCCTTGTAACAAAGATGAAAAATAAAAGTTTATCCAAAATCAACCCTGTCCAGCAGCATATTCAACATTCTACACCTGCACCATATCTGGCCAGTTCCAGCTGCCCAGTGAAACTTCAGTCAACCCCCCCAACACTTCTCTACTCCTTCCATCCCTGCACTTTCCAACTTTTTCTCTTCTATATGTGTCACTTTTTCTACTAGTATATAAGCTTATTTATAGCAAGGGTTGTATAGTTTGCTTGTATTTGTATAGCCAGCGTTTAGCATAATATCTGGCACACAGTAAGCACTTAATAAATGTGCTTTCATTCATTCATTCAGTCAGTCAGTCAGTCAGTCCCTCAGTCCCTCAGTCCTCAGTCTTCCCTTTCTCTTCAACAAAAAAGTAGAAGGCATTATTTTTTCACTACTTTTCTGGAACCAAGCTTAGCAATTTTAACTATACGACATTCAGTTTGATTTTGTTTTCTGTACATTTACATTTTGGTGGAGATAGTCTTGTTTATTCTTCTTCTGATCTGGTTTAATCTTCATTGGTTTACATGTGTCTTCCCATGTTTCTCTGAATTCCTCATGCATTTTTTTTTCTGGCATGATAATATTCTCTAAAAATAACCTACCACAATTTGTTTTAGCCATTCCCCAACGTATGACGTATTCTTTTTTTGTGTTATGTTTTGTTTTTATAATACATTCATTTCCAAATATATTCCTCCTGCTACACAGAGAACCATATAAAGCATTATAGAAAAAAATGGTGTTAGATTCACCAACCCATAATTTGAGGAATCTACCTGCTTCCTCATTTTGGAAATTGAGACCTTTGGCCCTCTCCAGTCTCATAGCAATTCTCTCACTCACCAGGATTCCTCAGAGATCACCAACAACAGGTTACCAATCACATCTGCAAGTTCTCTCAAGACTATCACATGTAGTTTGATAGAACTAGATAGCTTGAACTCACTGAGGGTAGCTGAGTAATTTTTTATCTCCTCACTTGTCTTGAGATCTCAGATCTTTAGTAACCCTTTTACCTGCTATTCTTCTTAATTTAATGATCATTCCTTTTGATACAGAACACAGATACAAAATAGAACCAAAGTAGGTATCATTATTTTTCAGAAAATTATAGTGATAGCTTTACTCTATTTTTTTTTGTTCCCACATTTAATGACTAAGCAGAAGTGACAGCAAATTGTCACTTGATAAAGATTGTTACATTTTAAAATTCATTAACCTTTTCAGCAGAAGGACTTATCCACAGTATCTCATCAATGATGTCAATATATCTTACAACTTCACCAAAAGGGCAGGGAAAATCAAGTCCTTTTGATGTTTTTATATATCACAGAACAATTTACTCCCTTAAGTCAAGTGATACAAGATCCTTCTTTAAATATTTCCCACATGCAGTAAAATAAAGTTTATATTTGTTGGGGCATGGAGTTTTGCTGCATGATAAATTATTACAACCCAAATTGGACAATTTAAAATATAATAATTGGCAATCAATTCCAATGAAGTAATTGTATATTTGGGAAACATATACTAGAATTTTTAAATTGTGTGGAACAGAGACCTAGAACACTGTCCTGGGCAAACATATTGAGCAGGGAAGGCATAGATTAAATATTCCCATAGATCTTCTGGGGGAAAACACTTATTAGTTTTTTTGTGACTTAATAAGAGTTTTCTCTTTTATTCTCTTTTTCTGTGGTTTCTAAAATTACTGCCATTATTCTTCATTAGTTTCTGTAGTTTTAATGATCTTTTGGGTTATTTTTTTTTGCATTAATTGGAGAAAGAGATACAAGGTACTACAAACCTACTCCATGAGTTTAAGGTTTTAAATTGAGCAACATTTTCAATGTTTTTGCAAATGTGTGGCAACTTCACCTTCAAACTAATTAATGCTTTTCTTTTCTTTTGTTTTTTTAACATTATTTTTCCCCAATTATATGTCAAGACAATTTTTAGCATTCATTTTACAAGACTTTGAATTCCATATTTTTTTCCCTACCTCCCCTCCCCTTTTCCTAAAATGGTAGGCAGTTTCACATAGGTTATACACATGCTATCATGTAAAATATATTTCTATATTAGTCACAGTTGTGAAAGAAACAGATAAAAAAAGGAAAAAAACACAAAAAAGTAAGTAAGTGAAAAAAGTATGTTTTATTCTGCATTGAGAGTCCATCAGCACTTCGTCTGGATGTGGATAGCATTTTCCTTCATGAGTCTTCTGTACTCGTCTTAGAGCCCAGTTATTCATGGTTGATCATGATACAATGTTGCTGATATAGTATACAATGTTTTCCTGGCTGTACGCATTTCACTTTACACCAGTTCATATGAGTCTTTCCAGGTTTTTCTGAAATCTGACTGTTCATCATTTCTTATTGTACAATGATATTCCATTACTTTCATATGCCACAGCTTATTCAGCCATTCCCCATTTGATGGACATCCCCTCAATTTCCAATATTTTGCAACCAAAAATAGGGCTGCTATAAATATTTTTGTACATGTAGGTACCTTTCCCTTTTTTATGATCTCGTTGGGATACAGATCTAGAAGTGGTATTGCTGGATCAAAGGGTATGCACAGTTTGGTGGCCCTTTGGGCATAGTTCCAAATTGCTCTCCAGAATGGTTGGATCAGTTCACGACTCCACCAACAGTGCATTAATGTCCCAATTTTCCCACATCCTCTCCAACATTTATCATTTTCCTTTTGTGTCATATTAGCCAATCTGATAGAAGTGGGGTGATTTAGAGCATTTCTTCATATGCCTATAAATAGCTTTGATTTCTTCATCTGAAAACTACCTGTTCATATCCTTTGATCTTTATGAATTGGGGAATGGCTTGTATTCTTATAAATTTGACTTATTTCTCTCTATTTATTTGGGATATGAAGCCTTTATCAGAGACACTTGCTATAAAGATTGTTTCCTAGCTTTCTGCTTTCTTTCTAATCTTGGATGCTTTGGTTTTGTTTGTGCAAAAGCATTTTAATTTAATAAAATCAAAATTATCTATTTTGTATTCTGTAATGTTCTATATCTTTTGTTTGGTTATGAACCTGCAACTCACTTACCTTCTCCTTTACGAATTTAGATGTTATACCACTTAGTGTGTATATGTTTAATATTGATATTACTTCATTGTCTCTGGTTCCTTTTAACAAGATGCAGTTCCCTTCCTTATCTCTTTTAATTAGCTCTATTTTTGCTTTTGCTTTGTCTGAAATCAGGATTGCTACCCCTGCTTTCTTTTTTACCTTAGCTGAAACATAATAGATTCTACTCTAGCCCCTTACTCTCTGCTGTCTCTTTTACTCTGTTGTCTGTTTTACTCTCTGTGTCTCTCTGCTTCAATTGGGTTTCTCATAAGCAACATATTGTAGGATTATGGTTTTTGATTCACTCTGCTATCTGCTTCCATTTTATGGGAGAGTTCATTCCATTCACATTCACAGTTATGATTACTGTGTATTTCCTTCTATCCTATTTTCCTTCTGTTTGTCCCCTCTCCTCTTTCACCCTTTCCTTCCTTAACAGTGTTTTGCTTCTGTCTGCCACCTTCCCCAGTCTGCCCTCTCTTCTTTTAATCCATCTACCCTTTACTTATTCTCCTCCCCTCCTACTTTCCTGTTGTGTTAGATAGATTTCTATATTCAACTGATTCTGTATGTTATTCCCTCTTTGAGCCAAAACTGATGAGAGTAAGGGCCAAGCAATGCCCATCACCCAACCCTCCTATCTTTCCCTCCACTGTAATAGGTTTTTTGCATCTCCTCATGTGAAACATAATTTACCTCATTCTAGCTCTCCCTTCCTTCTGCATCTAGTGTACTCCTCTTTCTCATCCCTTAATTATTTTTTCATGTCATTCCCTCAAATTCACCTTCTTCCCATACCCTCTTCTAGCTGTACTATTAGTGATACAATTTTTTTTTTTTTTTTTTTGGTGAGGCAGCTGGGGTTAAGTGACTTGCCCAGAGTCACACAACTAGTGAGTGTTATGTGTCTGAGGTCAGATTTGAACTCAGGTCCTTCTGACTCCAGGGCCAGTGCTCTGTCCACTGCGCCACCTAGCTGCCCCATAGTGGTACATTTTTAAGAATTACAAGTATCATCTTACCATGTAGGGATGTAAACAGTTCAGCTCCATCGAATCCCTTATGTTTTCTTTTCCCTTTTTAGGCTTCCCTTAGGTCTTGATATTGGAGATCAGATTTTTGTTTTAATTCTGGTCTTCTTATGAAAGCTTAAAATACTTCTATTTCATTGAATGACCATTTTCCCCTTTAAGTGTTATGCATAATTTTGCCAGGTAGATGATTCTTGGTTGTAGTCCTAGCACCTTTGCCTTCAGGAGTATCATGTTCCATGACCTCCCAATTTTCTAATGCTGTAGCTGCTAAATCCTCTATAATGTCAGTTGTGGCTCCCTGATATTTGAATTGTTTCTTTCTGGCCACTTGCAATATGTTTTCCTTGACATGATGGTTATACAATTTGACTATAATGTTCCTTGGAGTTTTTATTTTAGGATCTTTTCTTGAGGTGATTGGTGGATTCTTTCAATGCCTATTTTACCCTCTGGTTCCAGGATATCAGGGCAGTTTTCCTTGATAATTCCTTGAAAGATGCTGTTCAAGTGCTTCATTTGATTATGGTTTTTAATTAGTCCAATGATTCTAACATTGTCTCTCCTGGATCTATTTTTCTGTGGCTAGTTTGCTGGGATGCTTCCTGTCCTGGACTGCATTTCTCCCAAACCTGAGTGAGACAGACCTTTCTTGCTAATCTTTCAAGTTTCTTGGGCTAAAAGATTGCTTCACCCTGTCTTTTTGCTGGTTCTTCTGTTCCAGGATTTGTTTTGGGGCACTATTTTATAGTTTTTTGGAGGTGAATATGGGAGCACTATGGTGATTTACTGCTTACTCTGCCTTCTTGGCTCCTGGACGTCCCTGATTAGTGTTTTTCAAAAGATACCTGACAAATTGCTAGGCTAATCAAGGAAAATCAAGCTTTGGTTGATGTATGTTTTAATTAATTATATTGCTACCGTTTTAAGAGAACCATCTTCAAATGCTGTTGGAGGAAGTTAATAAAGAAATTTAAGATACGTTATTACATGTCTGTTCTTAAATATGAAATTATTTGATCTATCTGCTTAATGCATCTGCAGATCCTTCTAGGATTAGGGTCAGGATTAAGGGGCAATTGCTGGGTTGTGACTATTTAATCACAACGTTTAAAATCATATGTCCTCTCCTAAATGCTTTCCAGGGGATCCACTCAATTTGCTAGTGGCTTGCTAGATGTCTTGATATTTTTTCAATGTCCATGGTGTGTATGGACTGTCCATCACTTGTCGTTTGCTCTTGCCCTCATATTTTTTCTTCCCGAAATGCATTTTTGTTAATCTTTGTTACATATCCTCTAACGTTCTTTCTTGATGCGTTATAACACACCATGCGTCTATCCATTGCCCTTTGCATCACCTACAAACTATAATATTTCATAAATCCTAGGCATACAGAATTACCAAAGAACACCATTCTTCAAAAGATGTATTTTTATTTCCACGAGAAGCTTAGATTTAAAAAATAAAAAAGACTGCAGCATTTCTCAAAGAAATTCATCCCACTGTTCTCTCTCTCTCTCTTTTTTTTGCTTTTTGGTGAAGCAATCAAGGTTAAGTGACTTGCCCATGGTCACACAGCTAGTTAAGTGTCAAGTGTCTGAGGCCAGATTTGAACTCAGGTCTTCCTGACTCCAAAGCTGGAGCTCTATGCACTGCGCCATCTAGCTGCCCCTCCACTGTTCTCTTCTTGTTCAGGTCTAGCCTCAACTAATTCACCATTTACAGTGCTTGTCTAGAATATAGTGGATGTATTCATAGGTCAGTTTTATTGGTTTCTCATTCCATTTCATACCACAGGCTAAACAATAAACATTCTTCATCTATTCATTTTTTTTCTATATGGAGAGTCAGATCAAACTCTTCAGGTATTAGAAACAAGTGGTGTTTTTTTTTTAAAGATTCATAAAAACACTTAGTAATCTATTTCTTCCCTACTTAGCACGTTACTCAGGACATCATTCTTATTCTTTGTCCATTGTCGCATGTGGAAAATTTTCTCTTCTCTAGAAAAGTGAGAAAAGCTCTAAAAGTGTTTTCAGAATGAAACTTTTAAAGAGCAGGAAAACAAATTTTTTGTAGAGAAAACTATTCAAAGGATTGACTAGATATAACAACCCCATGAATAGGTGCTATTATTATTCTAATCTTACAGATGAGAATATTGAAGCTAAATGAGGGGTTAAGAAATTTAGCCAGGGTAACATAACTAGTGTCTGAGGCAGGATTTGAACTAAGGTCTCTGAGTCCTCTCAGACTCTGAGTCCAATTACTCAAAAGGAAAAAAAAAAGAAATTAGTAAAACAGACAAAAATGCTTCTATCTAGTCTGAATACTGTAGTAAAAATATTCTGAACAGGTAGAAATTCAGAATATATCTCTTTACTATAATTTCCCAAATTGCACAGTCAGTGCCCTAATTAAACGAGAATAGAGAAACTGGGTAGCTAGAAGTGATGTATTCACTCAGGAAACTCTTAAAAGTTAGGGAAGACAATATCCCTGCCTATCAACAGTACAAAATAAAATTCCTAGCTAAACTAGAAGTCAGGTCTATTCACTGTAGGCAATACATTCTTCAAAAAACACACCTGCTAGGCATATTCAAACGGTAACTTTTTATGAAAATAACTTCTCTAAGTAATTTCCCTAAGCAATTTCTCTGAGGGACTGGACCTCCTTTTCTTTTTGGTATATGTAGATTATCTTATAGTTGTTAAATGCATATTATTTAATTATAAACTTCTAGTAATAGGAGTTTAGAGAATCATACCCTAGAGCATCTGAAGCCAGATGTCATAACCACCAGAGGAGGTGGGTATAGCTGATAAGTCAGTCTTGAGCTTACATTCAAACCAAGGCTGGACAGTCAGTCATTTCTGACTACAACTGAGCTTTGAGCAGGATGACAAACAGGAAAATCAAGATATATGGAGTAGTCAAGTGTGTGTTGGGGTCTGAAGAATATTTCCGTAGTTCCTTTTACATTGTTTCAAATGACATTTTCAACCTTGAAGAAACTAGAGGTATACTGTGCTGGCAAACTAACCATAAAAAAATGAATATAGGAGGGGGAAGAAGACCATGAAAGAATATATTGAATACATTTCTAGGTTTAAAAATAATAGGATACTAGTTCACCTGCTAGAAATAATGATCATTATTGTGGTCAGCAACCACACAGATGGTAAATTATTTAACTTGGTTATAAGTTACAAGGTTACAAGCCAAGACTAAAGTGGAGGGAGAGTTGGTGCAGGCCTTTTTAATTGCAAATGATTGTGCACTCAATACTGCCTCTGAGGTTGAGATGCAACAATGTATGGATCCATTCTCTGACTCTTGTGCTAGTTTTGGCCTAACAATTAGCACCAAGAAAAAAGAGGTTCTCTACCAGTCAGCACCACACCATCCAAACACGAAACCATCAGTTACAGCAAATAGAAAAATTTTGAATACTTTGGATAAGTTCACTTACTTGGCAGTGTACTTTCCAGGGATGTATACATGGTGATGAGGTTTGACACACTCATTGCTAGACCTAACTCAGTGTTTGGGAGGCTCCAGAAGAAAGTGTGGGAGAGAAGAGGTATTAGACTGCTTACCAAACTGAAGGTCCACAGAACCATTGTGCTGACGTCAGTCTTGTATGTCTGTGAAATCTGGACAGTCTACCAGTGCCATGCCAGGAAACTTAATTGCTCACATTTGACTTGTTTTAGGAAGATTCTGAAGATCATCGGGTAAGATAAGGTTTTGAACACTGAGGTCCTTTCTCTAGCTGAACTGCCAAGTATCCAAACTCTGCTGCAGGGTGTGCAATTCTGATGGGCTGGCGGTGTTATCCAAATGCTAGAAGTACATTTGCTTAAAAGACAATTTAGCGTGCTGGGCCTAGAGTCAGAAAGACTCATCTTGCTGAGTTCAAAGCCAGCCTGAGGCACTTATTAACTGTGTGACCCTGGTCAACTCACTTCTTTTTCTGTAACATGAGCTGGAGAAGGAAAGGGCAAACCACTCCAGTACCTTTGCCAAGAAAATCCCAAATGAAGTCATGAAGAGTTAGACATGACTGAACAACAAAAGGAGAAACAGACAGTATTAGCTGTGTGTGTGTGACCTTGGGTAAGTCACTTTATCTCTCTGATCTCAATTCCCAGATCTGTAAAACGTATCAATGAGGCTGTTGTGAGGATCAAAAGAGTTCATGCATTTGTAAGTCTTAAAGCTACATAGATTTGAGCTTTATTTTTTCCCAGCAAAAAGAATTGTGTGGCCAAAGACACAAAGGTACACATTAACTTCTCTTACAAGAAATTACCTTGTTCTTAAATAGATTAAAGTATCAACCTCTACTCCCATCCCAACCAAAATAAATTATCTTTATTTAAATCTTAAAATGTCAGTCACACACTTGCCCTAAGTAACATTTTATCTCTATATTCCTATCCTAATTTACATACTCTTTTCTCCTTGGACTCTTTAAGGTCAGTCAAGTCCATGAACATTATATAGCACCTTTGTATAATAACCAGATCTCTGAGGCAAGACTTTTTACTTTACTTTCTGAGGTTGAAGTAAGCATTACTTTGCTATTAGCAGAGTACTCTTAAATACTTTGAGGTTTTCCCTTAAACCACTATCTCTTCATTTCTCTTAAACCATTATCACATTTCATATTAGTTTTACTACCTTCCTATACACTAAAATTGATACTGTTATAGTTGGAAAACATTGAATTAACAAATATCTGCTTATCAGGTTACCTTCAAAGTCGGATTTAACCATTTTGTTCTATCCTTTTCGTTGCCTAATGTTTCTGAGTTAGGGACACAGGCTTAACTTCCTTCCTCTAAAAAGATATAACAAACATTCCAAATGAAAGCAGGTACTAAATTTAGCATGGTTTTAAAGTGCACTGCATCAGCCCTTCCCTCTTATCTTAGATATCTTGTCTCCACTTATCTTAGAGGTAAAACAATGTCTAGTAATAGCATCAGACCAAAAACTCCCCCACCTTGCGGCCACTTGTCATACCTACGGATGCTTTGCCTAACTGTTTTGGCACCCTGTGCTCCCAAACTAAAGTTGCCTGGGAGAGGCATATCTTTGCCTTGGAGAATTCTCCTAGGGCTGTGGAGTGAAGTAGGGGAATCGGAGTTTACACTCCAAGGAACTGAGAGAACTGGAAGGACTTCTGTGTGGCATGAAATAAATGTGAAGAAAATGAATGTGGAGAAGACGGCCAGACAAAAGACAAGGCAGCACTTTCTGTTCGGGAAGACCAGCTGTTAAGGTTCCAATAGCTCAGGCAGATTTTTGGGGGAAGGGATGAGACGGCGCAGACAAATGGACATTCTTTGCATTAGCAGACTCATACCCGTTGCCCTTGTTATCTAGGTTCCCGACACACCTCAACTGTCAAGTCTACCAACTACCAAAGCAAAATTAGGCCACCAATCACCAAAGAACTTAGCTGGGTGTTGTCCTCAAACTTTGTGTGTCCTTTCCAGATAAAGCAGAATAATTTTTCCTGAGTACTTCCCTGCTTCGCTTCCCGGGAAGAGTACGTGGTAAGAAGAGAGAGGTGGTGAGGCAGGTTGTTGGAGTTTTGAGCCCATTCTGTGAGGGGTTAGTAACTCTACAATTTTTTCGATTTCTTCTCTGTTTGCACTCTAGGAGTTGGTGCGTTTGAGGTGATTATCCGTGCGCAAAGATTCTCCTAACTATCTCCCCTCCTCTTCCTGGATAGAGGGGGAGTAGCTCAAAAAGCTACTGCCTTTTTGAGTGTCTCAAGGGAGGAGAGAAAGAGAAGGCAGTTTCGGAGCCCACAGAAAGACGAACAAAGGAATGAAGTGGTGCTACTAGAAGACACGATCTTCTCTCTCCTCCCTCTTCGTCCCTTCACTCCCACCCCTTCACGCACTCAGTCTTCCCTTTTCAGAGAAACACGTGTGAGTGTACACACACACACACACACACACACACACACACCTGGCACCTGGAGCGCGTGCACATGTCTACCTTCTGTATGTAAACACACATTTCTAGTTACCCTTGTGTTAATGTTAACATTACTCTCTTGCGCCTTTGTGCGCGCGCTCTCTCTCTCTCTCTCACACACACACACACACGCACGCACGCACGCACACACACACACTTAGTAAGAGGCATCGCTTAGAAAGCTGAAAGCTTGAGAGCAAAAGCCAAGTCCGGGCTGTACGCTTTCAGAAGTGGGGTACGAGGGGAGAAGGAGGGGAGCGCTGGTATGCTGAGTGCTCTGGGCTTTGTCCTGTAACCTTCTTTAGCTTTCCGGGAGCTTAGCTGCTATTAGGTGGCACCAGAGGAAAGGACCAGGCTGGGAAGGTCCGAGGTGGGAGGTGGGGGAAGGGCGGAGTGCAGAGAGAGAACAAGGGAGTAAGCGTTAGCTTCGGGAGGGGCAGGCGCCCCCGTGAGCAGAATTGGGAAAGCCCGCGGCTCCTAGCCGGAGTGGTGACCGCGAACCTAAGTAGTGGAGCCGGTACCCCGGAGCCCGCCTCTTTTTCACAGGGTCTCGGGTCGTCAGCTTGTCCCTCTTGCAGCCCCGCGCCGGCGCCGACGTAGCAGCTGCTGCTGCTGCTGCTGCTGCTGCCGCTGCTGCTGAGCTTCCCAGAACAATGAGGCCGGTAGCGCGGGAGGCGCGGAGCTAAGCGCAGCCCCCTCCCCGCCTCCCTCGGCACACTCCTTCTCCTCATTCCCAGAGCGAGCAATGACTAGCGCCCGCGGCCGGAGCACCTAGCAGTGGCAGCGGCGCCCGTGGCAGCGGTGGCGGCCAAGGCAGCAGTCCAGAAGAAGGGAGAACCGCGGAGGGGGCAGAACTAGCCGCAGCAGCAGCAGCCCGAGCAGGAACGGCGGCCACCTCGCAGGCTGCAGACCCGGCAGCCTCAGCATGTCTGCCCCACGGCAGCCACCGCGAATCTCGCTTTCGCCCAGACAAACACCCTTCCTGCATCAAAGGCGGCCCCAGAAGCAGCCAAAGCAAAAGCGGCAGCTCTCCAGCTCCCGCGATCTTTAACGCCCCGAGGGAGCCTTGCTCCTGCTCCTGCTCCCGCTACAGCTCCTGCTCTTAGGTAATCCTTGAGCCTAACCTGATGACCCAGCACCCAACCCTACTCTCCAGGTTAGCATCGGGTTTGCTGAAGTCAGACAAGCGAAGCATTGCAGGCAGGGTTTGGAGCAGCGGGATGGAAGGGCTGGTTCTGTCAGCTGGGGAAGAGTCGAATCTACTTAACCATATGTGTGCTCGCCAGTTTGCATCCAGCTCCTGACATTGCATGGATAGTATACCTATCTAGACATTCTCCTGTACAGCGTGACTCTTGTGAGGGTGTATGTGTGTGTGTGTGTGTGTGTGTGTGTGTGTGTCTCCTCGTGTGCGCGCGCCCGTGAAACTGCTTGGGAATAAAAATGTGGCACACTCCTCTCTCTCCAGCCTTCCTCAGCCGGAGCGCCGAGGTATCCAGAGTATTTTGAAGAGGCGTTTGAAAGAGGGTTGTTTAAGAGGGGAAAGTGGCAGGGGCGCGGAGGCGGGCGATGCCTTTCTTCTTGGTACAAGAGTGCCGGTGTGCGGTGAGGACACAGCGCTGAGCTACAGAGAGAGAAAGAAAGCCTTGTATGTTCCGAATTCTTAGAATGAGTGTGTGTGTGTGTGTGTGTGTGTGTGTGTGTGTGTGTGTGTGTGCGTGCGTGTGTGTGTGTGTGTGTGTGTGTTTTGATGAGGGAAGAGGTATCCGCAAGCTGTGGCATGTGAAACCTGGTGCAACATGACAGGGTTGCATCTTTGAAACTGTAAAAGGAAGCTTTTCCTTTTCCTTTTTTTTTTTTTTTAATCTTTGGCTTTTAAAAGAAACAGTCGCTCTTGATTGCCTTTTTCTCGCTTTTTTTCTCGCGGCACCGCGACATCCATTCCGGCTTTAAATGCACTCTGATTATTTTCCAGTTCTCCAGCTCTAATGTGGCCAGGTAGAAACACCTCAGAGTCAAAGCTGCACGGGCGTTACTTCTGCAGTGGCACAAACACCGCTACTTTTTATGGAAAGGTTTCCCACCTTTTACAACGTTGGTATTTCGATGCCTTTTAAACTCTCTAGAATGTTGAATGTTCTTTATAATGTGGTATATATGTATATAGCTTGGTCTGAGGAGTGCAGGAGTACTTAGTGAGGCTAAAATTGTGTTTTCGGTGGGACTTGCCTGCTAAAGAGAGCTGAATAGATGTTTAGAGAAGCTGTGCTTTCCAGGAATTTAAATGAGACTTTTTGTGACTGCTTTCCAAGTGTTTCCTACTAGTACCATATTTGTTCTGTCAGGTTGAACTTTCAAAGCTTTTTTATGTTGTGTGGATCACTTTTTTTTTTCTTCTTCAGGAAAACCAATGCTTGGCTAGATTTTTGTTATTTTTCCCGGACAGCACTGGTGGTTTGTTCTGGAGTAACATAGATGTTGTCAAGATTTTTATCTTTTCTGTTATTAGAGCACTGGTCAAAGTGAAAAATTATCTGTTTAAGATTATCTGTCTAAAGCAACAAATTTATCTGAGGGTGCAAACGAATAGTTTGATAAGCTAATTTATGACACAGTTTGTGTTTTATTCATCTGAAGTATTTAGTGAGCACCTACTATGTACAAGGCACCATTTAATCACATTTTGAACAGTTAAGCAAACCAGATGCTTGAAGTTACTCAATATTTTACTTCAAATTGGTGAAACTGTGGTTCATGGAGGAAGCAGTAACATAAACGTGTCTAGTCAAAAACAAATTTATCACTTTCAGAGCTATAAATCAAAATATCACCCTGCTATTAGAAATTCAGAGTTAAGGTTTCATTTAGATGGAACATGTGTCTGGACTTAAGCCTAGGTGTGTTGTGTAAAACTCTAAAAGGACTTTTTTTTTCTCACTCCTGAATGAGACTCTTGGATAGCATTTTTATGACTCTGTATGGATATACTACTAGTGTGCCTTAGAATAAGACTGGGAAATAGAAGTGGTAAGTAGATAGTGGCTAAAATGCAAAGAAAAGTCTAAAAGACAGCTTTTTTGGTTAGTGTAATCGTAACTAATTCAGGCTTTATTTTGGAAAGGAACAAATAAAAAACTAATTAATAAAAAATTGACAAATAAAAAATTTTACAAGAAAAGGTTGAAGATGAAGAGGCTTTGTGTAGAAGAGTAACTTTTTTGTGGGCTAATGCACTTTGTTAACCAAGTAGGCACCTTTAAAAGTATAAACTATGCTACATTTTAAAAAAATCTCTGATTCTTTCCAAACATTTTGTGATGAGACTTAGTTTTGAATATTTCAAAGGTCTTAGGTTCTATTATCCTAATTTCTATCACTTTTTGAGTCACATCTGGGAATCTTGAAAAGATGCAAGTCCAGTTTGTGTCCTATGATTTTAAAAAGGATGTTGTATCCCTTGGACAGAGGCCATAGAAGTCAAAAATAAGGTAGTCAACTTTGGAAACATAGATGTCATGAACTAAGACTAAAGGAACTATAATTATTTAGACTGGGGAAGAGACAGCTGGGAAGATGATTTAATGCTGTCCCCCAAACAGTTTGGTATTAAGAGTATGGTGACCATTTCTACTGAGGACAGATTGAGAGGGAAAAGGATTTGAGCTACTTTGGGCTCTATGGAGAATACGACAAAAAAAAAATCTCTGCAGTGGGTCGTTGAGTAGAGCCAAAGATCTCTCTTCAATTAAATTCAACAGACATTAAATGCTTGTTGCATACTAGGTACTGTGCTAAGCCTTTGGTGGAGAAAATGCAATTATTTGTTTTCCAAATTTTGTTTTTATTAAAGTGCATTTTATTGTATATTATTGTAGAGAGTAATATGAAGTAGACTGAGTTCATACTAGCAAGTAGAGAGAGGTCTTTGGGATCTGCTTTCATGAATAGAAAAGAATGTGTGATTTTTTAATTAGTAGTTTAACTTTATGTAAAACACCAGTTTTCTCTCCTAAGTAGGCTGAGATGCCTACTGAATTCTTATATATACAAGCTTATTCCCAACTAAGTGCTACTCTCATTTCAGTTCATTAACTGGTCCCATAACACCAACGGATTTTTGGTAGAATTAGAGCGATGTTGCAAATGTCAGTGAGTAATAATAATAGCTCATATTTATAAAGACCTTTAAGGTTTGTGAAGTGTTTTACAAATATCATTTTATTTGATCTTCACAATAACCCTGTAAATTAGATGCTATGATTCCCTCCATTTTACTGATGAAGAACTGATTCTATATTCAAAAGAGTATGAGTTATGGGGAGGGGAGATTTGCAATTTTACTATGAAATTTATTTAGACAGTATTGAAGATACCACTGTAAAAACAATTTTGTTTGGGCAATTTTGTATAGAATAGGTACATATGTTGGACAAAAGCAAAAATAATAACATATTTAAACCTATAGGTAGCTGTAACTAGCTACAATCATATGGAAGTCAATTTACTGGGGAGGGAGGAGGGGAGTGGTATGGACTGACACAATAGAGACAGAAAGTAGTGGTGGGGGCAAATCAAGGAACTAGTACACTCAGACATTCCAAGAAGATAGTAAGCTCTCCTCCTACCTCCTGTCAAACTAGGGCAAAGTTCATTTTGGCCTCTTTCATTTGTGGTTCTGTTTATGTAGCATTTTGAAGCTTTTTCTCAGATTTTTTTTTTCAAAATAATACTATGAGGTAGAAAGTACAAATATTATCCCCATTTTACAGAGAAGGAAACTGAAGCCCAATAAGGCAAAGTGGTATATCCTAGTTACATAGCTAGTAAAGTATCAGATCAAGTCACTCTATACTTTCACAGGTCACCACTCATTCCCTTGCTTCACTTCCTTCTCTTCCAAATATCTGCCCTTTAAAACTACTCAATTTGTGCCACTCATGAGTTATTGGATTATAAATTCATAGATTTAGAGCTGGAAGGGACTTTAACGGTCATACAATCCAACTGTTTTGTTTTGTAGACAAGGAAACAGGTTCAGTGGTTAAGTGATTTGCCTATTCTGCTATTCATTTCTTTCCTAACCCAGGATTACCTCTAACCATCTTCCTTCACTCTTTCCTTCAGTGGAATCAACCAATACTTGAGTAAGTCACTCAACCATAATGACTGGATTCACTATTAAAAAAAAAAATTCTGTCTCTATTGGACCTCCACTGCTGCATGCTGATCCTTTTATAACCTTCCCTGGTGGTCAATTCTATTAAACTCTCCGGACTAGTTTTTCCAAATTTTTACTCTCCTTTCATCACCTCTCCTCTTCCTTTCTCTCCTCTACTATCCTCTTTCTCTCCTTTTCTTTCTTCTCTCTTCCCCTTTCCCCACCCAATACCGCATCCCTTTCCCTCTCAGGAGACATTGCGGTTTTTGTTTGTTTGTTTGTTTTTCAGGCAATCAGGGTTAAGTGACTTGCCCAGAGTCACACAGTTAGTAAGTATCTGGTATCTGAGGCTGCATTTGAATTCAGGTCCATCGGACTCTAGGGCTGGTGCTCAATTCACTGGCCATCAAGCTGCCCCTGCCTCACATTGTATTGGAAAATTAAAGCCCTACATCTTGAAGTCTTTTACTCAACTCGTCAATTCCATGATTTAAATTATCTTAGAATTCTTTCTTTTTCTTCGGTCTCTGATGTAGTCCTTCTCCTTGACAATGCTAAATCCTCTACCTGTGCACTTGATTCTATCCCATCTGGCCTTCTCCTGGAGATTTCCCTTCTACTATCAGTTCTTTTCCTACAATTTTCAACCTCGTTATGTACTGCCTTTTTCTTTGCTACTTACATCATCCTTAAAAATATCTTTCTGTCTCTGAGGGGATAATCCTACTATCTCTTCAAGTAGTAATCCTATCTCTCTACACCCTTTCACAATCCAAAAATCCATTTTGTTTTGCTTTGTTTTAGAAAAATTCTGTTACACTTATTGCCTTCACTTTTATTCTTTCTCTTTTGGTAATCTCAGCAGCTCCAATGGATACAGTTATCACCTATAATGCAAATGACTTCCAAGTTTATATCTTGAGTCCACCTCTCTAACCTGAATTCCAATCTTACATCTTTTGAAATTTCCTCCTAAATGTCCCAAAGCCATGTCAAAGGCAACATGTCTAAAGCAGAACACATTATCTCTCCCTCAAAACTCACATTTCCTAACTTTCCTTTTTATTGGTCTAAGGCACCACTCTATTCTAGTCTCTCGGGTTTGCAACCATGAAGTCATTCTTGACCCTTTATTCTTGGCCATCCTCCTCTCCTTATGTATCCATTAAGTTGTCAAGTCTTAAGATTTAACCTTCTACACATTGCTCTAACTTGTAAACTTCTCTCTACTCATACCACACAACCACTTCTCCTCCTCTTCATTTAAGGCCTTATTGCTTCTTCCCTGGACTGTTGTAATTGCCTCCTGAATGACCTGCTTTCATTTTTCTTCCCTTTTCCATTCATCCTCCACACAGCAGGCAAATCAATGAATATATAACACAGGTATGATGCCCACGATGTTTCTCTTAAGAAGATTTAGTGACTCTCTGTTACTCTTAGGCTAAAATACAAAATTCTGTTTGGCATTCAAAGCTTTCACAATCTAAATCTACCCTCTCTTTGTAGGCTAATTTATATTACTCCTCCTCATGCCACTATTAATGCACCAGATGATCTGATCTGCTTGTTCTTCCTAAATGATATTCTGTCTCTCACTTCCATGCCTTTGATAAGGCTATCCCTCTAGAATGCTCTCTCTACTTTCCTTTTTCACCTTCACCCCATGGATGAACTTCTCAGTTCCCTTCAGGGCACAGTTCATTTTAATTAATTTATTTTAAATTATCAAGAATCACTTCCATAAGCTTTTGAGTTTTAAATTTTCTCCCCCTCCCTCCCTACGTCCTTCCCCAAGACCTCAAACAATCTGATATAGGCTATACGTATACATTCCTATTAAACATATTTCACATTAGTCATGTTGTAAGGAAGAATTAGAACTAATAGGAGGAACCACCAGAAAGAGGAAACAAAACACAATAGAAGAAAAAAAATAGCAAATAATAGGCTTCAATCTGCATGCAAACTCCATAGTTCTTTCTCTGAATGTGGATAGCATTTTTCATCTTGAGGCCTTTGGAGATGTCTTAGATCCTTGTATTGCTGAGAAGGGTTAAGTCTATCAATATTAGTCATCGCACAACGTGGCTGTTCCTGTGTACAATGTTCCTCTGGTTCTGCTCACTTCATTCAGCATCAGACCATACAAGTCTTTCCAGGTTTTTCTGAAGTCAGCCTGTTCATCATTTCTTATAGCACAATAGTATTCCATTACATTCATATACCAAAACTTGTTCAGCCATTGCCCTATTGATGGGCATCCTCTCAATTTCCAATTCTTTGCCACCACAAAAAGAGCTGCTATAAATATTTTTGTACATGTGGGTCCTTTTCCCATTTGTATGATCTCTCTGGGATATAGCAGGGCACAGTTTAAAAGGCCTTGCTTGATTCCCTAGTTGTTCATGGCAGCACGCCAAAACTTCATGAGTATTTTGTCTATGTCCTGTATGTACTTATGTGTAAACATGTTATGTCTCACTTGTAGAATGTAAACTCTTTGAGGACACAGGGATTGTTTCATTTTTGTCTTTATAGTTCCATCATTTAGCAGAGTACCCATGACATATAGTAAACACTCAATAATAGCTAACATATAGTACTTTGAGGTTTGTAAAGCATTTTCCATATAATATTTTATTTAATTCTTATATCTACTCTGTGAATAGGTGTGAATTGTTCCTGTTTCATAGGTAAGGCCCCTAAGACTGAAAGAGGTTACTGATTTGCCCAAGGTCACAAAGCTAGGATTTAAGGCAGAATTTAAACTCAGGTCTTTCTGACTCTAAGCCCAGTACTCACCTTTCTCATTGATTTATTAAGCGATTTGAATTATGCTTTTTTTTCAAAGGTGTAGGAAGATTAATATCTTTCTAGGATTTTTTGATATAAGAATTGCCTCTGCCTCTTACCAGCTGGAATTGATATTCCAGCATATCTCATACATGTAGGTATCTCCTAAAATGACTACATAGGAAGCAGTAACATCATCTCCAGGATTGTGCAACTCTTCTTTTAGCAAATAAACAAATGAAGCACATCAGCCCCAAAAACTTTGAAACATTTGTCCTTGGGGAGATTCTTAATTAATTCACAGATTTGGGGCCTCATTAAAATTCATAATACTTTAGAGTAAAAATATCTAATGCATGATAATAGGAAGATTTAAAAAAAAATCCAGCTCTGCTTTGAGAGTGTGGCAGTTTTGGAAAAGATATTTTCATATTTTTATGTGTTATAAGTACTTAAAGTTTGAGCTGGTTAAATTAAATTGGAAGATAGCAAATTTACATAGACATCCTGAGGACATTACTTAAAGAGCTAAGCTTTTAAATGTAAAGGTATCTTTACTTACAAAGGGATGAGATATGATTCTCAGGCCAAAAAAAAAAAAAACACCAATCAAAAATTTTTGTCAACACAGGTTCTCTCAGAGGATGATATGGAACATGCAATTTGTGTTATTTGCACTTGACTTCTATAAAGTTAAAAGTGTACAGAACTTTAGAGATCATCTAGTCTAACCCTGTTATTGAATAAAGAAAGACTCAAAGAATCCAAGCTGCCGCAGAGTTGGGTTGAGTGTACCAGTGAGCAAGGGTAGTAGGACAACAGAAGAATCTTTAACAAAAAAAAAAAAAGACTATATGGAGTATGAGGAAAATTAAAAGAATTACAGGACCTGCTTCTGGGAGTATGGTACCATGATAAAAAATGATGGAAAGAAGGAAAACACTGTTTAACTCTAATTTTGTTTCTGTTTTCTCTTTTTAAGGAGAATGCTGTTTGGTCTAAGAAGGACAGAACAAAACTATTTAAGAGGAAGCTGAAATGAGTTAGGAAGTAGCAGTAAACGCCTAGCAGCCCTTAGGCCAAGATAAACTGTAATCTAGGGTATTGAAAGAACTAGAATATATTATTGTTAATAGTCTGTGAGTTTTGAAAAGTAATAGAGTGGGAGAGGTGTCTGCACAGCTGGAGGAGGGGAGATTTTGTCTCTTTTAGAGGCATCTGGTAGTACAATTGATAGCATGCAGGGCCTGGTATCAGGAAGATAAGTTAAAATCTGTCCTCAGATACAACTAGTAGTGTGACCTTGGGCAAGTCACTTAACCTCTGTTTTCTTCAGTTTCCTCGACTATAAAATGGGAAGTGATAATAATGCCTACCTCCCAGGTTGTTGTCAAGATTAAATGAGGTAATCTTTTAAAAAAAAAATTTAGCACAGTGGCTGGCTCATAATAGGTGATATATAAGTAATTATTCCCTTTGTTTCCCTTCCCTTCCCCCAATTATTAAAAAAAGTAAAGAATGTTGGTGGGTTCTGCAGTGTAAGCTATAGGTCAGTGGACTTCTAGTCTTGGCAAAATTCTGGAATTCATTTCTAAAGTGATAGTTTGTGAGTATTTAGGAAAGGAAGCAATGATCAGGAAGCAGGGCCAGAATGGCTTCATCACTAACAGGTCATAAAAGACCAACCTCATTTTTTAAACAAAAACTAGACTGGTAGATGAGAGAAATACAGTAGATACAGCATATCTAATTTTTAGCCTAACTTTTATCAAAATGCCTTGTAGTACTTTGTCGACAAAAAGGAAAAGAAGGTAAACTATACAGTTTGATACAGTTAGGTAGATTTACAGCTGGTTGAATGACTACTAAAAAGTAGTCATTAATGTCAGCATGGAAAGAGGTCTAATGTAGTGACCCAATGTTAGTAAACTATTTTTTTTAAATCAGTGACTTAGATGATGGTATATTGATGGCATTCTTAATTAAATGTGCTGAAAAGTAGAAGCTGAGCAGGATAGCTAACACATTGCATGACTGAGTTAGCATCCAAAATGATCTTTAGGCTCAGAGACTGGACCAAGTCTAATAACATGAAACATAATAGGAATAATTTTTTAAAGTTATACAGTTGAATTAAAAAAAACCAACTTCACAAGTATAAAATATAGGAGTTGTAGTCAATCCCTAAGAAAAAGATCTGGAAATTTTAATGAGCCTCAAGCTTGAAATTTATCATTGATGTCACATGGAGGCTATAAGAGTTAATACTTTACTTGGCTTCATTGAGAGGCTCAGTGTTTAGAAAAAGGAAGGTTACAAACTGTCCCACTATACTTGGCCTTGCAAGACTATATCTACAGTATTGTGTCCACTTCTGGGAGCCAAATTTTAGAAGAGAAATTGATGTAGAGGGTCACCAACATGATGAAGGAAATGGAGACCAGACAATACAAGACATGATCAAAGGAATTAGAGATATTTATCCTCAACAAGAAACAACTTGGTGAGGGTAGGAAGGTATGATTACTGTCTTCAAATATTTGAAAGGGCTTCATATGACAGAGAGATTAAGGATATTCTGTTTGCTCCTATTAAGTACAAACTGAAACAAAAGAAAAATAAGTGGAAATTGAAGAGAGCCATATTTATGTTTGACCTAAGGAAAAACTTCTTAATGACTAGAACTGCCTTTTCAAGTGGTGCCATTCTCCACACTGGAGGATTTCAAGTAGAGTCTGAATTAGGGACTCTTAACCCTTTTTATGTCCTAGATCCCTTAGTAAGTCAGGTGAAACTTATGGCCCCTTCACCAAATAATGTTTTCAAATGCATAAAATAAAATATATCTTACAAAGGAAACAAATTATATTGAAATAGTTATCAAAATTTAAAACAAATTTCAAGTTAGGTTGCCCTAAGTTAAGAAACCTTGGTCTAAATGAATACTTATTGGGAAAGTTGTCAAATATAGGTTAGCAAATGAAATTCTGTCTGCACAGAACATTTCATAATCCTCTGCTGACATTTACTACAGCCTACTTTTGATATCTCTTTTTGAATCTCTGAGTGGAGAGGTCAAGGGCTGAATCAGCAGATGAACTACACTGTCTTCCCATTGCTCAAAATATTAGAGAATATTTGTCATTCTTGAGTGACACACTGCCTAAGAATGAGGGAAAGCTTTTATTCTCTGCAAAATAGGCACTATGAATCGATTAACATGAATGCTTCAATTAGGTAAAAATCTCTTAGGATCTCAGATTTTTTTATTCTCCTTATCCCACTTCCTTATATCATTCATTCCCACTGTGTGATCTTGGATGCTTTGAGTATTGGAATATGGGCTGAGTGTTGGATCAAAGACTGGAAAATAGCCCAAGTGCATGTTTTGTTTCCTGAAATGATATCCTTGGCCTTCCATTTCCCATGTTCTGTTCGCTCATGCACGTCACAACCTTCCCAGTACCCAAGCTAATCTGAGAGTCCCTAGTTGCCCCAAAATTAACCTGAACCAGATAAACTAGTCAAAAGATTCTTTAGTTCTCTGGGAGAGTTATGGGTTAAAGGGAAAGGGCACAGATAATATTAAATACAAGTGTAATGTCAACAGCCTACCAATGGCATTTTGTTGTTGTTTAGTTGTTTCAGTCATATCCAATTCTTTTTTTTATCTTATTTGGGGTTTTCTTGGTAAAGATTCTTGAGTGGTTTGCCATTTCTCACTCCAGCTCATTTCACAGATGAAGAAACTGAGGCAACCAGGTTAAATGACTTGTCCAGAGTCACACAGCTAGGAAGTATGTGAAGCCAGATTTGAATTCAGGAAGATGAGTCTGCCTGACTTCAGGCCCAGTACTCTATCCACTGTGCCACCTAGGTGCCAGTGACAATACAATATATTTTAGCCAGATACTCACCATTCCAGCATTTGCCAAATACTATCCTTTCGTTTCATCACTTTAAAAGTTAGAAAGTCTGAAATGTTTCACTACTCTTCAACAGAAAGTAGAAATACTATGGCAATCAAAAGACATACTTACATTGCTTTATCTCCCCAGATCCCTTCTTTTTCCTAACATGGTTTCTTTGATCTCCTGATGTCTTTTTTAGATGTCATAGTGGAGAATATTGGACTTGGGATCAGGAAGAAAAGAGTTCTAATCCTGACTTAGATACTTATTATGTGTGACAACACAGAGGGTCACATACGAGACCTATAACTCTGTATGCCTCAGTTTCCTCACCTGTAAAATGGGAATAATTTGATGCACCTGGTTCACAGGTTTGTTGTGATGATCAAATGAGATAAACCATATGCAAAACTCTTTGCATACTTTAAAGAGCTCTACAAATGTTATCTTCATCTTCATCATCACTATCATTTTTCCTACAATTCATTGACTATTCTATACCTGCCCAATAGACTTAAGATTGGAAGATCATTACAGTTCTATGATTATTGGACAGGAAGCTCCCTGAACTGCAGCACATGCTTCTTAAAGGCAAGACCTTTGATTTTTCACCTTTTGTATCCCTTGCACTTAGCACAATGCCTCGAACATAATAACACAAACTTAATAAATGTTTGGTTCATTGAATTTACTTCTTGTTGGGGATAAAGAAAACACTAAAATAAATGTCAGTCCAAAAGCCTGAGTTTCTAGTCCCACTTCTCACTCTGATTGATTATATGAACCCACTTAATTTCCCTGGGCCTCAGTTTACTATAGAATAACAGGGTTGGACTAAATAATCTCTCAGGTTTTTCTAGTCCTATAATTTCATTTTGACATTGTCTATAAAGGGCAATTATGCTAACTAAAGAATTACTAACCTTGGAGTACTATTGGACCAAATCCTTTATAACCCTGACAGAAATCCCTCATCCAACTCCTCAGTAAGTAAAGGTAGATAAAGTAAACGGCTACTCTACTGTATGGAGTTTGAGGTCAAGGAAACATGTTTTATTCATCTTTGCATTCCCCTTTAGTCTGGCACATTGTGGGTGCTCCATAAGCAATTTATGTAATTCATTCAACAAGCATTTATTAAGGTCATACTATATGCCAGGCTGTAGGAATAAAAAGACAGAAATAAAATCAGTCCCTGGCCTCAAGGGAAACTAATATCTTCCTGAGAGAAACTACTTGTATACAAATAACTAAATACAAAATGTATCTAAAATAATTTTTTTAAAAATTCAGGTGGCAGAGGTCTTACATAAGATCAGAGATTTAGAGCTAGAAGAGACTTTCTTGTAGTAAACTGAGGAAACTGAGGCCCTGAAGGTTAAAATGCCTTTCCCCAAATCACATAGCTAGGAAGCATCCAAGTCCAGATTTGAACCTAGGTGAATAGAAGAATACAAAGAGTAGTCACTGGAAGAAAATGGTCTACAGTGTGGTGCTCCAGGGATCTGTCCTTGGTCCTTATGTTAAAAGGCAGTGACTGCATGTGAGATGGGGAGAGAGAAAAATAATAAAGTCATAATTTCATCACCATAATGAAATTCATACTTATTGCTTTTTTTGTTGCAAAGCACTTTCTTTCACAAGAATCCTATGATGTGGGTGGTGCAAGTTTATTGCTTCAGTTATATAAATGTGTAACTGAATAATAGAGAGGTTTAGCAATTTGCCTTCAGCTCATGGCAGAACAAGCTCCAGGCTCTCTCCATTATACCTCAGCTGTCTCTCAGTAGTAAACCAAAATAACTAGGACTTGAAAGCAGTTTACCAATTTCGTAGTGTTCAAGTAATCACAACTAGCCTGAAAGGATTAGTTCAGGACAGTATAGGAGCATAACAAGGACCCAGCAAATGAAATTTCCAAGAGAAAATTTAAGATGAAATTCAGGAAAACATTCCTGATGGTCTGAGCTATGGGACTGGTGAAGAGCCTAGTTAGCTGCTGGAACTGTGGTCCCTTGGGGCATTTAGAACTATATTGGAAAAAAGCACTCGAAAAATATGCTATAGAGGAAAAATCCTACAATGCCATGATTACCAAAGGCCCTTCTTTCAGAAGTTTATAATTCACACACTGGGCTGCTGAAGTGCTTCAGCCTGAGAGGAAATGTGTTATTAAATTTAAAACAATTGGTTTTCCACATTCAAATTATACAAATTTATCAAGTGGAAGTTTTCACATTTTGGTAATTATTGTGGTTTCTAAAATGACTTAGCTTTTAAATTAAATTTGGGAAAGGGTAAATGTTTTAGATAATTCACTAGCTTTCATTATTTAGAGATAAGTCTGAAAAGTATCTTTGGTGTATACACAGTGACTACTATTCTGACACATAAGCATTTCATCAAGTGTTAAAACTTGCATTTATACCATTGATGATAACGTCTGAGGGAGAAAAAACAAAGCGTCCATTCTTATCAACATATAATCATATTACACATACATGTATGTATGTAAAAAGAAAACTAAAGTATTATATACTATATATAATATATGCTATATATTCTATATAATATGTATACTATATTATATATAAAGTATTATATATAATACTAAAGTAAAAAGAATACTAAAGTAAAGCCTGAATTCCAGTCTGACCTCTTATTCTAATTGATTGTATGAACCCATTTAACTTCCTTTGGCCTCAGTTTACTGCAGAATTAGAGGGTTGAACTAAATGATCTCTAAGGTTTTTTCTAGTCCTATAATTTTGTGAATTGATAATTACATTTTGACAGTGTCTCTAAAGGGTGATACACACATATATGTGTGTGTGTATTATAAAATGTGCCATAAAAAGAGTACATTTTAAAAAAATCTGGGATGGGAGGATCTTATAAAATAAAATATACTTAATATAACATCAAATACAATTGATATTATACAATGTATTTTGTTAAATATATAGCATTTAATATTAATTTTATAATGTATTGAATGTTAATCTCCTGAGTGCCAAAAAGTTCCTATATCATTTGTCTATATATGCATATATGTATATGTACACACATATATGTATTTACATATATTTTCAATACACAAGAGAATTAAGGTCTTGATACACAAAAGACAGCAGTGATATAGTGAAAAAGACATTTGCCTCAGTTGGCAAGTCACTTAACTCTTTTTGGGCCTCCATTTCATCATCAAACTCCAAGGGTTATATTAGTTATTCTCTACAGTTCAATCCCACACCAATAGTTGGATTTTACTATCTATTTCTGGGGTTTAAGATAAATTCATTTAATTGTGTGGCTTTTGTTCAATTTAACTCTTTTAAAATTTTTATTCTTTATTATCAACTTAACAAATTCCAAAAAAAAGAAACATTTCCATGTACAAATTATAATGGATTACAGGCAAAATATGACTCCCTATTATGTACATCTTGCTTTTTAAAAAAAGTATATAATGAATTCAAAATATTATCTTCAAAGATATGGTGTCTTCAAACATGCTTGTTTGTATTTGCTTCTAAACTTCCTTTTTTTCCTCTCTCTCTTTTTGATTGGCTTAAAGAAGATTAATTGTTTTAGTTCAATTGTACAAATATTTGTTGAATATTTATTATGTGTAATGTAAGGTCCCTAGGGGAAGTGAATGAACAAAGGAATATTCTGTGGCCCAGTCTGTTCCAAAGTTACTTAACCTGTGGTTCCATAGACCAAGGGGTCTGTGATTGATTGATTGAGGGGTGGGGGTGGGATTACATTTTAACTTTCATTTACATCTAAGATTTAGCACTTCTTTCAATTATGAATTAAAAAAATTATTCTGAGAAGGGGTCAATAGGTTCCACTAGACTGCCAAAAAATTTGTGACATAAGGTTAAGAACCTCTGGCCTAATTGAAATGAATGCAATACTAGTTAGCTATATGAAATTTATAATTTAGAGATAACTAACAGGAAGGAGCAATGGGGTCAGAATGTGGAAAGACTTCAAAGCCAAGACTTTGCTTATTAAATATATGCCAAATGTAGATAAATGTCTACTTGTATGTGGAGGGGGAGGGGAAGAGGAGGATAACACTCCTCCTATCTTGTTTCACCCTACAAAACTTCATGTAACACTTTGCTTTGCAACCATTGCTTTGTAATATGGAGGCGATGATATTTAAAACACCAGTCTGTGTTTTAACAGGGCTGTGAGAATACTCTAATACCATATAATTGTGAACAATTATTTTCACTTACCATGCAATTGTGAGAGGGAGTTGCCCTAGTGGATAGAGGAGTCCTGGGCCCAGTTCCACTTTTTTCATATACTCTTGGTGTGACCCTAAACAAGCTACTTAACACTTACTTCAGTATCTCTGGCACCTGTCTAAAACTAGAAGTAAACAATGAGTTGCAAATGGGTTTCTGTGGAGGGAGTTTCCACTGTTCTAATGGATGGAATCACAGTTCTGAACTCAAAAGTCACATAATATGTTGTATTATAGTATTTTGCATAGTACAGTTGTATTATAGTTTTCATTGTATCTCCCCCTTCCCCACTAGGTACATGGGAAGAGCTGGGGCAATTGCTCCAATTTTGTGTCGCCTCCACAGCTAAGGAGCATACAAAAGAAACGTAAGGCAATGTTGCAGCTCTCTAGGAGACCAGAACCTAAAAAAGTGAAAACAAAACAAAACAAACAAAAATCCTTCTAAGCCCTGTTACTCTGCTTTGCAATGAATCTAGTGGTGCCAATTTCATTGCTTTATGAATGAGACCTTGACAGCAAGGTTTGGGAGGTGGGGTTGGGTGGGAAAGAAATGGAAATAGTTTTCAGCAAGAATTTCTATTTATACCTACCCCACCCCTTCTCATCAACTGTTTCCCAGTCTCCTTTTCTGAAGAGAGGAGAAATGATTATAGTAAGAATGGAAAAGGAAAAGGAAGTATGATAGAGAAAAGTGGATGGGGAGACACTAGCTGAAAGAAGGAAAGTCACTTAAATCCTTAGACTTCAGTTTTCTGAACTGTAAAAGTAGGGATTTAACTGAATCAATATTTCCCAAATTGTGTTCCATTTAATATGAATAAAAATTCTGTGGGAAAATTTTGATGATGTTGATGTTTTCTCATCCAAAATATTACATTATTTATGTATTGAAATACTCTGTGCAGCAAGTTTTGTGTGTGGAAATTTTGGCTTATTTTATTTTGTTCAAAAATTTCCATGATCTTTCTTTTTTTCTTTACCAAGGGAAGGTTACATTTTTCTCAGACCACCCTCAATCCCACACTCTCACCACAGTTGTGTTAAGTTCTGCCAATATATTTCAAGGCTCAAAATTTTCAATATCTAAAATTAATGGAATATAAACTGGAAGGGACCTTAAGTGTAAGAAGACTAGAAAGATGGGGAGTGGGGCAAGTTATGAAGACCTGTAAGTGCCAAACAGAAGACTTTATATTTGATCCTGGACACAATAGGGAACCACCAGATTTTATTAAGTAGTGGGGAGGAAATGGTCAGGCTGATGTTTTAGAAATATCTCTTTGGCAACTGAGTCCAGGATGAATTCAAATAGGGCAAAGAATTGAGACAAGGAGACCAATTGGAAGGCAATTTCAATAGTGCAGGTGAGAAGTAAGGAGGACCTGAAAAGGGGTCATTGCTGTGTATATAAAGAAGGGGGCTTATATACGAGTTATTGTGAAGGCAGAAACAAGAAGCTTTGAAAATGGATTAGATATATGGGGGAAGTGAGGTCATCTTTAACAATCTTCAGCTCTAACATTCTGTAGTTCAGTGGAAGGATCAAAAAAACAAAAAGGGGGTCCTGATTGTTGGACAGTGAAATTAAAATCTTCAAAGAAGTTAAGTTTCACCTTACCTTGTTCTCCGTATTTAATTTTGAAACAAATTAGGCAAAGTGTAGTTGTAATAAGCACAGTTTTAGAAATAAAGCATTGGTACAATAGGGGTTACTAAAGGAGTTAGCATCCATGAAGATTTTAAAATGAAGTCAAAAAGTACACAGGTGAAATTGATTAAGTTTAGTAATTCACCTCTTTGATATTCTTCGTGGTCACTGGTTTTGCTACACATATTAAGGATCCTATTAAAAGAACAAGGGTATAAAGGATGGGAGTCATGTGAATAAAGGGGCATCTACATAGTTCTGAGGGAGCTTCAGCCAATCTATGGTATCTCCTTTTATGTTGGTATAGAATTAATTTACATTTCTTATAGATTTTTCTTTGTGATCTAGAGTTGTTTTATTGAAAGAAATCAATTTAGTTTCATAAATAACCTACAGAGCAATGAAAAGATGCCATAAGAAAATGCATTACTAATGATGACCTGAATTGGAAAAAGGACATTATAAAAAGCATGTATTATAGGAAAAGGAGAATGACCAGTCAATCACATATGTAGAATGAGACATCCTATGGATAGCTTGAAACCACTCTTTAACTGTAAAATATTTAAAGAATAAGGAAAGCTCCACTGCACTGGGTAGATCCTTTACAGAAAATTATGGGAGGGATGTGGACAAGAATTGCAAATGAAAAGGGATACACACACATATCTATGTTTGCAGTTTGTGTTGTGGTGGGTGAAATAACATGCAACAATGAAAATCCTAAATCCACTAAAATATGAATTCCTGACCTTCCATTTATAGTAAGAACACTGAATTTTGATTCAGAAACAGTGGGTTCAAATCCTGACTTTGCTATTTATTCTGACTTGGGAGTAACCTCAGTTATTCAGTTATTATTAAAAAAAGATATTTAGTATTATTTCTAGGTACAAATCCTAGGAACACATGTATGAAATACACTACTAGTATTTATAAACATGAAGAAGAACGCAAATTTCTTTTAACCCGGGATAGTTGGTTTGAATATATCTGTATTTAATATCTCTCTTGATTAGAGTGATAGTTTCATCTCTACAATATGTCATATTGTAAAGTCATATATTTTACCTGACTGTTCCATTTTCGTCTGAGAAACTACCATGGTGTCGGGAGTGAAGATAACACATTGCTTTGGGCTTCTGTTTGTTTTAGTAAGAATAGTTGATTGGCTAACCAGAAACACATGTCCATTCACGGGGTGAAGCACTAATATTTTAACCTTGTTCTGAGTAGGAAAAATATCATACCACAGATACAGCATTAGCTTTGCTCATTGGCTAACTCTACTGAACTTTGGTAATAGGAAGATTATGTCATGAATTTTGATTGACAAGACCTGTTCAGTGTCAGCACTTGAGTGGTGTTCACTCAGAACATGATGTGCCCAATTAACAATGACCTAAGCATACAAGAATGTGGATATAACATCTCTTAGACTTGTGTGAGCATTGAAATTTGACAAAGAAGCAATGGGAATATTTGGGATTTTTTTTCTAGCAACAGCCAAACACTATAAATAAAAATATATGTTTAGTACTGTAATACTTTGGTAAAGAACTGGAGCAAGACTTTGAGAATGATCCTGATAAAAGACTTTGTTCATTGTCTAAGGATCAACACAGCTAACTGTGAAAAGGTTGTATGATAGAAGGCTGTCTACTAGGGATTCACTTATGGCCATGACAACTCACAAATCAGATTTAAAAAAAAAAAGTATGCTCTGAACATTATGCCATATTTTTAAGCTCCTGGAGGCAGCATGGTGTAGTAGAAAGAATATTAACTGTGGAGTTAGGAGAGCTCTGACTTCAAATTTTGTTCTGACACTTACTAGTTGTTGAACTTTTGATAAGAGCATTTAATCTCTCTGAATGTTTCCTTATCTGTAAAAGGAGGAAGAATTTTTCGAGTAGTAGTAATATTATAAGTCAATAGTGAGATTACAATGAGATATTGTATAGATAAAGCACTTTGTAAACCCGAAAGCGCTAGACGGGGTGTTCTTATTTTAAGCTATAAAAGCTGAAAACTGCACTAGGACTTTTGGGACATGCCACATAAATGGATTTATGATGTTTATAGTGATGATAATAATGATGATGGTTTTTATAAATCTGCCACATGCTAATTATAGATTAGCAAGGAGCACATTATTTTTTACTGATCAGTGGTTCAGGGATATGACAATATCATTCACATATTCATTGTGTGTCACTAGTTAAACACAACTGGTTTTGGATAGAGACTAGTATTATTTATAACTGTTTTGAAAGATATGTGATTTTAACCTATGTCAATACTTTCTCCACTGCCAGATTACAATCCCTCCAGATGTTAGTTGAACCATGTTATGAATTGTAGTAGCCATGAAATTAATCATGTGATAACCAGCACATGGTGCTTTTGGTGATGATCCCCAAGACTAACCTGTGAGGTAGGGCAGACCCAAGATGCTGTAGTCCCCATTGTATAGATAAGACTTAGAAAATAAAGTAATTACCCAAGAGCACATAGCCAATACAGTGGACTTGCATTGGGTGTGAACAAGATGGTGGTGAAGAGTACGGGTAGGTTAGGTTCTAAATTCAGTTCAGAGATCTAGTCAAAATTAATCCCCTCTCCTCCAACATGGAGGAGCAATAAATGTTAGTAAGGGAACTTACTAACAGTAAGTGACTTGATAAAGATTGCCTCTGAGGGATGGGTTTTAAAGCTTCTCACTCCTATACTCTCCCTTTCATCTTCTGCCCTTGCCCCAAAGAGAGACATGTCTGTTGGGGGGGGTGGGGGGTGGGCATATGGGAGATGGAGGCCTGGTTCACAATTTTTTAAGTCCAATCTCACCCTCAGTGAAGCATAGAACAAATTTACTCTACTATTTAAATTGCTCCTTTTCTTACCCTTTTCACCCAGTTCACTTTATTCATGTATCTTAAATACACACATACATTTTATGTGTATTTACACATGTGTATATGTTCACACAGATGCATGTATATATACACATGCATATATTTGTATGCAATCACATATTATATATAATATGCACATATAGAAATCAAATATTATTTATTTGTTCATTGATTCACTCACTTATTTATTTATTTATCTATCTATCTGTTTGTTTATACCATGAAGCCAGGACTAGAACTGTGGACTTTTGACTTTTAGTTCATTGCTCATTCTACTGTATCTTGTGGTTCTTTGTGAAAGAAATAAAAAAAAAGACTGAATTCCACAGCTAAATATTTTTGGTTTACGTGTATTTCAGATATATTTAGAACTTTGCCTAATCTATGCTTGTGTATAGGTAAAAGTATACATGAGTATACACTTATACTCATAAGGATGACTATACGGGGTGTAATTCAGTTGTATGTGTATATGTGTGCATATATAGATGTGCCTAGCTCTTTATAGATACAAATATGCATATGTGTATATATCCATCTTTCTATAAAATCTATTTCACTTCATAGCACGTTTATCACTGTTGAAAATCTTGTATATTCATTGCTGTTGCGAGTTGTTGAGAAGCACAGTAGCTTTGGTAGTTTGCTGCATATTTTTGACTGCTTTGAATTCCCTCACCCCCCCCCCCCCCAGCTAACTGCTGCAGGAGGTTTTTGAGACAGCACTTCAAAAGGAATTGATTCAGTGTTGAAGAATGCCACTACATTTATTTGTGATGTCTGTTCATTCTGATGAAAAAGGGATAGTCATTTAAAAATATCTCAGTTAAATAAGACCAAAAATTGGAGCTAACTCATGCTCTCTCCTAGAAAACAGACAACCATTTGTGAGAGCCTGAATTGTCATGCCTTGTAATCAGTGCAGACACTAGGCATTAGAACTAAGAAGCCAAGCTAAATGTTTTATTTCAGTATGTGAGCTGGGAATGTTGTACCTCTAATTCTGAAGGTGACTTTTAAGGCAATGCAGAACTACATGGGGCCCATATGGATGCAAAGGGATTTTTGTTATTGTTTTTAATTGTTTACATTTTGAAAAGGGCAATTTATTCCCCTTGGAGTCACCAAATTACAGACTGTAGTCACTAACTATATTCTACACTCTTAAAAATTAGAGAGCTGGGATAGTTGAACACATCAAGTAATGTAACTGGCTATATATTGGGCACTTTGCAATCATATTCAGTAGCTGCTGTGTGATGTATCAGATCATTAGCTATTTGAAGTAGGGCTACAAAAACTGATTTCACAGTAATATGAAAAGCTTCAATTACTCAATGGCTGGGACTGTTTAATTTTTGTCTTTATCTACCAGGCTTAGCACAATGCCTGGTTCACAGTTAATACAGAGCTATATCTGCCAGGTGTAACTGATGTGACTGTTTCTACAGGACCCACATACACACATGCAAATCAACCTTTGTACTGTATAGTTGGGGAAGCCCAGTGGATAGAGTTGCGGGCCTGGAGTCAGGAAGATTCATCTTCCTGAGTTCAAATCTGACCTCAGTTACTTACTAGCTGTGTGAGCCTGGGCAAGCCAGTTAGCCTGGTAAGCCTCATTTTCCTTATCTGTAAAATGAGATGGAGAAGGAAATGACAAACCATTCCAGTGTCTCTGCCAAGAAAAACCCAAATGGGGTCATGAAGAGTTAGATACAACTGAAATATGACTGACCAACAACACCATTTTATAGTCATCTATATTACTGAATCACAGATCCTCAAAACTGGAAGGAGCCCAAAGAAGCCATTTAGTCTAACCTGTGCCTCAACAAGGATTCTCCTTATGGTATCCCAAACAGGTGCTCATTCAGCCTCTATATGAAAACCTCTTCCTGTTATTGTTGTTCAGTCATGCCCAACTCTTCAAGAGCTGGGATTTAGGGATGAGGCTGGATTTAAACTTAGGAAGATGAGTCTTCCTGACTCCAGGCCAGGCACTCTATCCACTGCGTAACCTAGCTGCCTCTAGCAGCTAGACCTTTAATGTGAGGGAAATCCACTACCCCCAAATGCATCCTGTTCTACATTGGGATAGTTCTAAGCAGTGGTGTGCTGGAACCAGATCATACTCTTGTTGTACTATAGTTGTTAAATTGTCAGTGTATGCATTTATACCTTGGAAATAGGCAAGCAAATGCTATAAATTAGTGTGTAATTTATTGTTTTGTTGATTGTCTAGACCTAAGAAAATGATGGAGAAAGTGTTAATGATGTTGATTAAATTGTGTGTTGTATGAACATTTTCTTCTTTTTGGAGAGCTGATTATTAAGCCATTTCACTCCTGATTCTAACTCTTAGGAAGTTTTCTTGACATCAAATCTAAATCTGCCTTTCTGTAACTTCTACCTGTTGCTACCTATTTCTATCCTCCAGGGTGAAGAAAAACAAGTGTAACCCTTTTCTTCATGGCAGGCCTCCAAATGCCTGAAGAAAATATTGCGCCAGCTTCTTACCTCCAGGCTAAATATCCTCAGGTCCTTTAAACTATATTTAAAACAAAATCCTGCAGGATGCAATTGAAGGTATATTTATGTTGAATACATGTGCCAAAGGCTTAGGATTTGTTGCTTTTGGTTTGAAGCAATAAATCTGTTCATTTATCAGAAGAGTGGTATTTATATAAATCAGGTATTTGGCTTGGTTAATAAAAGGTTGACTGTTTCAACATCACAGGATTTTAAAATGAGACTGGCTTTTGTGAGACTATTAGGAGTGCAAAAAGTCAGGGTGAACAGAAATTAACAAGAACTGCATCATTACCAGCATCCAAGTCTAGGGAGGTAGTTGTTCCACTGTATTCTGCCAGGTGGAGACCACATCTGGAGTTCAGTGGATAGAATGCTGCACTGTACTAGGGAAGAACTTAGTTCAGGTCCTATGTGAGACCCTTAATAGTTGTGTGACCTGAGGCAAATCACACAGTTTGTAGATCTCAATTTCTTTTTGTAAAAAAGATATAATAATAATATCTACTTCCCAGGGTTGTTGAGATAGCATTTATAAACTGCTTTGCAAAACTGAAATCACTATATAAATGTCAGCTATTTTATTATTAATTGTGATTATTATTATCATCATCATGATCATCATCACCATATTTTAGGATGTAGAGCATCCAAATGAGGGTGAACAGGATGATGAAAAGCCTTAAGATCATGCCCTATTGCTGGGCCATACTGGTTGAAGGAAATGGGAAAAGTCCTCTTAGAAAAAAAAAAGGAGATTTAAGAGGGACATAATAACTGTCTGTTATTCATCGGGAGGAAACTTGGAGCACATTTAGTCTAATGTCTTCATTTTGCAGATAAGGAAACTGAGATAAAGTGACTTGCCCAGGATCGCATAGTAAGTGACAGAACTGTGATTCAGAGTCAAGACCCATGACTCCAATTTAATTGGCACTCTTTCCATGGCACCACATTGTAAGGATTAGGATTAGACTTGTCTGAGTCGGCCCCAGAGGAAAGAACAACGGGTAGAAGTTAAAAAATAAATGCTTTTTCTTGTTGGATTAGATGACTTCTGAGTACCTTTCCAACTAATACTTTAATACCCAAACTAATTCTGCATTCTTTCCTCCTCCCTCTTAACCACCCCCTGTATGGTGTCCATATGATTAGGATTGGGAAGATGGCGTATCTGGATTTTTTAAAAAGCCCAAACTATTTAAAGTATGTTAGAAAAATATTTAAAAGTTTCAATTATGCAAAAATTATTTAGATTTAGAGCCGGAAGGTACTTTGGAGGCCAACTAAATAAGCACCTTTATCTTACAGATGACAAAGGTCAGAGGAGTTAGGTAACTGGCCAAGGTCATGAAGGTCTGGAATTTGAACCAATGGTTTCTGATTCCAAATTCAGAAGTATTTCTGTTGAACCATGCTGCCTCTTATATGTTTTATGCATTTTATATCAGATATGGATACTTGGAGCTTTAGCACATCAAATCTAGAAATACAGTTGTATCATTGTTTCAAGTGTTGATTTGAAAAATGATATCTGAGCATTTTCCTTGTTTCACACTTTTGAAAAATTTAAATTTTTTTGTTTAACACTTTTAAGTTTTTTATTAATGTAATTCTTTTGGGAGGGGGAGAGATTACCCATATTTAATTTATGTAATTTGTTTCTTTTTTCAGAATGGAGGGAATTAAATAGCAGTTTCAGTGGCCCTTGACAGTGGAAGGTTGGAATTGGGGGAGGGCATGATTCTTTGAAAAGAATACATCCAACTTTTTTGATGTTAATTTGGAAGGACAACCAGTAGAGAATCATAGGATTGTAGATTTGGAGCTAGAAGGCATCTTAGAATTTATTATACTATACGTACATGTATACTTTATCTACACACACCTATGTATACTACAGTTATCCCTTCCACATCACTACTTTCCCCATCATGATATATCATTGGTCAGCACAAGAAATTATGAATTTTGGAGAAGTTTTGTGGAAGCCACAAATGACACATGAAGGCCAACAGATGATACAGAGCTTCTGACCAAACACAACCCAAATTTTACAATAAGGTACTATAAATATCCCATGAAAGAAAAAAAATGCAGACTTCTTCTCTGGCATGAAGCGAGGGTCAAAAAAAAGTTATGCAGATTTTCCAGATCGTGAGGGTGTTGTGCCCCTAACCCCTGAGATGTGGGATAACTGTATATCTATACACACATACATAGATGTACATATAACTTTGCATATTATATCATATTATATATGCATATATGTTATATATTATAGATCACTACCAATGGGGAAGATGTTTAGCAGGGAAAGCTGGCAAAACCTGTAAGTACTTAGCAAGGAGGGAAGACACCCAAAGGGAATGAGAAACTAAGAAGACTATTTCAAGTGAGACTATAATAGTGTTGTAGAATCATTATTAATCAGAGTTCTTTGCTGATGAGCTATAAGTGCAAGAAGAGTGTGGAATGCTATCTAGTACAATGTGATAGCCCCTAAGGATAGATTTACTTAGACATAGCAGATCTAGGATCTTGTCGTGGGTAGGTCCTTTAACCGGGCAGTCCTCCAACCATGCAGCCCCTCCATGATTTCTTATTCTTTGCAACTCTTGCCCATGTCTTCTTATAAATTCTCTCCTCCCTCCACCTGAACTCAGGGAACTCAGGGAATTCAGGGAACCAAAATGCTAAGGGATTTATTCCAGATTTCTTGATGTGGTGTGGACTGGAAACCAATGGATAAGATAGATTGAACTATTCTTTTTTTTTTATTTTTAGACAATTGGGGTTAAGTGACTTGCCCAGGGTCACACAGCTAGTAAGTGTCAAGTGTTTGGTCTGAGGCCAGATTTGAACTTAGGTCCTCCTGACTCCTTGGCCAGTGCTCTATCCACTGGATCACCTAGCTGCCCCAATTGAACTATTCTTGAGAACATGTGAGAAATACATATTTCAATTTGCACTATAGATTTATAACACTTGTGGCTGGTCCTCACTTGAATTTTAACATTATCACATAAGAAACTACTTTTCACAGAAGTAATAATAGCTAAAATTTATACAGGGTGTCCCAAAATTATTTAGGTAGTTTTAGTTTAAAACTCACAACTACCACCACCTTATGAGGTAGGCGCCATTATTATCCTCATTTTACACATGAAGAAACTGAATCTGAGAGAGGTTGAGTGACTTGCTCAGGGTTAGATAAATAATAAATGATGGACAAGATTCAAACTCAGAGCTTCCTGACTCAAGGTCCATCACCTAACTGTCAAAGTGATAGATGAATTGACCAGAACTTGGCCCCATAGCCAAAAATTGTTGATGCTTAGGCCTTAATGGTCTCTCTCATTTTGGCTAATGTTTATTAGGTAAAAATGGGTTTGTTTTGCTTATATTTGAAATTGATTTGCACTCTTGGGTCAGGTAGCCCACATTCAATCTAGAGTTGTCTTGCTGGATTCCTGGACCTTAGAAAGCAACATTGAATCTTCATCCCACAGACTCTTTTGACAAAGTGATTTTATTAGCAAATACTGTTATGTTTTTAAAGCAAAGGTACATCAGTTTTTTATAAGTACACCAGATTCATACTGACTTCAGTTGTCACTTGTCACAGAAAAGGAAAAAAAATGGAGATATTGTAAGTGGTCATAGTACAATTCCATGACAGTCATTGCAGTTCAGTTAGAGAAGTTTCTGTTTCCCAGAATTTTACTTATTTTGTCTTTCTTGCTTTGGAGTTGCCAATTTGAGCAGATTTGTCCCACAATCCATATGCAAGTAGTCTGAAATTTTGGGGTTAAGGGAACTATTGAGTTATACTTTCCATGTCACTGCTAAACTTTGTGTAAGTCACTATAATCTCTGCCTTGGCTTCTCAGAAGGTTGCTGGGTGGAAAATTGATTGGCCTTTTGCCAACATAAACTACTATTTAAATCCTAAATAATAATCACATTATTATGTGAGTGTAGGCAGTGAATAATGGCATATATTCATGAGTAATTTAAAAAGAACTACATTTTTAACTTTGAAGATTTTCTGTCATTTCAACCATAATGCAGAACCAAAAGGGGAAGGGCATACTGGTTTAATAACATTTTAACAAAAGTCTTCCCTAAATATTTTAGGATAGAGTTCAGGTTTTAATGCAGAATTTCAGCCAATGTGCAGTCTTGGGAATACATTAAAGCAAAAAGTTTGATCCTGGTCCATGGTGGAAACTTAAGTGCAATATAAAACATAACTCTGAAGTGGTTAATAATGTAAAAGTTCAGTTTTTCCATTTATATGAGTGCTTTAAATCTTCCTTTCAATTCGGTTCAACATCCAGGCCCAAAAAATGTCTTCAGCTTGTAACTAGAACAATTCCTTTCTTAAAGGAAGTTGCATTTTCTTTAATATATTTCATTTAATAAAAAATAAGGATAGAAAATTTTGATACTAATTTGAAAAACGCTAACTTGCTTATTTTTAATATAAATTTCAAGGAAAATTCAAGCTTCATCTTATAACCTGAGTTAAATTTCTTTGTAAAGATTTCTGCATTATTTATGAGGATTCAAAGCAAGACTCTATTTTTGAAATGATTTCTAAGTGGACAGTGCTTTAGGGATAGTGCTTTGCTTTCCAAAAGTTTAAGTATGTTTTAATTATCTTTTAAAGATTCATTTTAAGAAAATAGTTAATATATATTCTTAGTAGAGAAAACATGTTAGGCAGGAAAGGGGACATGAAAGTTCTATAGACAAAATCTAAACATTTGGCAATTTTTATTACCTATAGAAAAACTCAAAATTCCACAACATATTTTTATTTTATTTCAGAAGTATAATGTTAAATAAAAATTTCAATGTAGAGACAGCTTGGGTCGGGACATTTAAAACTTTGAGAGATGTTGAACAGCAGTGAAGATATAGGGGTTTAGAATTTGAGTGTCCTAATTGGTCAGCAGTTTACATCTGGATGTTAGCCACAACTCTGACACCTTTCCATTCTTCTTATACCTTATTGCCCTCCATGTACTCTGAGATACAGTAAAATTGGCTTCTTTGCCATTTCCTCTCCTCCAACTCTCCATCTCTTCCCTATGAGCATTTGATTGATTTCTTTCCATGCCTAAAATTCTCTTCCTCTACCTCATTATTTCTTGGCCTCCCAGGGTTCCTTCAAGCCCCAGTTAAAATCCCATCTTCTATAAGAAATGTTTCCTGATCTCCCATGTTGTTGTCTTCCCTTTGAAATTATCTCTACTTTATCCTTCTGTATCCTGTTTGTACAGAACTATTTGAATGTTACCTCACCCATTGGACCATGTGCTGCTTGACTATAGAGACCATCTTTTGTCTTTTTTTGTATCCCCAGAACTTAGCACCAAGCCTGGTATCTAAATTTAGCTACCCTACATGCTTATTGACTTTATTCAACACTAAAGTACGGAGAGAACCAGAAAAAAAAAATAAAACAAAGTAAAAGCGAGATACTGAGAAAAATTAGTAGGAATAAATAGTTCAGGGTATAGAAGTATAATTTGAAAAAAGTAAATCAAGTAGTTTGTTTAATAAAGATTATTGTTTGGCATTGTGTCCATTGTATTCCTATCAGTCAAGTTGCTTTTAATCTAAAGAATGTATATATATCATATCTATTGTATTATATTCATGAAGTACCAGAACAGTATAATTGGCAGCAAACACATACACCTTATTAGAATTCCTATCACTTGAATTCTGTGCTCCTGAAAAGGAAACACTATCTGTTACCTGCTGCTGAAAATGTTGGCTTCTCTACAACATGCCCTTGGGCATGTTCTATTTAAGTGGCTTGAAAATATGTGATTATGCTTCATGTGCTTGTCCAGATTCTATATCCTTATGGAGACAGTGACATTTACAGTATCTGCAGGGTGAAGTGTTTCTTTGTCTACAGCTTTTAATGTTTATCATATACTTTGCTGAGAATTTTTTAGGTGAAATTCTGCACTGATAATTTTTCTGAAACTCAAGGCAGTCATTTGCAAAAGGAAGTGGAGTCAGGTTTCCCATTTAATTGGAAGAAGCTAAGATCATACCTGGCATACCAAAAAAAATAAAAAGGAGGGGGGTTGTTTGTTTTGTTTTGTTTTGTTTTTAACTATTTGAGACATCTAGGTGGTGCAGTGCTGTGGCACTGAACTTGGAGTCAGGAAGGCCTAAGTTTGAATCCTGACTCTAATAGTTACTGAGTGAGGAACTTCTTCTAAGTGGGCAAGTCATTGAGCTTCTTTCCCTGATTCAGTGCCCTCATTTGTAAAATGACAGTAATACCGCTAGGTTTACATGGTTGTGAGGATTAAATGAGATATATGCAAAATACTTTATAAATGTTAGCTATTTTGTTATGACAAATAAAAAAATTATTTAGAAACAAGAACTTGTCCCACTGCTTTCCCCCACTTAACAATAGTCTGAGAGACAGCTCTGGCAGAGCCCATGATCCTGTCTTGGAGTTAATAATACCTTGGCTCAAATTCTGCCTGTAAGGCATACTTTCTGTGTGATTCTAAACTCTCAGTTCTCTGAAGAAACTCTCTAAGACTAAAAGTTGCAGAACCAGGTGTCTATCTGCAATAGTAGAAGACATTTCTTAATCTGGAATTTGTTATACCAAGAAAAGTTACAAGGTCAACCCCATCTCCCTTTGCCCCAAATTTTAAAAAAGTCAAAGTGGGCTTCTTTTAAGCAGATCATCTTATATTTTAGACTTTGGGAGGGCTATATAGTGAGCCCTAAAATGTTAGAATTCGTAGGCTACTTATCAAGTCACTTAGGAGCCCCTAAATTCAAATTTTTCTTCATAATTATAATCTACTTCTTAGACTTAAGGGATATAATTACCACATGTATAGTGAAAGCTCTTTATATTCCTTTATCTGGAAAAGCATTTGGACCTGAGGGACAAATGTAATTGGTAAGTAATTAGTAAGTAAAGTAGGTAGGAGCTGTCCACTGAGGATTTATAAGAGCACATTGGACTGGATTCATAAATGTTTTATAAAATCCTAACAATTAGGACTACATACATTACCAGCACCTGGTGTGATAATAACTCCATTTCAGGGCAAATGGGCGCAGCAGTGTTTTCTGACTGCTGCTGTTTTTTTTCTTTCCCCTTTCTGCCCACTAATCACTTCTGAATAGATCTTAAAATGTGGAAAAGAAATGTCTAGGCAAGGAAAAACATAATATACCTGTAGCCTATAAAATAATTACATACTCAGTGTCTGGACACTTAGACCAGTTCTGTACAGCTAGAGTTACCTTGGTAATACAACAAAACAAACCAACTTAGCTTGAATAACTTGAGGAATTGGGAGAAAAACACATAATTAGTAATATTTTGGGGAGTGGGTAGTGAAACACACACACATGCACACAGAGTTTGTCTTCCTCATAAGGATAGCTTTCATCTTAGGGAAATTTTGAAGAACTCTATGAACAACAGTGGTCATTCATTATGATTCGGGAATTTCATCTCTGAAAAGAAGCAAGATGGTGATGATTGTCAACGTGATAATAGTGCTTATATATAATTTTGTGTATTTTAAACATATTCATCAGAGTCCCAGAACTAAATATTATGCATTTTCCCCATTCCAATATTTTTATAATGGCTGATTGGATCTGGGGTCTGCATTGGAAATGTGGATGTTCCTTATCACCACCCGACTTCTGCTTGCCTAAAAAAAAAAAAAAGTTTTCATTGGTTGAAGATAAGAGCCCCTGATAATAGGAATTTTTCATCAAAGCCATAAAACAACTGGAAAAAGCAGTAATTTAATAAGAGATTAAGTGAGAATGTTTGGAAATATTTTAGATGAGCCACTCTTTCCACTTTGCATATGCACAAGACTAAGATGGGAGTGGGGAGCACATCATTTTTACTAGAAGCTAGGAGACCAATGACTCATATTTCCTCATATTCACACAAAGAAGTTTAAGTTGGTTTAAGACAGAGTTAAATGAATTTAAATGATCTTATGCAAACTGGCTTTAGTAGCTGTTCTGCTGTTGGATGTGCTCTTTGTCCTGTCCCTTCCTCTTTGTGAACAAATGGCAGCAGTGTCTATTAAATGACTTCTAGGGTCAATTCATACTCAAATTCTATTTTTTATTGCACCAGGTAGACCAGTCTATATAGGTTAGGGGAGCTGGGTTGGCCTTCAACAGCTCAAGTTGTTCCAATTTCCCAAAATCATCTTAATTCTGTTGTTTAGCACCATGCTTTTAACTCAAGCCTTGATTGACACCACCTCCCTCAGACTCCTCTCCTCTCTGATTGGAGAGCTGGAAGGCAGAGCACCAAATTCCTCTCAGTACCTTCCTTTATAGAGGACAGAAATTAGACTCTTGGCCCATTCCACTCTGCACCTGCTGCTCTCCCTGGTTTCCTCCCCACAGAACAAAATACCTATGTGCCAGGTACTCCCTAATCTCTCCCTCTCCTCTGCTTTCCTGTTTCCTTTGTATTTTACCTTTCCTCATTAGATTATAAGCTCCTTGAAGGGAGAGATGGTCTTTTTACTAATTATACCCCCAACATTTAGCACAATACCTGACGCATAGGTGCTTAATAAATGTCTGTTGGATTATTGGTTTAGAATAATCATGTTGTATATCTCTTATAATTGTCATGTTGTATATGTCTTATAATTGTCATGTTTGCTAATATTAACAGAATTGGGTTTTGACTCCACTCTTCAGACTCTTATTTTCATTGAATCTGCTTAGCATGTTTACTATTGTGCTGTTGTCTTAGACATAATTTCTGACAAGTGAGGATGCCTAGGAAAAAATATCTTGGCATAATCAGAAATTCTCAAAGAGCACATGTTAAATCTCTTTATCTCTGTGGGCAGCTCCCAGGATCTATGGTATTATGGACTGACTTTCAAATTGATGGCAGCCTTCTGGGAATCAGTTCATGTTTTATGGTTGAATTTGTCCTATAGTTTCAATAATAGGTTTTCTTTAACTTATTCAGGGCTTCTTTTGAAGGAATGTGTTCAGTGAACTTACTTGAAAAGTAAGCACAGTTTCAGTGTTTCCTTTGAAATAGGTCATAAACATTACATGTGTGGCCAGGGGTCTTTTTCCTTGCATATCTCTTGGTTTACCTTCTTTAAATTGCATGACTATCTAAGATATTCAGTATCAAGTTGCCCTGCATTAGAAATATTTTTATTCTGTTTTGGAAAGGGCATATTTTAATGCCCCAGGATACTGCAAAGTGATGTTTGTGAGCCATGTCAGATATCCTCTGCACATCAATAGGCAATAGCTTGTGTTCAGTTTTCTCTTTGCCAAGAGAAAGATCAAGAAGGTCTCACCATGTGGGGATTAGAAGGAATCCATTGTCCAAATAATGGTTAGTATTCAGTAAGTATCCCCCAAAGTTGACTGGTTGTGTGTCTTTGATCCATAGAACTGTTTGCCAGTACAAAATTTGCTCTAGACTGTCATTTTGTTGCCTTTATTTGTGCACAGTGGCCTCTCGGCCATTGCTTGAGGCATTTTTCTGTTTTTGCAAAAACACTAAGTAAAATGAAAAATTGTTGTTGCACACCACAACCCTGCATCATTATAAGTCCTTTGCAAGTAAATAAGTAAGTAAATAAAGGATTGGCCACCCTCTCTGTTCCAAAGGTCAGGTAACTCCCAACTGGATGCTTTTAAAACCATGTTTATTGTCAGAAAGGAGTTAGAGTTCTGAGGGGAAAACAGTAGGAGTGGTAGCAATTTGTGGCAGGTGTGTCAGAGTGTGAGTAACACTTCCCAGACAGTTGCAGTGACTCTTATCCCTAGAATCCTGGGATAACCAAAGTGGTAGATGTATCCTGTTCTAAGTCAAATTAACAAGATCCTCCAAAACAAACCCTTTGCCTCCTGCTTTAATGTTTGGGGAAATATTCTTACTGACATGTGTGGATGCTAACCACTTTCCTAAGGGGGATGGAGCAAGTGCTGAAGTGGCAAGAGGGTCAGTTTTCTTTATGCACCTTCTGGATTTGGACTCCAGTTTGACCTAGAGCAATACTATTTAGGTGCACTGGGCCCATTATCCCCTCTCCCTATTCAATCCCTTACCTGTGAGCTAAGTTAGCTCTTAATAAGTTTAATTGTCCATTGCAATCAGTTTTTGTGCTTTGTTTTATTTTGGGTCTACCAGGAAGAAGGGAAAGAATGAGAACATGGATTTTTTAAAGATATCTAAACCTTTGCTTTCCGCAGGAGAAAAATAACAAAGCGTTGTCACCTTTTATTGTGCCCAGAACTCACAAGTTAATAAGAGGAGCTCTTTCTCCAAGATAACGCATCAATTGTTTAGTTACCTTTTCCGTTCTTATTTAGAAATAGTAACTTAATATTGAGGCAGCTAGGTGGCATAATGGCTAGAGCACTGGGCTTGGAATCAGGAAGACTCATCTTCATGAATTTGAATTGGCTCTTACACATTTACTAGCTATGTAACCTTAGGCAAGTCACTTAACCCTGTTTGCCTCAGTTTCCTCATCTGTAAAATGAGCTGGAGAAGGAAATGGCAAACCACTCTAGTATCTTTGCCATGAAAAGCCTAAATGGGGTCATGAAAAGTCAGACATGACGGAAACTCAACAACAACAACAAAAATTTAATACTGCTTTTATTTGGCCTTTTAAAGATATATTTCAAATTGTAGATTAAAATTCATTACAAATTTAGTAAAGGGCATGTCACTCACCAGCATTTTTTTTTTTGTGATCTGTCTCCATAACATAAATTTATGACTTGGCTGCTCAACTAAATGGTACTTTTTTTTTGTTAGTGTCACCAGCTGGGCACTTTATTTATTTTTTGTTTTCAACGTTTACTTCCACAAGATTTTGAGTTCCAAATTTTCACCCCATCTCCCCCCTCCCCCCACATCAAGATGGCATGCATTCTGAATACCCCTTCCCCTAGTCTGCCTTCCTTCTATCTCTCCCCCCGCTTCTCTTATGCCCTTCCCCTTCAATTTTCCTGTAGGGCAGGATGGATTTCTGTACCCCATTTCCTGTATTTCTTATTTCCCAATTGCATGTGAAAACATTTTTTTAAACATGTGTTTTTAAAACTTTGGGTTCCAAATTTTCTCCCTTCTTCCCTCCCTACCCACCCTTATTGATAAGGCAAGCAACTAAATATAGGTTATATATGTGCAATTATGCAAAACACTTCCATAGTAGACATGCTGTGAAAAACTAACTCTATTTCCCTTAATCCTAACCCACCCACCCCCATTTATTCTATTCTTTCTTTTGACCCTGACCCTCCTTGGAAGTACTTGCTTCTGATTACCCCCTTTACCAATCTGCCCTCTTCTCTATCATCCCCATACTCCCTTGTCACCCCCCCCCATTTTCCTGTAGGGTAAGACAGATTTCCATACCCAATTGAGTGTGTATGTTATTCCCTCCTTAAGTCAAATTCTATAAGAATAAGATTCACTCATTCCTTCTCACCTTCCCTCGTTTCCCCTCCACTGTAAGAACCTTTTCTTTTCTGTTTTTTTTTGTGAGATAATTTACCCCATTCTACCTCTCCCTTTCTCCTTCTCCTAGTGTAATCCTCTCTCACTCCTGAATTTTATTCTCCATACATGACCCATTCATTTTCAACTCATCGTGTGCCCTCTATCTATCTATATCTATATATATGTACATATCATTTTTTTCCCTTCCAACTACCCTAATACTGACAAAGGTCTCATGAATTACAAATATCTTTTCATGCAGGAATGTAAACAGTTCAACCATAATAAATCTCTTACAATTTTCTCTTTCCTGTTTACCTCTTCATGTTCCACTTGAGTCTTGTATTTGAAAATCAAATTTTCTATTCAGCTCTGGTCTTTTCATCAAGAATGCTTGAAAATCCTCTATTTCACTGAATGACCATTTTTTCCCCTGAAGGATTATACTCAGTTTTGCTGGGTAGGTGATTCTTGGTTGTAATCTAATCTCCTTTGCCCTCCGGAATATTATATTCCATGCCCTGCAGTCCCTTAATGTAGAAGCAGCTAAATCTTGTGTTATCCTGATTGTGTTTCCACAATACTTGAATTGTTTCTTTCTGGCTGTTTGTAATATTTTCTCCTTGACCTGGGAACTCTGGAATTTGGCTACAATATTCCTAGGAGCTTTCCTTTGGGGATCTCTTTCAGGAGGAAATCAGGGGATTCTTTCAATTTCTATTTTGCCCTCTGGTTCTAAAATATCAGGGCAGTTTTTTCTGATAATTTCTTGAAAAATGATGTCTAGGCTCTTTTTTTGATCATGGCTTTCAGATAGTCCAATAATTTTCAAATTCTCTCTCCTGGATCTATTTTCCAGGTCAGTTGTTTTTCCAATGAGATATTTCACATTGTTTTCTATTTTTTCATTCTTTTAGATTTGTTTTACAGTGTTTTGATTTCTCATAAAGTCCCTAGCTTCCAATTGCTTTATTCTAATTTTTAAGGAAGTCTTTTCTTCAGTAATCTTTTGAACTTCCTTTTCCATTTGGCCAATTTTGCTTTTTAGGGCATTCTTCTCCTCATTGGCTTTTTGGACCTTTTTTGCCATTTGGGTTAGGCTATTTTTTAAGGTGTTATTTTCTTCAGTATTTTTTTGGGTCTCCTTTAGCAAGCTGTTGACTTGTTTTTCATGATTTTCTTGCAAAACTCTAGTTTTTCCTCTACTTCTCTTACTTGCTTCTCAAAATCCCTTTTGAAGCTCTTCCAAGGCCTGGGACTGATTCTTATTTTTCTTGGAGGCTTTGGATGTAGGAGCTTTGGCTTTGTTGTCTTCTTCTGGTTGTATGTTTTGATCTTCTTTGTCACCAAAGTAAGATAATATAGTCTGACTCTTTTTGCACTGCTTACTCATGATCCCAGCGAAATGGTACTTCTTACATAAAAATCTTATCTTTATCATTATTAGGACAGCTAGAAGGAGTATACATAAACAGAGGGCACAGGTGTGAGTTTACTATGATGGGATGATTTAAAAAATAAAATTAAGGGTGAGAAAGAGGGATGTATTGGGAGAAGGATAGTATAGAATGGGGCAAATTATCTCACATAAAAGAGGGGCGAGAGGAAGAGCTTTTACAGTGGAAGAGAAATGAAGGATTAGTGGGTAATGCTTGCATCCTGCTTTCATTGGAATTGGCTCAAAGAGGGAATAACATACACATTCAATTGGATATATAAGTCTATTTATCCTATAGGAAAGTAGGAGGGGAATGGGTTAAGAGAAGTAGGGAGTGCTGGTAGAAGGGAGGGTGAATTGGGGGATGTGGTGGCCAGAAGCAAAACAGACTTTTGAGGAGGGACAGGGTAAAAGGAGATAGATTGAGAGAGAGAGAGAGAGAAAGAGAGAGAGAGAATGATGAACAGGTGGCAAAATAGGATGGAGGGAAATACATAGTAATCACAACTATGAATGTGAACAGGATGAACTCATTCATAAAATGGAAGTGGATAGCAGAATGGATTCAGAATCCAGCAATGTATTGTTTACAAGAAATAGACCTGAAACAGAGAGACACACTCAGAGTGAAAATAGTGGGCCACAGTAGAATCTATTATGCTTCAGCTGATATTAAACAAACAACCAAACAAACAAACAAACCAATGGGCAGCAATCATGATCTCAGACAAAGCAGAAACAAAATATAGATCCGATTAAAAGGGATAATCAGGAAAACCACATTTTGCTAAAAGATACCATAGACAGTGAAGTAAAATCAATACTACACAAATATGCACTAAATGGCATAGCATTAAAATTCCTAAAGGAAAAGTTAAGTGAGTTACAGTAGAAAAATAGAAAGCAGAGTTATACTAGTGGGGGACTTTAACTTTCCCCTCTCAGAGCTAGATAAATCAAAACACCTAAAAAATAAACATGAAAAACATTAAGGATATGAATCAAATTTTAGAAAAGTTAGATATAATAGACCTCTGGGCGGAAAATGAATGACAATAGAAAGGAATATACCTTTATCTTAAAGGTACATGACACTTACATAAAAACTTACCATGTATTAGGGCATAAAAACCTCACAATCAAATGCAGAAAAAGCATCTTTTTTCTTATCATAATGCAATGACAATTGCATTCAATAAAGAGCCATGGAAACATAGATTAAAAATTAATTGGAAATTAATAATATAATAATATAATATTCTAATAATAGAAATAAATAATCTAATCCTAAAGAATGAGTGTGTCAAAGAACAAATTATAGAAATAATCAGTAGTTCCATTAAAGAAAGTGACAGCAATGAGGCAACATTTCAAAATTTATGGAATTTAGCCAAAGCAATACTTACGGGAAAATTTATATCTTTAAACACTTACATCAATAAAATAGAGAAAAAACGTCTCAATCAATTGGGCATACAACTTAAAAAAAACGTAGAAGAAGTACAAATTAAAAATCCCCAATTAAACATCAAAATGGAAATCCTAAAAATTAAGGAGGAGTTTAATAAAACTGAAAGTAAGAAATTCATTGAACTAATAAATAAAACTAAGAACAAGTTTTATGAAAAAGCCAATAAAATAGATAAATTATTGGTTAATTTTATTTTAAAAAATAAAGAAAAAACCAAATTATCAATATCAAAAATGAAAAAAGTGAATTCACCACTAAAGGAAATTAAAGCAATTATAAGAGTTATTTTCCCCAATTATAACCCGATGAATGTATCCATTTAAGTGAAATGAATGAATATTTACAAAAACATAAATTGGCCAGATTAACAGGAGAGGAAATTGAATAACTTACCCTGTGTTGGAAAAAGAAATTGAACAAACCGAAGATGAACTCCCTCAAAAAAAGTTCACAAGTGAATTCTACCAAACAGAAAGTAAAATTAATTCCAATATTATATAAATTATTTGGAAAAATAGGCAGAGTCCTACTAAACTCCTTCTAAGACACAAATATGATGTTGATACCTAAACCAGGAAGAACAAAAACAAGTAAAGGAAACTATAGACCAATTTTCATAACGAATATGGATGCAAAAATTTTAAATAAAGGACTATAAAGAGATTACAGTAATATATCACAAAGATTATACAGTATGACCAGGTGAGATTTATACCTGAAATGTAGGGCTGGTTCAATATTAGGAAAATTATTGATTAATATACCATATCAATAACAAAACAGTAAAAATCATATGATTATCTCAGTAGATACAGAAAAAGCTTTTCACAAAATGCAATACCCATTTCTATTAAAAAAAAACCACTGGAAAGCATAGGAATGTGCTTTTTTAAAAAAATGATAAATAATATCTATCTAAAATTATCAATAAGCATTATCTGTAATGGGAATAAGCTAGAAATCTTTCCAGTGAGATCAGGGGTGGGGCAAGGATCACCTTTATCACCACTATTATCTAATATTGTGCTAGAAATGCTAGCTGTGATAATTAGAGAAAAAAAGGAATTAATGTAATTAGAATAGGCAATGAGGAAACAAAACTATCACTCTCTGCAGATAATATGATGGTATACTTGAAGAATCCTAGAAAATCAATTAAAAAGCTAGCTGAAATAATTAGATTCTTTATTTCTAAAATTGATAAGACCTGTAATGCCTTCTTCACAGGGTTGTTCTGAGGATCAAACGAGATGATGTTTGTAAAATTCTTAAAGTGCCATATAACTATAAGCTACCATTTTTTAATTTTTCTAGAGCATACATACATTTCTTTCATATATCCCTGTTGACTTTTAGCAACTCTTTGGAGCTTCATGTTATCATGTCCCTGATTGTGATTAGGTATAGAGAGGATGGCTCTAAATTTATTTGTTCCACTCCTACCTGATGAGAATAGATTGCTTTAAAAAATGATAGACCTGTTCATTTTCACTGTTATTTGTCATCTTATTCCCAATTTTGTTAACATATAATGTAAAGATAATCTGTTTTAGCTAGATACTTTGTCAAGTTCTTTTTTTATCAATTTCCTTTTGCTATTTTATAGGGTGATACTGTTGGCAATAAATATTTCTCCTCTGTAGTATTTTTTTTAAAAATATCTGATTGATGTCTTTATTTTCCTGTTAATTCCTCCCATATGTCCCAGTTCAATCACATCACAGAGAAAAACAACTAAGCAAAAACTCCTGATAAATCACAATATTTGATTATTTATTTATTTTTATCCTGGTAGCTTTCCATCTCTCTTCTATGAGAGAGGAAATATCTTTCTTTGTCTCTTCTCAAGGAAGAGATGGTTTTCCATTTACTCATATTCACCTTCCTTTTAGTAACTTTTTCATTTATATTTTCATAGCCATTATAACACTACATTGCTGTAGTTCACTTACATTATTTTTATTTTGTTAGTTCTGTTTCTATTTCTCTAATCAGTTCATACAGAGCTTCCCATTTTTCTCTGTAGTCCTTATCCATCATTTCCTAATGCACTGTGATATTCCATTATATTCCTATTACATAATTTTCCTCTGTAGTGTTTTGCAAATAAATGCCATATAGATAAGAAAATAAATAGTAATACCAGTTATTTACCTGGCATATAGTTTTCACCCACCATAAATTATTTACATAACAGTCAGTATTTGTATTCTCTTGGTATGATGCTGAAATATAATTTCTCCTTTGAAGTCTCAGATTGTCAGTGTGGTTATTATAATTCAGATAGCAAATATTTGAGACTTAAAAGGAAATCCTTTTTTTTTTACCAGTTATTAGAATTGAAAGGCTCAAGGATTAAAATTATCTAACTTTAAGAAATCTATCTCTTAGGGCCCAAGAAAACTCAACGGCACTGAACTTGGAATCAGAAGTTCTGATTTTCAGCCTGGTTTTGATACCTGCTGGATGTGTTATGCTAGCTAGTTATATTACTTAACCCCTGAGTCCTAGTTTTCTTACATGTAAAACAAATATAATAATTCACGTACTCCCTCATTCATGATATTGTTGTAAGGAAAGTACTTTGATAAACCTCACTGATACATAAAAATTAACTAGTATCAATATCATAATTTCTAACATGGATGAAATACAGTAGCCATCTATGAAACTATTTTTTAAATAAATCTTTATTCCTTTGACTTCTCCCTCCCCTCAGATTCTATCCAGCATTCCAAAAGATTAGTATCTGAAGCCTGTCATAAGAAAATGGCTGCTAGATATTGATCTAATTAAGTATTAAACTGATAGCAAAAATTGATAGAAATAAGCTTATTTACTATTTAGACATAATTTGGCCACTTTCAAGTAATGAGTCTGACAACATTATTATCCTCTTGTTAAAGGTTAGTAACTTGGACATTCAAATGCGTAGCTAAAAACTTGTGTCCTGGATATTTTTTAATAGACTAAGGATTTCTCTTTGATTCTGACTTTTAAGTTAATATTGCTGAATAATTAATTGAAGTGAGAATAACACTCAAAATTGATCATCTAAATGGTTCAGAAAAAGAAGAAGCAAAAATAACTGAGAAATTAATAAATTAACCTGTTTGCTAAGAGAAGTAAAATGATAGAAGATATTTCCTGAAATTAAGGTCTACATTGCCTTTAATAGATCTACTGTTCTTCTAGTGAACCTAACCTAATAAAATGCAAAACGACAAGGTATAGTACCTGAACCTGAAGAGACTAGACTGAAAAAAAAATGCATTCTGATAAATGAAGGAATGGAATGTTTGAGTTTGCAGATTTTTAAAGCAACATTCAGAAGATATCTGTGCTTACTTAGGTGGTATTAGCATTGGGTGGTAGTGCTTCCAAGGAATCAGCAGTTGACTTGTAACACATATATTATGATGAGAAAAGTTTTGATTTTGTCATATACCGTTGCATTTTGCGCTTTTAGATTTTTAACAACAGGTAATCTAGAGGATCCACGTTGGTAATGGGGGCCCAAGTGAGGCCAATGTCATATCACCCTGAGATGGTGAAGCAGTTGTATCCTTTAAAAAAAAAACTATTTAATTTTTAATTTATGGAATGATACAAGCATTTCTATAACATAATAAAAAAAGATGATTACTCAGGAAACTGCAAATCTCCTATGTACAACTTGCTATTTTTTAAATATATAATTAAGTTATCATGTAAATTTCTTTTTTACTTTTTTTCTTTCCTCCCCCCTGCCCTCCCTTTAAGATGGCTACCATTACACACACACACACACACACACACACACACACACACACACACACACA
>NW_020954559.1:43938278-43943278 GCF_900497805.2 Vombatus ursinus
CACACACACACACACACACACACACACACACACACACACACACACACGTATATCTCAGTTCTTTCTCTGGTTGCAGATAGCTTCTTTCTCCAAATGTCCTTTATTTTTAATTTGTGTATTTATAATGGCCAAAATGACTTCGTTGCTCAAAGTCATTCTTAAAACAGTATTGCTATTACTATATATAGTGGTCTCTTGGTTCTGCTCATTTCCCGCTTCACCATTGCATATAAGTCTTTTCATGCCTTTCAAAGATCATTGATCTCATCATTTCTTGTAGCATAGTAGTATTCCATCACAACCATTTTCCACAACTTGTACAGCCATTCCCCAATTGATGGGGATCCCTACAATTTCCAGCTCTTTGCCACCACAAAGAGAGCTGCTATAAATATCTCATTCATATTCAAAATTATAATTACTATTTGTGAACTTCCTTCCATCTTATTTTTATTCATTATTTTCTTTCTCAATTTCTCTTTATACCCTATCACTGTTACCTTATATTCTCCCCCACCCTCCCAAATCCCAATCTACAGACCCCTCTAAAAGTTCCTCCCCACCCTGTCTGCCAGTTTTCTCACTTCTTTGCATATTCAGAAGGCTTTTATACCCTTCCAGATTATATGTTGTTTCCTCTTCAACCCAAATCAGGGTAAGGTTCCAACATTACCAGCCCTCCACCCCTACCTGCTTCCTCCATATTAGTTTTTCCTTTCACACCCCACATTTCTCTCTCTTACCTTTTTCTGCCCAATTTTGATTTTTAGAATCACCCCATCATACACAACTCAGCCTCAACCTTTCTTTCAAACCATCTTAGTAACAATGACAGTTTTAAGAATATTGATAACATTTTCATATTATATATATATATATATATGAACAGTTTGACCTTAATGAATGTCTTATAATTATTCTTTAATGTTTTTCTTACATTTCTTTTGTACCTTTTATGTCATATTTTCCATTGAGTTCTGTTTTTTTTTTTTTTGGTTTTTTTGGGGGGATTTTTTTTTTTGTTACAAATACCTGAAAGTCATTCAGTTTGTCAAATGCCTTTTTTTTTTCATTCACGATTATACTCAACTTTTCTGGGTAAGTTATTTTTGGATGTAACCCCAGCTCTTTTGCTCTTCAAAATATAATATTCCAAGACCTACAGTCTTTTAGAATAGAAGCTGCTAGGTCTTGTGAAATTCTGACTTCATTTCCACAGTATTTAAATTGTTTTTTTTTCCCTTGTTGAATGCAATATTTTCTTCTTAACTTAGGCATTTTGAAACTTGGCTACGACATTCTTGTAAGTTTTCCTCCTCAGATCTCTTTCAGGTGGTGAACAATAGATTTTTTTCTATTTCTACTTTACCCTCTTGTCCTAGAACTTCAGAGCAATTTTCCTTAATAATTTCTTATATAACATTATATCCAGATTCTTTTTTTGGTTATAACTTTCAGATAGTCTGATAATTCTTATATTGTCTCTCTTTAATCTATTCTCCAGATCAGTTGTTTTTCTAATGAGATATTTCAGATTCTCTTCTATTTTTTCTAGTTTTATTATTTCTTGGTGTCTTAAAATGTCATTAAACTCCTTTTGCCCAATTCTAGTTTCCAAGGAGTTATTTTCATAAAATTTTCATCTCTTTTTTTCCAATTGGTTAACTTTCTTTTCATAGTTTTCTTGGATTGCCTTTATTTTTTTCTAATTTTTTCTTTAATCTCCCTTATTTGATTTTTAAAAATTTCTTTTTAAGTTCTTCCAAGAACTCTTTTTGGGCTTGTGACCATTTGATGTTACTCTTTGGGGTAAGAGTAGCTTTTTTTTTTTTTGCCTCACTATCTTCCTCTGAATATGAACCCAAATCTTCTTTTACATCAAAGTAGCTATCTATGGTCAGGTTCTTTTTCCTTTGCTTACTCATCTTTATTTTTATTTTATTTTTAGAAGCTTGTTATTCTAATAATTATTATCATAATCATGTTTTAATCTTGAGTTGTGAGTAATGTTGTCCTAGGCCTCAGATCTTCCTTACTGTTGTTTTCTGATTCTATGCAAGGGCTCAACCTCAGGGACCCTTCTCTCCTAAGTCACAGTTAGGATTCCAGCCATTCTGTCTTGCTCCTTGCAGTACCACACTCACCAGACAGGCATGTGCTCACTCCTTCTCATCCACAGCCACAGCCCAGGATTACATCTGGCCAGCACCAATAGGCCTGCAAATAGCAGGGATCCTTCAGTCTTCCCCTACTCAGCTGTCTGCTGTTCCTCAGATGAAAGTTTGTGAGGTGAAATTTTTTGAGGTCTAGTCAGCCTCCCTTAGAAACTGCCCTCTGGGCCTACTATTTGTTGATTCAAATTGTATCCTTAGAAAAGAAGTCTAGTTTCAATTGGGCATCAGTTATACCTTTCAGCCTTGCATGGGCAGTGGTGGAGAACAGGTTCAGAACTGGAGAACTAGTTAGATTTGAGGAGCTATGCAGTGAAGTTATCTAAGCTCAGACAGGACTGGACTGGGCTGTGCAACAAAGATGGAAAAAATGGTTTTGCCATTAAGGGTTGAATTGACTTTAAAGATTTGACTAGCAGGACTTGCCTCAGGGTACTAGGCAGTAGAAAGAAATGAATCCAAGGGAGAAACAAAGAAGCTTTTTTAAGGGACCAAATCTTATTACATTGCCTTCTCTTCCCACACACCCCCCTCTAAAAAGGGCATGCTAGCCCGGATCAAAATCCAGTTGTCAGATGGAGATCATATTGTAGCACTGAGAGGAAAATTTTTGTCTTTTTCTATTAGTTTCATTGGAACAAAGTGTGTAAATGCAAGTAATGTGAAGTAAGGTTGGAGTCATATCATAGAAGACCCTGGATGCCAAACTGTTATGAATTTGTATTTTATCCCAAGACCAATATGGAGGCACTGATGGTTTTTGAGCAGGGGAACAACATGGATAGATCTATGTCCTAAGAAGATTAGAGTACAGTACTTGAACTCAGGAAAATCTTTAGTTTGAATGGTTCCAATCCCACTTCAAGTTCTAGCTGAGTGGTCCTGGGTATGTCATCTAACCTTTCTGAGTCTCAGTGTCCTCACCTGTAAAATGAAGAAGTCAGAGTTGATAACTTCTAAGGTTTCTTGCAGCTCTAAGTATATGGTAGAGACAATTATTTTGTCAGCTATGTGAAAGGAGTGGAGAGGGGTAACCTGGAAGAGATAATGTGGGAGAATGTTAGTCATTCAAGGAAGAGAAATGAAGAAATGAACTGGAGCAGCAATGGTGTGAATGGGCATATCAGGACAGATGAGAGAGATGTTATAGAGATACAATCATTGGATTTTGGCCACTGATGGAATTGTAGGATATCAGAGATCAGGAAGAATAAAAGAAAACACTGATTTTGATCTGGGATAATTGAGAGGACAGAAGAGGAACAAGTTTAACAAGGGGGATGAGGAGTTCAGTTTGGGGAATGTTGAATTTCAGGTTCCAGAGTAGAAATCCATAATGGAAATGCCTAAAAGAAAAGTAAGAGATATAAGACTAAAATTAAATGCAGAGATTAGGGAAATTATTGGGCTAACATCCTATAGGAAGAAAAGACTTCTATAGCCCATGAGGAGCTAATGAGGATTCCAAAAGACTAAATGAGAACAATTAGAGGCAACCACATTTGTGACAAGTTAACTGCTACGGTTGTTTTCAAGGATAACACAATAGCAAGAAATTAAGCAAGAGGGAGTCCAAACAGATTGAGCTGTGACCTGTAGTTGGTGATTCATTGAAGAATCTTTTTAAGTTGAATTATTGTAACTTCCCTACTCCATGCTTACACTCATATATTCTCCTATAATGCTTCAAAGTAAATCCTTTTACTGCCACCATTTGATATGCTGTTATCAGGGAATAAGGGAGAGGGTAAAGAATGAAGGACCCCTTTTCTTTTGACTATCTTCTAGGAGTTTGAGGAGTTTCAGAAAGCCATGGTAGTGGTAGGAATCAAAGAGATGGTATTAGATGATTGGGTCTAGGATTATGTGGCACAAAAGTAAATCTGAGACTTCAGGATCAATGTCAGGAGGCTGGTGTCAAAACTGGAAAACCCCTGACACTGACATCTCCTAGAAAAGAGTGAGAGACTCAGAGTGTCACTCAAAGTGCCCAGTTTTTCCTGACCTTGCAACAAAGACTCAAACCTTTGGTGTTCACCATCTACAGGACCCCAGACAGCTTACATAGCACAGTTTGATGTATAGAACAACAAAGCCCTGCACAGTGTAGATGCTTAATAAATGTTGATTGAATCGAACAAAAGGGCACAGACACAAATTCAGACAAATGGGGAGAGCCGCCCAAGAACCATAACCACACTGTTCTGCTAGGATGAGGTCCCACATCGTACCCAGTCAGAACTTAGCCACATTCAACTTTGTTTCATCTATGACATCCAATATATAGTAAGAGGTTACTTTCTAAGGGAACACAAATTTACAAGATTAAACTACATGGCACAGACACATTCGCACAAACATATCACTTAGAGTTCTATTTCATATGGAAATGTACCTATTACCTCTTCATCTGCAGTCATACACATCATTTATAGGACCAGAAATTTAGGCCTGAAAGAGGGATTTTAGAAGTTATCTAGGCCAACTCCCTCATTTTAGAGTTGAGGAAAATGAGTCTTAGAGAGGTGAAATGAGATGTCTAAGGTCATAAAGTAGTGACTGGGCTAGACAGGATTCACATACAGCTCCTCTGACTTCAAATTCAGTGCTTATTTCATTTTGCCATGCTGAGTATGTGTATGCATAGATTTGTACAGATGTGTATGCACAATATATGTATATATCTGTGTATGTATATGTGTGTGTATATACATTCACATATACATACATAATACCTGTATGATATGGTAAAAGAAGAAGTAGGAGGAGGAGGAGGAGAAGAGGAAGAAGAAGAAAAAGAAGAAGGAGAAGGAGAAGAAGGAGAAGGAG
>NW_020954559.1:43945778-43997547 GCF_900497805.2 Vombatus ursinus
ATCAGATGATATTGATAATGTATATGATCATTTAATTCTCTCAAGACTCTCCTCTGATGTTTTCAGTTATTCTCCTTAGCTGCATTATTTTTGAATACTATGCTGGTAAAATTCGTGATTCACTCCAATTTGTATCATGAGATTTCACACTGTATACTGTCCACAGATGAGATTTCTGTTAACAAAACGTGGGCTTAAAGTAGTCTGTCAGTCAGTTGAGCAAGTGCCAAACACAGCGCCAGACTGAGAGAATGCCAGCACTGATACCACATTCTTTGCTTTTCTAAAATATTCATATTGGAAGCAATTGAGTTACACTTGCTTTGCAGCATGCATTTTTTATAGTTAAAAAGCATAAGTTTACTTTTCACATTCTTTAATTAAAAAGGGATCATTTATTCTGTTCAGTTTTGTAAGATCCCTACCCTTCACCCCTGGCCAGTTTAAAGCTGATCTTCAACTTTGAAAAAAAATAAGGACTTTTTTTCTACTTCTGTGACCTCATGCCAATATTATAATCTACTCACCATTACATGTACATATATATACACATACATACATACATATATACAGATACAAACATACATGCACACATACATACACACGTATGTGTGTGTATATATATACATACATACACACATACATATATGCAGAGAGAGAGAGAGAGAGAACAAACTTAAGGAATTGGAATTCCATTATAGTTATTTTAATCATCATTTGTATTTTTCACTTGCTTTGATTTAAAGCTGTGATTTCATTCCATTGTAGAATTTAGGAAAATAATACCATTAATACTAGAAAAAAAACTGAAGTTAGAAAAGTGTTTAGCATATATATTTCAAGGCTATTTTGAGGATGAAATGAGATATTTGTAAAGTGCTTTGTAAACCTCAAGTATTATATAAATGTTAACTATTACTATGATAATTATAATATCTTATATAAATAAACACAGCTACAAAATTTAGCATTGAATTCTTATAAAGCCAAAAACCTTTACTTAGACGTTTTTCTAATGAAATGAATAATAATAAGCAAGGAAGACATCCATATTGCCCTTGCAGCTTTGCACAACGCTGCACATACATTTTATTTGAACTTCAAAATAACCCTGTGAAGTAAGTACTACAGACGTCATTATCTCCATCTTGTACAGGAAGAACAGGAGGGGCAGGAAGACATGAAGTGACTCGATGTAAATGTCAGAGGAAGGAGGTAAATCCATATCTCGCCTAACTCCAGGCCTACTGTCTGCCTTACCACACTGCCATGTCTTTCTATGTGCTTATAGATCTCCAGGTACACGTCTTAACTGCATATATTATACATTTTAAATAATTTTAGAATTAATAATTTCAGGACTACCATGACAGTGGTTAAATATTTTCCTTTGTCAGGAAGCAATCTGGAGTTTACACGATTCCAGATTTAAAGTCAGGAGAGAGTCCAGAGGTCACTTACTCCAACCCTCTAATTTTGTAGATAAGGAAACTCAAGCTCAGAGAGTTTCAATGATTTGCCTCAGGTCACAGTTGATCTTGAACCCAGATCCTTTGGCTCCAGATGTAGTTGTCTTTCTACATCATTTGCTTGTAATCAATGCTGTCTTAAAGTGACTGTAATAACACTGCTGTAGATGTTTATAGAAAAAAGAAATCCTTCATTTAAATCTGCCAAGAGGAAAAATAAAATGAGCAAAATATGCACAAGTAAAAGGCAATATAAAGGTTTTAATGTGTCATCACAATTTCATAGTACTACTTTCACAACTAAGACATATATATATAATACACACATATGTATATATACATACTAATACACATATATGTATATATATACATATGTGCACACACACATGTGTATATGGACAGCTGTACACTGCACAGAGATCTAGGCCTGGAGTCAGGAAGGACTTCATGAGTTCAAATGTGGCCTTAGACATTTACTAGCTGGGCGACTCTCAGTTTTCTCATCTGTAAAATGAGTTGGAGAAGGAAATGGCAAACCACTTCAGCATTTTTGCCAAGGAAACCCCAGATGAGGTCACAAAGAGTTGATCACAACTGAAAAAAGACCAAACAACAGGAACAAAACCACCAATCATTTACAGTATTCTCTCTCTCTCTCTCTCTCTCTCACACACACACACACACACATGCACACACACTCAATCAAACTTGTCTTCCAAAAGAAGTAATTTCACTGTGATACCTATAGGATGACACAAAAGTCTGGAGGATTGAGAGATGGAGGGATACTCTGTATATCTCTCTTCTCAGTATAGGAATTTAACTCTGAAATCAAGACCACGCTGAGAAAAAAGAAGTGTATTGCTAACTTCCAAAATGTTTTCATGACTTTAAATACATTGTTTAAGCCAGCTAGAGAAAATCAAGGAAGGAAAGGGAGAAAATGTATTTTCTTGGATGAAACAACCCACCAACTCTTATGTTTTACTCCTTTCGCCACCTGTATCGTTATACTCAATGCAGACCACTGAGTAGCATACGAAACATGAGACTTCCTTAAATTGAAATAATATTCCCCAAGGACAAAGGAGAGCAGTGAAGACATTGAGGGGAGAGAGAGAGTGCATTAGCAGGAGACTGAACTAGAACTGAAAAGTCTGATTCACATTTAGGGTTGTTTTCTCTAGTGCCTTAAGCACTGTTTTTACCCTCCAAGTTTCTTCCCTGCCCCAAATGCCCCATCCCTTATCACTCAGGTTCTTTGAAGTTAAAGATCAGCCTTCACACAGTAAGGCATGTTTTGGGATGCCTATTCTTGATGGCACTAGAAGAGAGGTATTTAATGGTAAAAAGGATTTATTCCCAGGTCCTTCAGTCTACAGAAATTCCCCTTCATTTACTGTTGGCTGGGTGTAAATACCTCTTCTACTCTTCCTTGGCGTGCTTGTGTCTCACAGGAGTCTACTTCAGAACATTATATTGCCAACATTCTGCCTGCAAGAAGTAGATTTAGCTGAAAACCTTTATAAAAGGGAAGCTTTGTTAAAATACAAAGGAAATACTGCAACCTGTTGGGCTTTTATTATGTCCACAAAGGATACTTGTGTTGTGCAACTTTTTCTGGGCTTTCATTATAATCTTTAGCAAGAATGCCAGCATTTCTATCAAATTGTAGGTTTGCTGAGCAGTTGGCAGCTAGTCACAGAATGTCAGAGATGAAAAGGATTTTAAAGACCCTTTCCTTTCCTGAATAGCAACCCCATTAACAACATATTCTACAAGTGGCCTTCTACTCTAGCCTTTGCTTGAAGACCTCTGGTATTAGTGACCTCACAACATTCTGAAGGAATTCATTCCACTTTTTGATACTACTAATTGTTAGGAAGTCATTTCTTATTTCAAGCCTCTGTCTGCCTATCTCCAGTTTCTAACCATTGGTGTGGTTCTATCTTCTGGTGTCAAGGAAAACAAACCCAATTGATCTTCCATAAGACAACCCTTCACAGGGCAGCTAGGTGGTGCAGTGGATAGAGCACCGACCCTGGATTCAGGAGGACCTGAGTTCAAATCCAGCCTCAGACACATAACACTTACTAGCTTTGTGACCCTGGGCAAGTAACTTAACCCCATTGCCTAGCCAAAAAACAAAAGACAACCCTTCAGACACTTGAAGAAAGCTTTCTTGTCTCTCCTAAGTCTTCTCCTGTCCGGCTAACCATCCCTAATTCCCCTTCAACTGATTCTCATAAGGCATAAATAAGTCCAAGGCCCTTTCCCACTCTGGTCATCTTTTTTTGAATGCTCTACTTCCTAACATATGTCACCCAGATCTAAACACAATGCTCCACATGCAGTCTAAGGACTCCAAAGAAACAATGGAACACCACCTCTCAGTTTCTGGACATTGTGCCTCTCAGTATAGTCCAAGATCCACTTTGCTGTATTAGTTTCCATGTTAGACTACAGACTCATATTTAAGTTTACAGTCTACTGGTAGCTCAAACAGAGCTATTATCAAACTACATTTTTTTCATCTTGTACTCGTGATATTGATTTTTAAAATAATAGTATACACAGGGAAGTCCTGTTATGACACAATATACCATTATCAAAATGATGTGATCGTATATAAATTTATTAGGGTAGATGCTGATATCCAGGAAACTTCTGCGCTGAGATTCATTTGAGGACTGTTGATCCTCAGTGGTAGCTTTGGCTGAGGTCTGTGAGAAACTGGTTAAATTAAATATATATAACTCTATAACTTCATTGAATTCTATCCTGAGCTTTAATGTAAAAATGTTGAAAAAAAATATTTTTCCATTCTAGTGCTCAGTTTAAAGAAAAAACAAAAGGTGAAATTCTTTTTTTTAAGTTTTCTTAAACAAGGTAACTTGATAACAAGGTATTTCTTAGCCTTTCCATATCTTTTATGTAGGGTCCAAATTTGTCCATTCTTCAAGAAAAACCAATGAGGCAGAGCTCCAAGCCAATAGCACTTTATTAAAAGGTCTAGGACCTCTCTAATGAAATGAATCTCAGATCTCCCTCACTATCTGAGATGCCCCCTTGTCCCCAGGGCCTTACTTTCATAGGGCTCGATACCCAGATACTCAGAAGAAGCAAAATCAAATGCTGAGTCTCATTGGTTGATGGACCTTGATTTTGACCCTCCAAGAGGGCCAGAAATGATGCATGAGCAAGGGTGGTCCCAGGATAGGCAAGGCAAGGGTTTTCTCTGCTGATGAAGTTGTGATAAAGTGGGCAAGGCAAGGGTCATTTCCTCTAAGTGGTCATAAGATAGGCCCCTCTTCATGGTAAACAAGAGAGGGTGATCCAGAGGTAGAAAAACAAGTTAGGGGACTTTCCATATCATGTCAAGACATCCCACCCACAATGGGATTTGGTCATCAGCATTCTTGTGGTTAGGCAAGTGAACTTCATAACTGGTAAATAAGTGGTTAAAGTGTGAGGCCTATTATAAGAAAGAATCTATCTTATTTAAACATCCCTATATGATATATGTCAAATATGCATTAATGCATGTTATTCTTATACTAATATTAGTTGACTAAACTTATTAAATGCATATTACTAGATGAGTCCATTGTTATTAATCATTACCTCCATGGAATCACACTGAACTGATGAATACTGATTGGAACAAAATAACAAAATAGGGGTCTAATTAAAATCATCTTTGTCACTTGGCTGCCGATGAAGAAACCATTAACACCTAGATTTTACCCTTGTATGAGACTCAGTTGTATGCTTGAAAGAAAAATAAAGCAAAACATATAATACTTTTCATTTTAATTTCGTCAAATTCTCCACTTTTAAGACAGAGGTGTTGGCATAACTAGATTTATGTTTTCCATGCCCTATATAGTTTTCTAAAGTAAATAACTGTTATACAAGGGCTGGAAACAGTTTTGAAAAGTTGACCTCATCACAAAAATGTGAGCAGTCCATTTGTTGAATCTTCTATCTTATTTTTATTCATATTGATGGCACCTTTTAACCCATACTTATTTTGTAGAACATCTATGTTTTATGACAAAAAAAAATTTTCAATGAATGAAAACTAACAAGTTGATGAATTAGATTTTGGTTTGCATTTTTTCCCACCTCCCAATTCCCCTGAGTTTTGTTGTTGGTGGTGGTGTTTTTATTTTCACACAGCTATTGAAAGACAAGGGACCTGGTACATCCCTACATCTTTTTTCATGACGTTAGCACCTGAAAGTTTTAACATAGCCTGGCTCCCCAATGTGAAATACAAGATATAAGATCAAATACGGTTGTAGGAATTCAACCAGCATTTCATTTATAAATATTCAACATCAATTTAATTTTTTTCAAACTATTGGCTTTGAAAATTGAAGTGTAATCAGAAACACAGTTAAATACTTTCCTACTTCTTGTTTTTTCTTCACTTTGCTTGCTGTTTAATCTTTACCAAAATGGTTTTCTTGCCAGTTGAGTGAAACAAATTCAGAGAATCATTGAAGTCCTTAGAAACCAAGTCCAGTATAAAAAAACTTAGAAGACTGTCCCACCTACTCAAGATACAGTCAACTCTCCGTTCTCTGACTTTCTATGTCATTTATTAAGTGTTCTAGATCTTTTAGGGACTTAAATATATACCTGATTTTGGCATGTTATAGGTAGATCCCCTATGCCCAAAGAAAGACACTTCAATATCTCTCCTGACATTTCTCCTTTGGCTTCAGAAACACAAGAGGAAAGCAATGTGGGTTGTTTTTAAGGGGTGGGTGGGAGTCAAGTGAGAACTAGTGCAGGTGGCAGTATATATTCTCTTAAAAGGTTACCTGCCTATCATCTACATTTTTACCACAAATTCCTTTAAATTAACCTGACTACATTTTTTCAGGCCTCTGACAGGTATAAAACCTGCAATTTTATTAGTTATTATATGTGTGCTGAGCATGGTTTTCAACTTTGTCAGTGACTAACTCATTTTATACACAGTATCAATATCTGAATATGAATTAGAAATAAAACAGATAAAAACATTTAAAAATCTAAAGCAGAGCAGTTTAGTTTTAGGAAACAAATATACTCTAGGGAATAGACAGCACGTGGTCATGTCTGTACACATAAGAATAATTTATTATCGTCATTTCTACTTACTCCTGCCCCAGCAGCACCTGCCACCTTATTGTAAAAGTTTTGTGATGCTAAAAGTCACCCAAAGAGGCAAATGTAGACCTTTCTGTGATTTGGAAACAGATTTTCATCTGTCTTTCTTCTTTGTCAGATGTTCTTGAATATAGTAGAATTATTTGGCCCAAAGAGGGATTTCCATATACCCAGATTATTGTGATTAGAATTTCCCAGGTTAGCTAACAGTTTACACTGAGTGAATAAAAAAAAAAAGTTTACTTAATTTAGCCTATTACTCAAAAACCAGTTTCGGAAAAAGAGGGGTTTAATGGAATTACAAGTGAGTAGTTACTTTAGTGAAATTTTAATCTGTGTGTGTAATTAAAGGTCCTAAATGTTAAAGCCAGTCCTTCCAAGTTTCATACACACACAAATGCACTCATGCACACACGCTTACACACAAGCGTGCACACATGCACACACATGATTTTTTTAAATAACTTGCATTTATATATTAGTAAGCAATGTATTAAATCTGTAGGCTTTTTTTAATGACTACTCTCTTTTACGAAAATGTTATTTATTTATATCACCTGCATTTCTACATATACCCTATTCCCCTCCCCCCCAGAACACTACTCCTTCTAACAAAGAATAAGGGAGCAGGGAAGCAGTTCAACAAAGCTAAACAACATGCAAATGAAATCTTATACCATACACAGTATCCCGCCTTTCCCCATCCCCTTTTCCTTCATCAGAATTGTTTTTACATCTTGTTTTTGAGAATGTTCCATCCCATTAGAACTGATTTCTCCTACAGAATGGTATAAGGTTTGTTCCTACTTATATTTGCTGACTTTCTTCTTTAATATTGGTTTTTTTTTTATTCTCTCTTTGGTTATTCTTCTTACTATGTTATATCTGCTGCTCTCTATAATACCACACATGATAGAGCAATGCAGATATCTTTCCTTTATCATTGCCCTTACCTTCCTTTTAAAGTCTTCTTGACCAGATTCACAAGATTGTAGGCAAATAGGATTTTTACCAACTTTTATCAGGTCCCTGATTGATGCAGTAACCAACCATGATTCCAGCGGAGTAATGAAAAGGAATGCTATTCCACTACACAATGAGAGGAAAAAGGTACATTTTCTTTTCTCTGGGGCCAAGCCATATCATTGCACAGAATTCACTAACTACCTTATTGACCTGGCATGGATAAGTCTGCCCAGTAATTCTGTCTTTGTTCTAAATAAAATGACTTAGATATATAGAAGAGTCTCTAAAGTTTAACATGCTACACAGACTACTGCAATCTATCCTTCCACTCCAGAAGAAGACATAACCCTGATAGATATCTCCAAATGGTCTGTCGTTCTCATTCCATTCATTCTTGGTGCCACATTTCTCCATCCATCAACCAACCTTTGTAGGCGAAAATTTCCCTGTAATAATCCCCAGCTTTTCCTTTTTTTTTTTTTTTTTTTGAACCGGGTATTTTATTCAAATCATTCAAATATCATGGATCCACAGTCAGGATCACACAGGATTTAACAGCTACCACTTTTAAGGAGCAGAGGACTTGGAATATGATATTCCAGAAAGCAAAGGAGCTAGAATTAACCAACAGTAATCTATCCACAAAACTTGAAACAGAGACACACACAGACTTAAAGTAAGGGGCTGGAACAGAATCTATTATGCTTTAGCTGAAGTAAAAAAAAAAAGGCAAGGGTAGCGATCATGATCTCAGATAAAACAAAATTAAAAATAGACCAACTTAAAAGAGAAAAGCAAGGAAACTAAACCTTGCTAAAAGCTACCAAAAACAGTGAAGTAATATCAATACTAAACATATATGCACCAAATAGCATAGTATCCAAATTCTTAAAGTAAAAATTAAATTAGTTACAGGAGGAAATAGACAGTAAAACTATACTAATGGGGGACCTCAACTTTCCCTCTCAGAGGTAGATAAATCTAACCATAAAGTAAATAAGAAAGAAGGCAATGAGATAAAGAAAATCTTAGAAAAGTTAGATATGATAGACTTCTGAAGAAAATTTAATGGAAATAGAAAGGACTATAACTTTTTCTCAAATGTACATGGCACCTTCACAGAAACTGATCAGGTATTGGGGCATAAAAGCTTCATAAACAACTGAAGAAAAACAGAAATATTAAATGTACCCTTTTCAGGCCACAATGCAATAAAAATGACATTTAATAAAGGACCATAGCAGCATACGTTAAAACTTAATGGAGGGGCACTTAGGTGGCATGGTAGATAGAGCACTGACCCTGAAGTCAGGAGGACCTGAGTTCAAATTCTGCCTCAGACTAAACGCTTGACACTTACCCAATTCTAATTTTTAAGAAATTATTTTCTTACTAGCTGTGTGACCCTGGGCAAGTCACTTAACCCCAATTGCCTTAAAAAAAAACTTAATGGAAACTAAATAGTGTAATCTTAAAGACTGAGTGAGTCAAAGAACACATCATAGAAACAATCAATAATTTCACTAAATATAATTATAAGAATAAGAAAACATACAAAAATTTGTGAGATGCAGCCAACGCAGTACTTATAGGAAAATTTATATCCCTAATTCATACATCAATAAAAGAGACAAAGAACAGATCAATAAATTGGGTGTACAATTTTTAAAAATGAGAAAAAGAACAAATTTAAAATTCCCAATTAAACAACAAAATGGAAACCCTAAAAACTTAAAGGTGAGATGAATAAAATTAAAAGTAAAAAGAAAATTAACTAATAAATAAAAGAAACTGGTTTATTTTAAAAAAACAAAGTAGATAAGCCATTGATTAATTTAATTTTTAAAAAGAAAGAAAACCTAATTACCATTCTGAAAAATGCAAAAAAGTGAATGTATCACCAGTGAAGATGAAATTAAAGCAATTATTAGAAGCTATTTTGCCCAATTATATACCAGTAAAACTGATCATCTAAGTGAAATGGATATCTATTTACAAAAATATAAATTGTCCAGATTAAGAGAAGAGGGAATAGTATACTTAAATACCCTTATCTCAGAAAAAGAAATTGAACAAGCCATAAATGTACTCCCTAAGAAAATACCCTCAGGATTGGATGGATTTACAAGTGAATTCTACTAAATATCTATGGAACAATTAATCCCAATACTATATAAACTATTTTTAAAAATAGTTAATGGAGTCCTACCAAATTCCTGTTATGACATAAGTATGCTTTTGATATCTAAACCAAGAATAAAAGTAAACTATAGACTATTTTCCTTAACAAATATTAGTGCAAAAATTTTCAATAAAACTCTAGCAAAGAGATTACAACAATATATCACAAAGAGTGTACACTGTGACCAGGTAGGATTTATACTAGTGATGCAGAACTGATTCGTCTTAGGAAAACTACAAGCATAATTGATCATATCAGTAACAAAAGCAAAAAAAATCATATGACTACATCAATAAATGAAAAAAAAAAGCTTTTGACAAAAATATAACACTCATTCCTATTAAAAACATTCACTTGTTCCTCCTAGTCCATAGCCACAGCCCAGGATCACTTCTGGTCAGCACTACAAGGTCTGGCCTCCTGAAACAACCGGGGGTCCTTCACTCAACAGTCTTCTGTTCTTTAGATGAGAGTTTGTGAGGTGAAAATTTGTAAGGTGATATTTCTTGAGGACTAGTTTGCTTCCCTATAGAGGTGCTCCAGTGCCCCCTGTTTGTTGATTCAGCGGTGTCAGCCTGGAGGTGTCTACATTTCACTCAGCCCCTAGAGATCCTATTTTTCCTGAGGTTTTCTCAAGTTGTCTTAGGAGGATAGTTGTTTTGCCCTTTTTATTTTTTACTGGTCTACATTCATTTCATGGTGATTTTCTAACTGTTTGTGGAGGAAATCTGGAGAACTTGAAAATTTCTGACCTATTCCACATTTTCCCAGAATGACCCTCAAGATTTTTTTCCTGAGTTTTTCAGGATTCCAGATTTATATTTGCCATGTTCCTCCATAACTTTTACAATTCTAGGTCCTTGAAGCACAAACATTAATAAAGATGAGTATCAACAGGACTGCCCATCCTCTTCCAATGTATTTTCAGGATCCCCCTACTTCATAGTACAAACATCTTAAGGGTGTTTTCATATACTCAGAAAGGACTTCAATGGCCATCTGGAGACGGCCTCATTTTACAGGTAAGCCAAACAGGCACTGAGATAAACTGATTCACCTAGAGTCAGACCATGTGAGCATCTGAACCCAGATTCTCTGACTCCAGAGTCAGAGCTTTTTCCACTGTATCTCCCTGCCTTACTCCTCTAATGAGACTCTGAACGCTTCATCCCAGAAACCTTTAAATTATTTGATTTCTTTTGGTCTTTTAATATGTTTTCTCATTGTGAGGCAGCCTTTTGGTGAACTAATAAACAACTTGTTCTTCAGATAATGACCCTGACCATGACTCCATTAAAAAAAATTTTTTTAAAAATCAATCTCAAATTGACCTTTTTAATTTTGGTCCTCAGGAAATTTGCTTAACAAATAATAGGGAACAGGGATAGGGAAGTGAGAAAACCAATTGATGAAGAGTTCCTCTATTCTTTGTATTTTGAATAGTCCAGAGGCTCTCTCACATTTCTAAGAAAATAAAAAAGAGCTATGTGTAAATGGGAATAATGAGGCTGGAGAAGGGACATTAGAATCCCATGGTGAGCAGAGGGTTGACATTTTCCTGTGAAATGTGACAGGAACTAATTTTGGTGAACTGATTCTTGAAAGTACTAGATTTCTGAAAACTGTTACATAAATGACTTTTGACTTTGGTACGAATAGTAAATGTTTTTTACTTAAAATCTTAAGACAGACAATTAGTCCTGGAGTGGTTTGGGTAGCTCTTCTACACACACCAACATAGAACCAAGGTGTTTCTTTACAGAGGTTTTGGTTGTATGTGTTAACTGTTGCTTAAGCCCACAAAAACCTGGCCAGATGGTGAATTGTAGGGCAGACATTAATCAAGGGGTGTGTGTGGGGGGGGGGTGTGTGGGTGGGTGTGTCTGTGTTTAGCTATCCCATTCAAGAGAACTGTAGGCAATTTAAACTTGCAGGGCTTATAGGTCTTCCATTAGCATGGGAAAATACAGAATGAGAAACTTCATAGTGTTGAAATAAGTAGTTTGCAATAGCCAGGAAATATTTTGTAATGGTCTTTTGTGAGATCCTTTATATTTAATATTTTTAATTTGAAAGCTTGTACATATGTTCAAAAGCTTTCAAATAAAAAAAAAACCTGAATTTTAGAGCTGAAAGGACCCTGCTTATTTGAACATAATCTAACTCATATTTATATGGAACTTTGCAATTCAGTTCCCTCTAATTCAAAAAAATGTTTATTCTGTGCAAGGCTTTGTGCTAGGTACTGGGAAAATATAAAGACAAGTCAGTTTACAAAGTGATGATATAAGTAATGACATTATTCTCATTGTATACGTGAGGAAACTGAAGCTCAGAAAAGTTAAATTAATTACCCATAATCATAGGGCCTACTTGTTCTAGGGAGTAGTTTGGACTCTTGACAAGTTTAGCATTCTCCACCATGCTGCAGATGAGGAACCAGGTTGAAAGCAGTGTGTCTCTTAACAGCAGACAGCTCAGCTTGTGGCAGAATCTGGAGAAAGAGTCTCCTTGCTTCCTAAACTAGAATTCTTTCCATAACTCCATGACCTGTAATTGTTAAGGTCCAGAGAGAGATCTCTAATGCCCCTTCCAGCTCTTAACCTATGATCCTATGATCAGTTACAACAGGATGCTTCTCTCTCAGGTTGATCTGAATGTCATTTATCTGAAACACATTAATGGTAAGAGTAACTCATATTTACATGATACTTTAAGTATGTATAATGCTTTTTTTAAATTATGTAATTGGATACTAGTTGCAATCCAGTACAGAAGGTACTTATCACCATTTTACAATAATGAAACTGAGGCTTAGCAAAATTGATTGTGTGTCATCTCATATTTGGTGTCAGAGATGGAATTCATTTCCAGTTTTCTCATTCCCAAGTCAGTGCTCTTTTCAGTACGTCACACCAGTTTACCTTTCATCATGTTATTTCTGCATAGTTAAATGCAATTTCATAATAGTTTTCATGTCCATGATGACAATTTGAAGTATTCCTTTAAAAAAAAAGTTAATGAATAGATTATCACCTTAAGATTGTTGATGGTTGTAGATATAATTGAGCCCAAAACATTTTATGTTACTAATAAAGTGCCATGTTTTTAATGGTGACTGCAAAATAAGAAATGTTTTTCTTTTAAGAAAAAGCTTGTTTTTAGCTTTTAATATTCACTTTTATAAAATTTTGAGTTCTAAATTTTCCCCTTCCCTCACCTCCCTCCTCCCCAAGACAGCATGTGATCTAATATAAGTTATACATGTACAACCATATTAAACATATTTCTACATCAGTCATGTTGTGAAAAAAGAATCAGAACAAAAGGGAAAAACCACGAGAAAGAAAAAACAAAAAAAAAGAAAGAGAAAATGGTATGATTCTGTCTGCATTCAGACTTCATAGTTCTTTCTCTGGATGGGGATAGCATTTTCCATCATGAGTCTTTTGGAATTGTTTTAGATCATTGCATTGCTGAGAAGAGATAAGTCTATCAAAGTTGGTCATTGCACATTGTTGCTGTCACTGTGTACAATGTTCTCCTGGTTCTGCTCTCTTCACTTAGCATCAGTTCACATAAGCCTTTCCAGGGTTTTCTAAAATCCACCTGCTCATGGTTTCTTATAGAATGATAGTATTCCATTACATTCATATACCACAACTTGTTCAGCCATTTCTCAGTTGATGGGCATCCCCTCAATTTCCAATTCTATGCCACCACAAAAAAAGCTGCTATAAATATTTTTGTACATGTGGGTCCTTTTTATTTTTAAAGAATGATTTATTTTTAATATATTTTTCTTTTTAAATTGAGTTTCAGATTCTATTTCTCCCTCCCACTCTTCAACCACTCACTGAGAAGACCAGTAAAATGATATCAATTATACAAGTGAAATCATGCAAAACATATTTCCATATTAGCCATATCAAAAAAAAGCAAAAAAAAAAGAAAATTATATTTCAATTTGCACTCAGAGTTCATCAGTTCATGCTTTTTTTTCATCATGAGGCCTTTGAAATTGTCTTGAATCATTGTATTGATCAGAGTAGTTGATCATGACAACATTGCTCTTACTGTACACAATGACGTCCCAGTTCTTTTCACTTTACTTTGCATCAGAGGTCTTGTCATGTTTTTTGGTTTTTGTTTGTTTCTGAAACCACTCCCTCTCCCCTATCATTTCTTCTAGCTCAGTGGTACTCCATCACAATCATATCATAACTTGTTCAGCTATTCTCCAATTGATGACCATCTCCTCAATTTCCAGTTCTTTGCCACCACAAAAAGATCTGCTATAAATGTTTTTGTATATATATGTCCTTTTCCCTTTCTTTGGGGTACAGACCTAGCAGTGGTATTGCTGGGTCAATGAGTATGCATAGTTTTATAGCCCATTAAGCAGAGTTCCAAACTCCTCCAGAATGGCTGGAACAGTTCACAACTCCACCAACAGTTTATTAGTACCTATCTTTCCTCATCTCTTCGAGCATTTGTCATTTCTGATATGTGTGAGGTGGTATTTAAGAGTTGGTTTAAATTATATTTCTCTAATCAATAGTGATTTAGAGCATTTTTATATGACTAGATATCTTTGATTCTTCTTTTGAAAACTGATATGATTTGAAATATATGATATGATATAAAAATATGATTTTAAAATCATATCTTTTGACCATTTATCAATTGGGGATGGCTCTTATTTTATAAATTTGATTCAGTTCCCTATATATTTGAGAAATGAGGCCTTTATCAGAGAAACTTGCTGTAAATTTTTTTTGATATTACTTCATTGTCAATAGTCCCTGTTAGGGGCAGCTAGGTGGCGCAGTGGATAGAGCACTGACCCTGGATTCAGGAGGACTCAAGTTCAAAGCTGGCCTCAGACACTAACACTTACTAACTGTGTGACCCTAGGTAAGTCCCTTAACCCCTACTGCCCAACCAAAAACCAAAAAAAAAAAAATAGTACCTGTTAGCAAAATGTAGTTTCTCTGATTATCTCTTTTAATTAGGTCTATTTTTGCTTTTGCTTTGTCTGGGATCATGATTGTTGCACCTGCCTTTTTTTTTTTTACTTCTGCTGAAGCATAATAAATTCTGCACCAGCTCCCCCTTTTTTAACTCTGTGTGTGTCTTTCTGTTTCAAGCATATCTCTTGTACACAATATATTGTTGGATTCTGGTTTCTAATCCATTCTGCTGTCTGCTTCTGTTTTATGGCTAAGCTCATCACATTTACATTCATAGTTATGATTACTGTGTATTTCTCTACACCCTATTTTCTTTTGTTTATCCTTCTCTCTCTTTCTTTTTATCCTGTTCCTCCTCAAAAGTCTGTTCTCCTTCTGACCACTGCCTCCAATAATCCACTCTCCCCTTTTTCACCTCCCCCCATATTTCTCATCCCCTTTCCCTCTTATTTCCCTATTGGGTAAGATAGATTTCTATACCCAACTGAATGTGTACATATAAATTTTCTTCCCTCTTTGCACCAATTCTGATGAGAATGAGGTTCAAGCTTTGTCCTTCAACTCCCTTTTTGCCCTCTACTATAAAAGCTTTCCCTTGTGTTCCTCTTTTATATAAGAAAAATTTTCCCATTCTACTTCTTCCTTTTCCCTTCTCCCAGTACATTTCTTTTTCTCATGCCTTCATTTTTTTCTGAGATCATCCCAACATAATCAACTCACACCCATGCCCTCTGGCTATATGGACTTCTTTTAACTGCCCTAATAATGACAAAATTCTTAGGAGTTATCACTTTCCCAGATAGGAATGTAAACAGCTTAACTTTATTGAGTCTCTTATGATTACTCTTTCATATTTGTCTTTTTATGCTTCTCTTGAGTTATGTGTTTGAATGTCAAATTTTACATTCAGCTCTGGTCTTTTTATAGTAATGTTTGAAAGTTCTCTGTTTCATTAAATATCCATTTTTTCCCCCTGAAGAATTATACTCAGCTTTGCTGGGTATTTTATTCTTGGTCTTAATCCTAGCTCCTTTACCTCCCAGAATATAGTATTTCAAGCCCTCCACTCCTTTAATGTGGAAGATGCTGAACTTTGTGTGATATTGACTGTGGCTCCATGATATTTGAATTGTTTCTCTCTGGCTGCTTGCAACAGTTTCTCCTTGACCTGCAATCTCTGGAATTTGACTGTAATATTTTTAGGAGTTTTCATTTTTGGATCCCTTTCAGGAGGAATAAGTTTGTCTTAAGAATGAAAAGGATACTTACCAAAAAAGAGAACACTGCAGAAAGTGTGTGTGTGTGTGTGTGTGTGTGTGTGTGTGTGTGTATACATGTATGTGTGTGAGAAATGTTTGGAACACAGGGAAAAAAGTTCAAATGGGCCAGGAATGCTGATTCATGTACTTAAAACCTTTTCTGAACACTGATGAGTTAGCATGTTAGAATAATTTTTATGATGGATTCTAAAGTTATATAATACCTCAACTATGTGCATAATCTATTCATTGGAATACTGATGATAACTCACCTGTGTTAGTCATTGAAAACTATTTTCATCAAGGAAGACCTGCATGAATTTAGGATTAAGATACAACCCTTCCTTGGTATTTAGGAACAATTAACTTAGCCTCCCATACTATACTCTCCCATCACTAATTCATTTGATTGATATTATACCATCAGATGATGAGTTATATTATTCAGAATAAAATAATCTTCACCAGCATATTGGAGGAACTATATTAGCGAAATGAGTTGGTATTTCCCCCAAAATTCAACAAACATTTTAATAAATATCCATTAGTATTTCTGTGAGTTATTTTACTAGACACCAAGGATTAAAAAATGGAATGATGGCCTCTATCCTTAAGAAACTTATAATTAGTCAATCAAAAATATGTATTTAGTGCCTACTGTATGGCAGGCTTTGGGGATATAAGCCCAAAGAACAAAACAATCTCTTTTTGTATTACTTTACACTCTAATGGGAAAGAAATGTAATGGAGATAAAACACGCATACTGATAACTATACTATAAAATCAAGTCAAAGAAAAGTGGAAAATTTGAGGGTAAACTGACTTCTCAAGAGACAATCTTGAGAAGGGCCTTAAAAGAAGGGTAGAATTTTAACAGAGATTAGAAGTGATGGTAGATAAGTGGTCTGGATTTTTATTCTGTTGCTTCCTCAATGAGCCACATGAAATTTTTAAGGAAAGGAATGAAGTGATCAAAACTGTGTATTGGGAAGATTTCTTTGGCAGTTGTGTGATGGATGGGTTGAAGCCAGGAGAGCTTTAGTAGACTATTGCTATAGTCAGAACAACAAGAGTTTTGACTATGGGAATGAGACAATGGAAACAAGAAATGTGAAAGATTATTGCAACTTAAGCTTAACATGATGTGGCAACTCTAATATGATGGGATTGAGGAAGAATTAAAGATGTCTTCAGTTGTTAAATGTGACTGAGTGACCCTCTAGTCATCAGTTTTTTTGTCCAGTTCAGCAAACAATTTTCTGTGTATCTGTCTGTGATAAGTTTCTTTGTATAAGACACAGAAAAGTAAAGGAAAAGCATGAGTTATACTATTTTAGTCCCACCCCGCCCCCAACACATAGTTTATCCATCTATTTGTCTGTCTGACCATCTGTTTCTGGCTCTGAGTTTTGACTTATATGTTGATGTCAGAGTAATTCAGCACTTTTAATGATCCTATGCTGGCATTGTGAGCGGAGATTTTTCAGTTGCTTATGATTTAATTATTTTGCAAGATATTCCATTAATTGACCCCTTATGGTTGCAGTTATTCTTTTTCTAGAGCTTGAAACAAAGGCTTTTGGAATTATTAAAAGTCAAATCTTCATCCTGAGCTGAGGCAGTTATCCCACTCTATTCTATTATTACAATGCATCAAGAACCATATAAATCTTACCTGATGAAAAATACTTCTCATATTATAATACTTATTTCCAAGGAGCTCAGAGTAATTCAGCCTCGCCTCTTTTCCATTCACTTCACATGTAGGGTTAGGGGAGAAGCAAAAAAAAGAGAAAATGTGTTTCATCCACAACCACAATCAAGCTGCACAATTTATGTTAGGAACTTAAAGTACAGTGGGAAAAGGATCTGGATTCAAATACTCTCAGTGATACTTTCAGCATGGATTTGGTCAAGTCATTTAAATTCTCTGGATCTCAGTCTCTTCAACTGTAAAATGAGAGGATTTTTTCTGAGAGGTCTTTTTCAGTTCTATTCTTATTCGCATCCCTCCCCATCATTTAAATTGGTATCTTCCTCCTCTATTGTAAACAACAAAAACAAATCATTTCATAATTTAGATTAAAGCATTTTGTTTATTAAAGACTGTTCCACATGTGAGAGTTTTTAAAGAGTCTCTACTGTGTTGTACAGAGTATTATTGGCACTGAAGTGACGTTATTCTTCTTCCTAGGTGGAGTAACCATTTGGTTCTGTGGCTTACAGGGACAATTGTTCAACAGTAAGGGGTCAGCAAAAACAGTAGAACCCTAAGTTGTTGCTTCTGCATTGACTGGAATAAATTCAGTCATTTGACTTAGAAAATCCAAGCTTCTTTGCTTTATTACACACGATTTTGCTTTTACATTCATATTGTCTTGCTTTAGTCCTTCTGTGCTTTTAAGGAAGTATACATATATATGCAAATTTATAATCAGTATGTAGGCATATATATTTGCATATATATTTATGCATATCTCATAAAGAAAATCCATTATCTCTAACTAGATTGTCTAGAATTTTTCCTCCTGGGATAAGATATATGTGGATATGTATGTATACACATATTCATCTCTTTTATAAAAAATTGGAGTACACACACATATGAATATTAACTATGTATATATATATATATACACACACACATAGAGAGAGAGAGGTTTTCTTTGAATAAAGGCCAAACTTGATGTGACCATAGACAAATAAATGCAAGTAGCAAGTAACCTCTTAACATTTCAAGTTACATACCACTTAAATGAATAAATGAAGGAAGTTTCAATGCTTGAAGTCCTCCCAGATTTCCCCCAACACACACACATACACACACACACACACACACACACACACACACTTACATACCAAATATGTAAACAAACTAGTAAGATTTGATAGACTTTTAACCTACTAGAGCTTATGTATTCAAATGAATTTTTGTTCAGTTGTGACTCCAGTTGGAATTTTCTTGGTGGACTGGTTTGCCATTTCCTTCTCCAGTTCATTTACAGATGAGGAAACTGAGGCAAACTGGGTGAAGTGAGCTTGGGCAAGATGGCTAGTAAGACAGCTAGTAAGTGTCCGAGGCTGGATTTGAACTCAGGTCTTCCTGACTCCAGGCCCTGCACTCTATCCACTGTACCACCTCACTGCCCTTTCAAGTGATTGATAACTTCTAAAATGTTCACTTTGGGAAGTCATATATTTATTTTAATGATGCTAACATTGATTAAGATATTTCAGGAACACCTACTTAGGAATTTTCTTTTGAGTCAGCTAGAGACAACTCAGAAAACCACATTTCTCTGATTATTTTAACTACTACTTCATTTCTTCCAGGAATTCTAGTTGGCTTTCTGGCCAAGCTATGTTTTTCTATGAAGCTCTAGTTGTAGGTGTTACGGAGTTTTTATCTTGGAACCTTTTTTTTGCTTTGTTAGGTCTTTGTATTATGGCCAGGCTCTGTGCCCTTCTGTGGGACGTGTTAGGGGCTTATTTGGTCCTGACTCACATTTTCTTGAATTTTGCTGCTACTTTCCCTGGATATTGAGTTTGGGTTCTAAAAGATCTCAGGAGTAGCCCAGGTGGGAGAATATATAAGCTTTCAGCACATTCTAAGCAATTTGATCTAAAGTGAATGATGTCTATTTGCTGATCTCCTAGTCTAAGCTTTTCAAGCTCCCAACCCTAATTTGTTTCTGGTGAGAAAACTAAACTTCCCTTTTATTGAAGTAGTAGTAGACTCTAGCCCCAATTATCTAGTGTGAAGGCTCTGTACACTCTAGAAATGAATATTCTCCCTTGGTCTGAGCTCCTTGCCCTGGTCACTGAACTGTGGACATCAACCCTACTCTGTGGGTTGAATTTATAACCCTACTAGAATATCAGTTCCACATAACTGCTGCTCAGTTTTGTTCCTGATCCTGTCCCAACAAAGCCCTCGATGAGGTCTCAGTTGGATCTGTTGACTACTCATGACAGGTTAACCTAGGACCTAGCTACGTTCCCTTCCATAGTCCAGGCTATATCCATAACCCAGTTCTGGGGTCTGAAGGACAAAGCTGCTGGCTAGCTTCTATTCCTACTCCCTGGGATGAAAGTACATCTCACTGTATTTTCTTTTTGGATTTCCCAGCTCAGACTGGAACTTTTCCTAAATCTTTGTTGGAATAGTTATGAGGAGAATTGGGGTGTCCTGCTTCATCCTAATCCATCATTTTGACTGGTCTCCACTTCTGATTACTTTAGTCATGCTTTGTTTTTCATCCTGTCCAACACACACACACACACAAATAAATAAAGTAAAAGTATTAACTAGTTTTATCAGCCACTTCATTCAACTTGTTGACAGGCTTAGCTCTGAATGAAACATAGCAAAATCAAAATCAAAATAGATGCAAAAATCAAATATACTAATTGAACTCTCAAAGAGGAGTTTTTAAAAGATTGTGAGCAATGTTGGGGCAAATGGATAACCTCTAAAAGGGACTCTTTTGAAAGGGCCCATGTAACTTTTAGTATATATGTTTAAAAATATTTTTATTATTTAATTTTTGTACCTTATATACCTATTTTAATAATGTTCAAGAAATAATGGAGAAAAGAAACAGGGTACACACACATATGTGTGTATAGGTATGTATATATATATATATATACACACATATATTTGTGTGTGTATGTATGTATGTATATATATGTGTGTGTGTGTGTTTCTGTTTATATAGTTAACACACGTGTGTGACTTATCCCCTTATCTTTCCAGTCCTATATATTTTTCCCTCTCTGCACCCTATAGTTGAAATACACTGGTCTAATTGCTCTTCCTTAAACACAATACTTCATCTCCTGTCTTCATGCCATTGCACTGAACGTCCTTCATGCATAGAATACTCTCTCTCCTCATCTCATCTTCTACTTTTAGACTCTCTAGCTTTCTTTATGACTCAACTCAAATTCTACCTTCTGCAGGAGATGTTCTTAGTCTACATTGCCACATACACACACCTGTTAATGCCTACACCCCTAAGGTTACCTTTTATCTATTGTCTTGTACATACTTATTTTCATACCTGTTTTCTTCACTATTAATGATGATGATGATGATAATTAACATTTATATTACTATGTGCCAGGCACTTTGCTAAGCACATCTGGTCCTCACAACAACCCTTATATGTAGGTGCTATTATTATCCTCATTTTATAAATGAAGAAACTGAGGCAAACAGGTTAAGTGACTAGCCCAGGGTCTCACAGCTAATTAGTGTCTGAGGCCACATTTGAACTCAGGCCTTTCTGACCGCAGGCCCAGTGCTCTCTCCACTGCACCTCCTTGCTGCCTTATTACATAGAATGTAAGCTCCTGAAGAACAGGCACCGATTTTTTTATTTTTTTACTTTGTAGCTAGATGCCAAGACACAATAGTAAACACTAAATAAATTCTTGTGCTTGTTAACTGATTGAATAAAAAATAGGTGGAGAAATGTACTTAAACAGGCGAGGAAAAGGACTTAATCCTTCCACTTGTAGTCAATAAGAATTGTTCATTGCAAGTGGAAAGAGAACTGGGAGATCATCTGTGGAGCTTACCCTAGGTCAGTCCATCAAAATGTGTCATTTTCCTATTATATCCATGTAGAAAAGTACTGAGTGTGCTTATGTTAACCTTTAATGTTGTCTTGCAGGTTGCTTGCCACTACTTCAGGACAGAGAAGTGTTGATACGGGCTTTGCCATGAAACCGAACTTGAAACAATGGAAACAATTAATGCTCTTTGGGATATTTGCTTGGGGTCTCCTTTTTTTAGTGATCTTCATCTATTTCACAGATAGCAACACTGTGGAACCAGTTCCAAGTTCCTTCTCATATGTTGAAACTAAAAGGATCCTGCCTATCCAAGGAAAACAGAGATCAATCATGGGCGCCGTGCACGACCCATCCTTTTCTGAAACCATCGATGGGAATGAGGTGCTTCTCAATGGAGACCTTTTGAATTCATTTAACTTAGGTCCCAATAGCTTTCAGAAATGGACTGAAATGAAAAATGGTTTGGAGAATGAAGAGTTTTTCCCTTCTCAGACAAGAAAAAAATCCCCACATCTTTTCTATCAAGTAAACGGTGATTATTTTTTTACTTTGGGTCAACCTATGTCACGTAGCCATGGCCAGCAAATGGTGAAGTTTGTCCCCCTCAGTAAGGAGGACCAACAGAGGGCCATCAAACACAATCGAAAGAAAATTATCTTAAGGCACAGGAGAAGCCAAGAGTTGCCCCGTTGGGACAGACTTTATTCTACCATGTCTAAGTCCTTCCTATACCGGCTTTGGAAAGGAAATGTCTCTTCAAAAATGCTAAATCCACGCCTACAAAAAGCAATGAAAGATTATCTCACCACCAACAAGCACAGGGTGAGGTTTAGGGGGAAACGGAACTCCAGGCTGACAAGGGAACAGCTGTTGTGCGAGCTCAGGGACCGAGTGACTGTGAAGACACTAGATGGAAAGGAAGCCCCCTTTTCAGACCTTGGTTGGGAGAAGCATGTCCCTCAAGCGCCCTTGAGCAAACTGTATCCTCAAGGTTTGGGTAGTTGTGCAGTAGTCATGTCTGCAGGGGCAATCCTGAACTCCTCCCTGGGGGAAGAAATAGGTGAGTTCAAAAAATTTTCACTGGCCATTTTTTTTTTTGCAGCAATAAATGGGTAATTATTAGGCTACTGTTTGAGATACTTCAGATGTAGATCTTGTTGACCATAATGCTATTAATGGATATTTCTTTAATTAAGTTCTTTTTCCTCAATGAAACACTGAGTGCTTGATCTGTGAGCTCAGAAGAGGTTATGGGGTCATAGCTCTAGAGCTGAAAAGGTCTTCAGAGACATAATAATAATTACAATAATGTTAATTATTGTTATATAGCTCAATGTTATAAAATAGCATTTACAAAGTAATTTGCCTATATTATCTCACGCGGACCTCACCTGTGAGATAGGTTTTATTATTATCCTCATTTTACAGATGAGGAAACTGAGGCTCACAAAAGTTAAGGGACAGATGCGTGGTTATACAACAGTTAAGTATCAGAGGCAGAATTTTGAACTCATCCATTTTAAAGTCAACCATTTTAAAGATGAGCAGGCAAAGTCCAACGACTTTTCCCAAAGCACAGAGCTAATAAGTATCAGAAGTGAGTCAAGGGTTCTCTGATTTGAATGTTCTGCATACTATACTAGTATATATGTTTTAATTCTAACTCTGTGGGTAATTAATAGTATAACTAATAATTATATTATTAATAGTATATTCTCAGAATGAAGAATGTAGCTTACATATGAAACATAAATACCCCCAGACCCTGAAAAAAATAAGACTTGTTCTTTCTTCTCTTCCATTGCCTCAACTTCAAGATTCAAGAAAAGAAATGGAAAGGACCTATTTGTTTCCTGGTCCTTTGCAAAGAGCTCTCTTCACACTGTTGACCATAGGATTAATTTTCCCTCAAAAACAATGCTATGATTGTGGTTAGATTCCTAGACTAAAATTTGTTTAACCCATGAAACATTTGAATCATAGGAAGAACGGATAAGAAGACAAGCGAACAAAGACTCCAGAGAGTAATGACACATAAAGTACATTCATTCTAGGTGCAACATGGGTTAAATAGGCCTTTATGGGCTAGCTGGGGCCAGGAATTTAACAGTCATTATTTATAGCATTGTTTCTATGGGAAAAAGAATTCACAGTTCCAAGCAACTGACTTTTTAATGAGTTTTGCAACATAACCCTTTTACAAATTGTACCACATATTATCACACATATTCACAGACATGCACACACTCATTGTGTTCAGATTTTTCCTTTTAAATTCCAATAGGAAAATTAGATGATGTACCTGCCATCTAACCTATTTTGTTTCTTTCATTCAACAAACATTTATTAAGCATCCACTGGATGCTAGCCACTGTGAGAAATATCAAGTTTAAATAAGATGCAAATCCTGCCTTTTTAGAGCTTAGAGTCTAGTAGGGAGAAAAGATACCAACAAAGATTGTAAGAATTCACAATATTGCATGATGAGGGTGTTAGAGGGGCAAAAAAAATAAGGTGCTAATTGAAGTGAAAACAGGAAGGTGGAGGGATGGAGGAAAGCATCAAGGGAAGGAATATTACTTGATTTAGACTTTAAAGGTAGGAAGAGTCATGTTACAGGTACAAGGAATAATGTAAGCATGGATGCAAAAGTGGAAAAAGCAGAGGGTGTGTCTTAAGGTAGGAGTTGGGGCTGGGAAGTATGGCAAGTAATCTTTTTTGGCTAGAACACAGTGTGTGGAGATAACCCAATGCTGAAAAGTTACTGTGGCTCCAGATTGTAGAAAGTTTTAGAGGCCAGGTACAAATAAGTTTAAACTACTCATAGGCAACAGGGAGTTATTGAAGATTTTTGAGCACAGGAATGACTTGGCTAGATTTAAATATAAGGAAGATTAGTCAGAAAACAGATAGATGGAAGTTACATTGCAGATGAACCAAATGGTACATTTATTTGTAAGTGTCAGAGTCAAATAAAGAAAAACCTGAGTGCCTGTTCTCTATCTTTCTGATTTGACCAGAAGTTCAAGTCCGAGAAATGGGATCCTTGTATTCTTATGCTAGAATTGCATATACAGTGTTGATAGGTTTCTCCCATGTTCTGGAATATACTAGCTAAAATCAGGTCAAAGTGGCCTTAGGTTTTCTTTTTTCTTTTTTCTTTTTTTTTTTTTTCAGAAAATAACCAGTGGGGAAAAAAATTTAAAAAAAGAAAATAACCAGTGGTTTAGAAGTTTATGGGGGCAACATCAACCCCATCATTCTGTCTCTTATTTGAGGACTAACTATAATGAAAAAATAGAGATTTTGATGTTATATTCTAAAGCCAATGTGTTCATTACTGTCCTTATTTGAAACTCTTTGCATTTTTTTCTTTCCGATTTAGTTTTACATCTTCCATCTGACTCTGAGTCAGGAAATCAGATCTTATGATATGCCATAGGGGATCTGTGAGGCCTTCTAGCCAAAGCTGTATTTTACACAAGAAGGAATTGAAGAATCAGGTGAAATTTTGACCCTGAGGCATACATGTTGATAGGCAACATGGACCATTGGAAAAAGAACTGATTTTAGAGCTAGGAAAACTTAGGTTCGTGTTTCACCTTTAACACATCTGGACTGTATATCCCTAGGCAAATCCTCTAACATCTTGGTACTGCAGGGCCTAAGTGTTGGTAACTCTCTTAAGCCTTTAAATTGCAGAGAAGATGCTCCATATTCAGGAGTTTACTAGATGAATGAAATCATAGGTCCAGTATTCATCCCATAAAGATTATTATAGCAAAACCAAGACTCCAGTCCCTATCCTTTGACTCCATTTACTTTCATTATATCACACTGAATCTCTGCATCTATTCTCTAATCAGAATTTGGAAGGGAGGAAAGTACAAAAACATGTTGAGTTTTATCTCACTTTGGTACGTTGGCCTTAGAGCCTGTATATAGGTTTTAATCCTAGCTCTGTGGGTAATTAATAGTATAGTTTTGGGCAAGTCAGTTTAACTTTCTGGGTCTGGGTCTCTGTTTTGTCTTCAATAAAATGGGGATAATCATACAATACTCTCCACGTTAGGAGTTTTTAGGAAATTGCTTTGTGACTTCTAAAGTGATGTGCATGTGGGCTATTATTACTTTTGTTGTTCATTCATTTCACTTGTGGTTTCATGGGGTCTTGGTGACCCCATTTGTGGTTTTCTTGGCAAAGATACTGGAGTGGTTTGCCATTTTCTTCTCCAGCTCATTTTATAGATGAGGAAACTGAGGCAAGAAGGGTTAAGTGACTTGCCCAGGGTCACACAGCTAGTAAGTGTCTGAAGCCAGATTTGAACTCAGGAAGATGAGTTTTGACTTCAGGCCCAGCAGTCTGTCTATCCACTGTACCACCTAGCTTCCCATGCTATTATTACTACTAGTTATGATTAGTCATTAATTGAATTGTAGCAATCTAGTTAAATTACCCTTTTGAAATTGTTATGTGTGTATATATATTTTTAAACTTTTGGTTTCCTCTAGTTTCCTTCAAATAAATTCATCTAAAAATTCTCTTTACTAGTCCCCTCTTCCACGGTGCCCATTCATATATGTATACTAATACATGTGCATATTTATTAGTAGCTTAATTAAATTTATTAAACAAGGAGGCTTTTGTTTCTGTTAGTCTACATCTGGACAGCAGTATTAGATGCTGGAACCCCCCTTTCTCCCCCACCCCAGACAAACACTCATGGAATTTAACAATAGCTATAAAACTCAGTATTTATATAGTCCTTTCCTCCAAAGAACTCAGTCCCTTGGACGATGTAGTCGCAATCAATTTTATAACCTCCCTCCACGAAGTAGGTAGGTATAAGGGAATCAGGTTTGATGTTCTCTATTCGAAAGCTAAGGGTGGAGGCTGGGTAGTTGAGAAACAGAAGTTCCCCAAGGTCATAGTCATATAATATATTGAGGGCAGAACTAATACCAGCACCTGCCAGTCCAGTCCATAGAGAAGCCTCTAATATACTAAAACCACAAAACTGACCATGCTAAGGGAATCTTTAAAAAAAAAATGCTATAATTCCCACTATCTCCTAAAGTAGAAACCCATTTATAAATGAAGTTCTTCTATTGGTTGCCCTTTAGCTCCCTCTTGTGTTTTTTACCCTAGGGATATAAATTGAAAGTTATTTTTTCCGCCTTCCAGACTGAGTCATACATTGTAATTGTTTTTGAAAGGAGAAAAGTATAGTTGTTGTAAACACGTTCAACTTGAAGAATATGTTATTTTAAAAGCAAACACAACTGTTTTGGCAACTTGGAAATTCTTTCCCGATGTCATAAGATGTTATTTTCCTCCATAACATATAAACAGTAATCATTTGTTAGCCTTAGCACCTCACCTAGCAGTCCTGGAGAAAGGAATTACAAAGGAGTGAAACAAATTCTTGCTCAGTCTTCTAATGTTTTGAACTGGAAAAAAATAGGTTTTTAATTTTTTTTTTAAATTAAGATTCAAATTGGCATGTGTGGGATCAGGTACAAGAGGCTTTTCACAATTAGGGAGTGGTTTGCTGACAGAGCATGAAGGCATGTAAACTATCCTCTTCTGAGAGAATTGAGAGAAAGCAGAAAAAACAATGGATTAGGAAAGAGGAAGCCTGGCCTTTTGTCCTAACTCTGCCTCCAGACAGCTCGGTCAATATGGGTGAATCTCTTACCTCTCTGAATCTCTGATCTTTTCTCTATCAATTAGAAGATAGTTACACCTGCACTACCTTCCCTCTCAGGGAGACTGTGAAGTTTTAACAGTTAATAGATTGAAGTTCCTTTGTTTTTGCTAAATGATTTACAATTAAAATACTAGTCGCTGAAAAGGTAAATCATTAGTTGAAGTACCACATCAGTAGGTCTCTCTACATTGAGGAAATCACAGGTCCAGCAAAGAAAATGTATCATTACAATTTTTGTTATGACTGCTGTTATAGGGCAGTGGTACATCCAGTAGCCTACAGTCCAAAAGGAGAGAAATAGTGTGGTACAGAAGAATGAGCACTGAATTTTGAGTTAGAAGACCTGGTTTTAAATCCTGGCACCATCTATTACTGCTTGTGTGACCCTGAGGGAATATCTTGATGTCTCAACCCGTTTCCTCATCTGTACAAAGACTGGGTTGAGCAAAATGGCCTCCAAAGTCTCTTTCAGTTTGAAATCTCTGATATTAAATTGTTGCACACAATAGATAGCAGAAAAATGAAATTTAATTTTGCATGAATTATTAGCTGGACAAGTGAGGTTTCTTTCTAACTTTTATCTAAACCTCTATAGCCTGGCTCCTCCTATTCCCTCTCCCTCTAATTCCTTCTGTCCTCTTCATTACCTATTAAATTCCCTACTTTATTAGTTCAAGGAGCTAAGATTTTCTCAGTGCAGGTAAGACAAGTCAAGCAGATCTTTGCTATAGCCAAAAATTTTATCATCTTCTGGCCAAACCTCATGGTAAGTCTTACCATCCTTTGGACAATAAAGCTCCATGTTCTATTACCAGGCCCATGTTATGAATTCTTACCCATCCTTTAAAGCTCAACTCAAATACTACTTTCTGCATAAAACCATCTTTGGTCCTGCAATGACCTTCCCCTCTGACCTCACAAAACATTTTGCTTTTCACCTCTCAAATATACTTGATATTTTTTAATTCTCTTCTTTTTCCTAATTTAATTTAAAATTTAAAAATTTTTAGTTTTATTCTGAAAAGCATTTTCTTCCCTCCCACTTGCCATGCAAAAAAAAAAGAGAGAAAAGAACAAGAAAACTCTCAAAACAAACATGCATAGTCCAGCAAAACAATTTCTCACATTTGTCATCTCCAAAAATATGTAATATATCATCATATATATGTGTGAATATATATATATATATCTCAAAAATATATCATCAAATGCATTTGCAATGTTATGTAGTATATCATCATTAACTATATTTCTATTTTATCCCCATATGAGTGTAAGCTCCATGAAGGCAGAGTCCATGTCTTACAGAAATTTCATATCTCTCCCAATATTTAGCACACACTAGTCACTTAACAAATATTTGTTGAATTGAATTGATAGGATCAGAGTGTAAAGTTGGAAGGATCAAAGAACACTTTGTACAAACCCCTCATTTTATAGATAAGGAAACTGAGACTGAGAGAGGGTTTTTTTTGTGATTTGTCTACCATGGTCACACAGATGGTAAGTAGCAAATCCAGATCCTTGTTTTGTTTCTACTCCCACCACCTTTTGCCAGCAAAGACACGAAAGATAATATTCCCTACTTTGACTATTTCCCAGCCTTCGTTTTCATGCATAGAATTAGAACATGAAAAAAGATGAAAAATGTGGATTAAAAGGTGTCTCAAGAAGTTACTGCTTTTTAAAAAGCTTTTCAATCCTTAAGTGCAGTGCACTTGTCCCATCAATTCAAGTAGTCATCAAATAACCATGTTCCAGGAATGAAATATCATCTTTTAAAAAAAAAACCCAGAATTTACCTCCCAATGATACTTATTGTTTATTTTCATTTTGTTTCTCTATATGAGTAGATAGCATCTTTCTTCAAACCCTCATTGGGAAGAAGGTTTCCAATAATTGTTGTTCAGTTGTTTCAATCATGTCCAACTCTTTGTGACCTCATTTGGGGTTTTCTTGGCAAAAATGTTGAAATGTTTTGCTATTTCCTTCTCTAGTAATTGACACAATTATCAAACACAAAGGTATACTTTCAGATTTTCCTCTTCCATATAGCTCTCCTAATCAGATAATTTTTTTCTACATCTTTATCTGATTCCAATTTCATACACCTATAGCTAGTTAAAAAATAAATCCCCACCCAAAAGAACCTGTTATTTCTGCCTCTCCACTTACTATATATTAAACTTTTAGTGACCCAGGCCAATGCCAACAGGCCATTTCAATGTACCAGTACCTAGGAAAGGTTATAGATGACTTAAACTACAAAGATAGATTTAGGAAAGCTACATTTTAAAGCTCATGGAGCAAGCCTGTTGTGGGACATCTTCCCACAAGAAAAAAAATTCACAAGATGTACAATGATTTACATTTATTCACTAAATAATTTGAAATGCACCCACTGTTTGAGAGCCATAGGTGTCTTAGGCTAAGGCTAGATCTGAGGAAGCAGGAGCCTGGAGCTATAAAGATGTGATCCTAGCTCTACCACTAACTAGTCATGTGACTTTGATCCTCTGGGCTTCAGTTTCTGAATTTGTGGAAAGAAGGTTTTGGACTAGATAATCATAGACTGTCCATACTCAGAGGAATCTTAGACATAATTTGGAATTATGGTTCCATTATAGTTAAGATTTCATGACTCTACATAGCAGCAAAATAACTGAGCAGTTGAGTCAGTTTGGTGGGGAAATCTATCAATAAAACAAGTTATCATTTTTATTTAGAATAAATGATTGGTTGGTCAACTAAAGCTTTTATTTAAGCATTATTGCCTTCTTAGACAAAACTAAATCCCCTAAAATTTCTCTGAGAGGAAAGTCAGAAAGCTTAGGGTTTTATTTGTTTGTTTTTGGAAAAAATACAAATAATCTCCTTGGAAGAACTTGTTCCAGAAATTTATTGCTAAATCAGTTGGTTAGAACTCAAGTCAGGTTTTTAGAATTAAGAGCAAGAATTGAGAAAAGATGCCCTCCATGGTGGGTAGCTTCCTAGGCCAGCATCACCCACTTTAATCCATAATATGGGTGAACTATAGAGCCTAATCATTACATATAACTTCTATCCATCCTATGGGAAAACATCATGCAATGCAATAAATCAAACATTTATTGGGCATCTACTATGTGCTGGGCACTGTGCTAAGTAAGCTGTGGCAAAGGAAAGAAAAAGAAAGAAAGAAAGAAAGAAAGAAAGAAAGAAAGAAAGAAAGAAAAAGAAAGAAAGAAAGAACAGGGAATGATAGAAAGAAGGAAGGAAGGAATGAAAGGGAGGGAGAGAGAAGGAAAGGAAAAGAAGGGAAAGAGGAAGAAAGAAAAAAAGAACAGAGGAAGGAAGGAAAAGAGAGAAAGAAGAAAAGAAAGAAAGAAACACTCCCTTGCATTCAAGAAGCTTACAATCTATGGAGGAAAACAACACATGAAAGAAAACTGGAAAGTAGGGATGGGGGCGGGGTTGATACCAGGGAGCACCCAGTGCAGCAGCATCAGGTTCTGTGGAGTTCAAACCAAACAGAGCTGTAGATGGAAAATGGAGAGTTAGCTGCAAAATACAGATCGCTATCCTCCACAAAGGGAGTTTTTTGAGAGGAGTTTAGTGCTCCACTCTCCAGCCCTCCAATCAGAAGGGGAGGGATGGCTAAGAGAGTTAGGAAGGGGCTAAGTATCCAGCGCTGAATTACAGGTACAATGATGAAATTTCCTGGGATCATTTTATCCTGGGAAGGGAATTGTATTCTGTGAAGTTCAGACAAGTGGAGCTGCAAATGGCAAGTGCCCCATAGGAGAGTTCCCTCTAAGACTTGAGAGCAATGGGGGAGATGGCTTAGAAATATTGATATAAACTGGAAAGCAGCTCAGAGATAGTGTGGTTCAATTTTCCCACTTTTTGAGGCCCAGAGAGGTTTAGTGACTTGCCCAAAGTTTCATAGATAGTAAGGATCAGAGTCAAGATTTAAACCCAGACACTTAGACTGTAAAGCCAGTGTTCTTTCAGTTGCATCGTACTTCTAGGGCATTGATGACTTCAGAGATTAGGGTGATGTAGATGTGTGTTAGGAATCCAACAGGTACCGTTTTGGTGTAAGGAGGGGAGAGTGAAGGGTCTCCGGTGGCAGTAGCCACTTGTTTATACAGATCTGTACTAGCTAGGATAGGAGAAGAGGGGAAGTATGATACTGTACCCTGAAATTCCATCATATTTGAGATAAGACCTGGTTAGGGGATTCTAATTCTAACCCTAACCCTAAATGTGCCTCCGACTCTGCCTCCAATTCTAACCCTAACCCTAACTCTATTCTCATTTCCCTAATATTCACATCTGGATACTATCTCTGTGAATTTCAAATCCAGTCCAGGAGTTCAGAGGCTAATATGAATTCAGAAAAACACCCTATTTGTAAGCTACTTAAGAAGTGTTTTCTTGATGCTTTTATTTTAAATACCACTTTCCCTTTCCATGACTCTCACCCTCTCTTTCAACCTCTATCAAACCCTCCTTCATAAGAAATTAATGCAGTCATCCAAAAGAATGAAGCTGGTGGCTATTTCTGAAAACATGACTCATTCTATACCTGTAAGTCCACCTCCTCTCTATTGAGAGATGAGAGGCATGTTTCAATGTGATAGATTACTTTGAAAATGGAAAAATAAGCCCTCTGATTAAAAGATTTCAAGCCCTCTTTACTCCAATCTATCCATTTCTACTTATCCATGTCCATGGGGATTTAAATATGTGGAGCAGTTTAGTATAGTAGAAGAGGCAAACTTACTTCAGGAGTCAAATGTTCTAACTTCAAATTGAGACCTTAGCTAAGTTGCTTCTCCTCTCTAGAGCTCAGTTTCTTCATCTGTAAAATGAGGACATCGGACTAAATTGGTTCTGGGTTCCCTCCTCTGATCCTATTTCCATGTAGAAGCATATTTTTAGGCAGATCAGCATCCAGCACATGTTCAGGGTCTTAATAAATGATAGTTATTTTTAAAATATCTCATATCACCCAATTAATGGGAGAATTAGGAAATGTGTGTCATTGAAATAAAGTGAAAGGAGCCATACATTGGATAACAGAGCAAACCTATTGAGCCAGACTATGTGACTGCTTGATATAAAGTACTTTGAGCATAAAATGATAATGGTGGACCTTTTCATCTTCCCTGAAGTTAGGCAAGAAGCTGTAAATTTGCCTTTTAATGAAAAATGATGTTGGAATATCATTTTCATTTTCTTTTGGCACAATTGTCAATTTCAGAATTATACTAAAATCAGGTTTAGTGCGAGTTTCAATTGCAATGTCAAAAACACTAAATTATGGAAAGGTTGAATTGAAAAGTTTAACTTCTCAGTGAATGAAAGGCATTGGTACAATGGTAGAGGGAAAGCCTTGAGGATGGCAAAATTTGGTTTCAGGTCCCACCTTTGACAATAAATGACATTAGGCAAATAAATTTAATCTCTCAATGCTTCATACAAGTCTATAAAGATTCTAAGTTACAGAAGAATTGCTGATCTGTACTTGCACAAAAGTTACATACATTGATAATATCATAGGTATGGACCAAAAGAAAAAAAATTTTAGGAGTTCAACTCAGTCTAGACCATTGTAACAGTGGTTTATCAAAGTGTGGTCTATGGACTCCTGAGTATCCCTTTCATGTGACCCACAAGGTCAAAATTATTTTCATAATAATCTTAAGATTTTATTTTTCTATTAAAACATTCTTCTCTTTTCCAACTACATATGAAGCCTAGTTTTCTTCATATACTCCAACCAAGACAACATATTGCAACAGATTGAATAAAGAAAAAAATATGAGAATCCACTCGTCTTTAAGCCAGACATTAAAGAGATTTGCAAAAATATGTAAAACAATGCTACTCTTCTCGCTATTTTTTTCTATTTTAGAAAACATTTTTTCATTAAAATATGGAATTTATTAAAATATATTAACATGCAATGGGTCTGTTATTTTAAATGAATTAATAAATTTTTAAGTTGTATCACTTTTAATTTCCAATATGGTAAATATTGATAGTTATAACCTACATAAACACAAGTTCTTTGGGATCCTCAAGAATTTTTAAGACTACAGGTTTGTACTAGAATCATATGTGACTAACTGGTGTAACATTTTAGGGGGAGGAAGTGTGATACAAAGGAAAGAGCACTGCGTTTAGAGTGAAATTAGCTGAATTTATTCCCAGCTCGGCCTTTTACTAATTCTATAATCTTAAGTTACTCACTGGGTCTTTCTGATCCTCAGTTTTCTCATCTGTAAAAATGAGGAATTTAGACAATGTGACCACCAAGATCTCTTCTAGCTTTAAATCTATGATCTTCAGCTATTGGTCTGCTCAGTGTGTGAATGAATAGTCAAGAATCTAAAAGTACCAATTCATGCTCTTCCCCATGCAGCCTTCATGAATCAAGTATACGTTCCAAGTCTCTTAGTCATGCGCAGTTCTGCTGGTTTGGAGGGTGGAAGGCAAAGAGGATCCAAACCACAAAGTCTCTTTGATATCTCAAAATTAAGGAGTATAACTATATAAAGCATAGTTAATTTAAAAGAATATGAAAATATAGCACATGTAATAGTACATCTTAAGCATGTAAAAATCATGGAAAGCTTTACACAGAAAATGTAATTGAATGGGCAACTGTGGCCATGTTGATTTTTCCACCTAGAATAAATAAATTTTTATCAGAAAATTCTTCCACTTAATGTTATTAGTAACAGTTATATGAAAAATGGGCTTATTTTATTATCAGTAACTCTTTAGCTTCAGATTTGGAAAAATTGACATAATTTTAAAAATTTAAATGAATGTTCATTGATCTATTTCGTTTTTATATAGCCAACATTTCTCCCAGTGTCTTTTCCTTCTCCTCCCAGAGAGCCATCTCATATAAAAAAAGGATATTTTTTAAGAAAAGAGAAAAAGAGGAAGAAGAGGAAAATTTAGCAAAACTAATCAACATGTCAAAAAAATCTAAAAATATATATGTACTGTTCCACACCCATCTTTTCACTTCTTCAAAGGAGTGGGGTGGGGATAACTTTTCATGTCAGGAAAATTGACTGTTAACAATTTCCCCAAGATTCTGTTAATCTACAGGGAGAGCAAAAAAGCAAACTTGTCACTTATGTGCCCCTAGATTCTCATGATGCAGTTTTGAGATTTAACTCTGCTCCTACACATGGTTATGAAAGAGATGTTGGAAATAAAACAACAATGCGCATCATTAATTCCCAGGTAAGACTAATGGTCTGTGCATACAGATGTATGTTGGATTATGTAGATAAAATCCATGTTTACTAATGTTTATGTATCTCAGTATTCCATAAGTAAAATGAATTGGGGGTTGGTAATGAGAAAATAGGAGCCAGAAAAATAAATGACAGGCATGAATTCTACAGTGTTAGAATGGGAAGGTATTTTGAATAATATCTTTCATTTTCTAGGAAAATGAAGCCTAGAGAAGCTAGGTACCTTGTCTAATGTGACATAGCTAGCTACTAGTAGTAAGAGTGGGAGTTATGCCTCCTGATTCACCATTCAGAGATTTTTCTGGCAGCCTCCATAAGCTAACGTAGAAGACAGATTGGTACTTAGAAGAACGGAACAGGAACATTCCAGAAAGAAAGGTAGTAATATATATGGGGGTGGGGGTGGGGAAAAGCACTGTATATTTTAATGAATAGGCATGAGAATGCTATTGCAGTTGGTGAATTACATTTGCATAGGCAACGAAGAAAAATAAGAGATAAAAGAAAGCATGAAGACAGAAGGTTGGGGAAGAAAATGCAGGATGGTAAAGAAGCTAAAATGAGTTTGATCATAGCACTAACACTGTAAAATTATGAGGTTATTGTGGGCATAACACCCAACTTCTCATTAATGTGAAGCAGCGTAGCATAGCATTCTGAATACCACAGTTCAAATCCTGCCTGTAATGCTTACTATGTGTGTGACCTTAAGCAAATCAAATACACTCCTTGACCTTTTGTAAAATAAGGGGGTTAGATTAGATAGTCTCAGAGGTCCACTTGAGCTCTAGAATCCTATCATTTCAACAGAAGTGGATAAATACAATATCTTGCATGTTCCTTTTATTTTCACAAGAAAAAAATCACTTTGCCTACTGTGTAAACTAAAACTTTTATACACACCAGTTTAGTGTAATGATTTCATTACATTACTAAACCTCTAAATTATTTGCTATTTTATGAGTATTTATTAAAAAACCATAAAGGTACCTGACATTTGGGGTAATTTTAAGCTTATATGTACATTTGTAATTTAATCCATACTGAGACTAGTCTATGTTCTGTTTGTAGTTCATCTCATGAAATCTGTAGGATAGTACCTTATGATCTATAAATTTTGAATGAGAATTAATTTTTTGAAGCTTTTAAAATGAAAACTGAGTATTCTGTGAAAAATAAATATAATCGATTTTGCATGTTTCAAAAAAAATATTCTTCATCGCACTGATTTATAACAAAGTTATTCTTGGAGCCACAGTAGGTATTCTATCTTTCAATTTGTATTAGAAAAACTGAGATACAGAGTGGTTGAGTGATTTATCTTGAGTCAGAGGCACAGGTAAAGATTAGCCTTCTGCATAGTCCACTGAGCCTACAGCAAGTGGAGTAGCAAATCAAATACATTTTACCAAAGGTACACACACACGCACACACACACACACACACACAAGGACTAGAACAAGTCAAGTACTTCTTTATTCTGGGGTGCTTTTCAGACAATGGAGGCTTTGTGACATCATTCTAGAACAGCCTCCATGCCCTAGCTAAGTGAGGTTCCAAGCAATTCTAGCCAAAGTGGTGAAGGAGAGGTAGCAATGGAATGAATGAAAAATTTTAAGTCAAAAGACTTTTCCAATTCTAGCTCTGCCACTAGTTACTGGTGTCAACTTCAGGCAAATCACTTAACCTCTCCATGCCTCTGTTTCCTAATCAGTAAAATGAGGAAATTGTACAACGTGGCTGTACTCTAAGGCCTCTTCTATCTTGGAATAACTGAATTTATGGGGAATCCTAAGTTTTCTGAGAAGTTGCAATGGAGTAGACTTCACATAGCACTAGCAAAAATGTCACTAAAGAAATGGCAGAAAAGATGGAGTATGGAAATTCAACTTCTTAGTCAAAATTGAGTTGGTCCATTAGAAAGGACCTGCAAGGAGGAAAAATCAGGATGGTTCATACTATTTTTATTTACCTGGATTAAACCTTATAAGGTATTCATCCATTTTCATTTGAGGAAATGAATATCCAATATGTTGCTTCTGTAGAGGTTGTTTTATTGTATTTTGTGTTTCTAGATTCTGACCAACCCAAACCATCACTTCATTGACAGTTCATTATATAAAGATGTCATTTTAGTGGCTTGGGATCCTGCTCCTTACTCAGCAAATCTTCACATGGTAAGACTAGCCTATTTTTTTCTCTTGGCCTACCCACCAGTCTGATTTGTTGAATCAAATTTCTTTTCATTCACTGAGACGAGTATAGCCTCTGGCTAATTAATAGTGGGAAACATTAACCTTTGTAGCTTGAGGAACAAAATTATACCGATCATGTAGCTACACTGATTCAATATACATAATAATTATTAGCCCATTAGTAAAATGTTCATCTTCTCTCTTTTCCTCTTCCCCTTAATTGTAAAATGCCAGGATGTTCTTCTGAAGAGTCCTAAATATCCTGGGACTTGGGTTAATTTAACTAAGATTTTCTCATTTTTAAGGGTTTACATTGTACTGACCTACATCTATCACACCCATTTAAATGACCTTTTAACAATGAAATAATCAGTAAGGGAATGCAAATTCTCCTATCACTCAAATTTCATTATTATCTCAATGTACCATTCATAATTGTCTGTAATATGCCTCATTTGGACCCTACCCCAGACATTTTTATGTTATTTGATAGAATGTTAAAGAAGTCTGGATTTGTGCTTAGAAAATATGGCATTCACTAACTCTGCAATTTACTGGTTGATTCTGGCAATTCATTTAAACTTCTGAGCCTCAGTTTTCTTAGCTTTTAAGAAGGCACAATGCTTATACTACCTGTGTCATTGAGCTGAGGATTAAATGATATGTATTAAGTAAACTTTAAACTGAAAAAAACATTGTATCTATGAGAGCTCTCATTAATATTTTCTATTATCACTTCAATCCCAGACTTACAGGATCAAAATAATCAATAAACAAGCATTTATTAACTGCTTAAGGCATTGTGCTAAGCACTAGGGATATTAAAAAGAATGTGAGACAGTCCATGTCCTGAAGGAAACTACATTCTAATGGATATAATGGTAAATAAGGTAATATCTATAAAGCCCAACTCTATGATACATACGCTACATAGTGGTTCTATGTGTCATGTAAATAATATTATTACAAATATAAATAATAACAGAAGTAGTGATATACTAGTTATGAAAAATACAAGTGAGCTCTATGTGGGATATCAAGGTAGATGATACAATAGCTGTATGAGGCCAGAGGACAAGGGGAGGGTGACAAACAGCTATTAGTCTCCCACAGGGATGTATCTTTTTTCTAGACTGCCTCAACTTTTTTGACTTTCATGAACAAAAGGTTTTCCTCCTACCATGACACTGTTCCATCGTCTGTTCTGTGGGGATTATAAATAGCACCTAATTCCAAGGGAGCCTGACACTCTAGAATAGTCAAATCTAATTGGTGTTACTATCCCAGAGAGGATGTGGGCAAATTGGAAGCTACATAGTCCATATACTCCTTTGTTCAAATTATGAAGCAAAGATTAAGAAAGGGTGAAAAAATGAGTTTGGTGATACTCCTTCCTCTGTTTCCATCTTCCTCCTGCCCTTTATCCAATATCTCATGGATGTTTCCTTTGTGGAGAACTGAGCAGGCTACATAAGGCTGTATTAGGGACCCTATTATTTTCCTCTTCAATGTGCCTTCTTAGATTGCCCCAGGAAAACATATTACATGTTCACTGCACTGTTGTTTATGAGACTGTGTTGCTGCTTTTTCTATACAAGGTACTGAACCTGCTGACATTGATGTCCATGATCTTTTTTTTTCCCCACAGTGGTATAAGAAGCCAGATTACAATCTCTTCACTCCTTATATTCAGCATCGTAGGAAGAACCCAAATCAACCCTTTTATATTCTTCATCCTAAATTTATTTGGCAACTCTGGGACATAATCCAAGAGAACACTAAAGAGAAGATACAACCAAATCCTCCATCTTCTGGATTCATAGGTAAGTTTTTTTTTTTGTTGTTGTTGTTGTTGTATTTTGTTTTGTTTTGTTTTGCTGTACTGCCAAAAGTTTCCATGATACACAAAAATAGTCACAATTTTTTTTAGCAGAGCACAAACAGAATATGAGGACGGATTAAAGAATTTTGGGGTTCCTGAATGAGAGAAGACATTGGGACATAATCAGTACTCTTAAATATTTGAAAGATTGCCAAGTGAAAGAAGATTTATTCTGCTTTTGCCTCTTGAGGACAGAATTTGGAGCATTTTGTGGAACATGCATTGAGGAAGATTTATATAGGATAATAGATATAGATCTGGACAGGACCTCAGAGACAATCCAATCTAATCCTTTTATTTAGGCTGGATGCAAAGGGGAAATTAACAATTAAAAGCTGTTCAGAACTAGAATGGAATGTCCTAGAAGAGAGTGAATTACTCCTCAGTGGAGGTCTTTAAGAAAAGACCTTGTCAGGTATGTTGTAGGGGTAATTCTTTTTCATGTTAGATGGACTAGATGGCCACTGGGGAACAATCTATTTCAATTCAATCAAATGCCATTCAATAAACATTTATTCAATACCTATTATGTGCAAGACACTGGCATACAAAGACAAAAAGGAACCCATGGTACACCTTAGGAAGTTTACATACTATAGAGGGGACTCAGCAGGTACACAGATAGTACATATTAGTTTGGGGGGGATGAGAAAATAACAAAGCTGAAAAGATCAGTAAAGGTTTGGGGTAGGGAGCTAAGGAGAAGGGAGATTTAGAGAAATGTTTTGGTATGCCTCAGGTTAAGAGTGTACAAAGCTGCTGGGTCGAGGTGTGGGGCTTTGGCATACAATATTAATGTAGTCTTTGATGTACAACTCAGGAAAGAGTTAAGATATGAGTCTGTTTAATATTGTTTTAAACATCACTATTCCCCTTAGAAAGGGAAATCCTTGATACTCTTTGTTTCTCAATTACTCATGTGAAATCCCAAGTTCATCTCTTGTTCATTTGGAGAGAAAAGATTCTATTAATTTAAGAGAGAACACAAAATATAGTTTGCCAGGAAAGAATATACAGAATGGGATAATGCAGAATGGGATAATAAGTAACATTACAGGATGTGACAGAAGTTTAATAAAACCTTCTTTAGAAGGTGGCCTTTTTATTAATTCATGTGGATAATGTTGAATTAGAACAAAACACTTTAAAATGCAAAGGCAGATTGTCAGATGTCCTTGTTGTATGCCCATAGACTCAATAGCTTTAGATGTAGAAAAGGCTTTCTCAGTATGTGAAGGTTGTAAGAAAATGCTTTCTAATTTCAAAATTGCCATTGCTGTCTTCAGTCCATTAACTTTGGCACCACCTAAAGCATACAGAACAAAGAAGACCAAAATGACATCACTATGTTAGAGTCAAGTTTCAGCGTGTCTGACTGTGACTGATTAGACAAATATGAGCTCAGAATGTTCTACCATAGGTCGGACACAAATAGTCCATGTGAGAATTGGGGTGGATTCCTTAATTTTGCACATCTTGTGTTTCCTTTGAGCTATTTCAATTCTGCTCTGCTCATAGAGCACAGCACCTGAATATTTCCTTATACAAAGAGGAACATAAATAGGCAGTTTTAAGTGAAACCACAAACCTTTACTAGATATAGCCTGTTTTATTGTTAAAATATATAATAAATATGGGGCAGCTAGGTGGCACAGTGGATAGAGTACAGGTCCTGGAATCAGGAAGACCTGAGTTCAAATCTGGCCTCAGACACTTGACACTTACTAGCTATGTGACTCTGGGCAAGTCACTTCACCCCATTGCCTAGCAAAACAAAAAATATATTTTATATATACATAAAACAAATTCAACATATTAAGTCTCAACTCTGTTCTGCTTCTCCATGTCTTCCTCTGAACCTCCCTACCTCCTCTTCTGTTCCTTCTTTAGATGATTCATTGACATTTTTTTCCTTCTTTTCTTTCATTTTGGTATTGCTGTCTCTAGTCCTCCAATTCCTACCCCCACTCTCTATTTCCTTATTTTTTAAAACCTCCCATGTTAAAAATGAACATAGTAAAGCAAAACAAATCCACACATTGGCCATATCCTACAATGTATATCTCATTCCGTACTTCTAGTCCATCATCTTTCCCAAGAGGTGAAAGTCTGCTTCACCATTGGTCCTCTGTAGATATATGTGGCCATTGCATTGATCAGAATTCTTAAATCTTTCAAAATTGTTTTTCTTTACAATGTTATAATTATTGTTTAAATTGTTCTCTTGATTCTGCACACTTCCCTCTGCATCAGTTCATACAAGTCTTTACAAGTTTTTCTGAAACCATTCCTTATATTATTTCTTATTGAGCAAAATAATATCCCATTACATTCATAGTCCATAATTTGTTCAGCTGTTTCTTTATTGATAGGTACCACCCAGTTTCTATTCTAATAAAATGCTATAAATATTTATATATGCCAGGTCCTTCCCTCTTTCTTTGATCTTTTTAGGGCACATGTCTAGGGTAATATTCCTGAGTGAAAGGGTATGATAGTCTAGTGACTTTTTGGGTATAATTCCAATTTGCTTCCCAGAAAGTTTTGGTCAAGTCCCAGTTTCATCAACAAGGCTGTTTTCTCTCAGCCTAGGTTTTTACTTTTCCTCAGCTTTGCCAAACTAATCAGATAAAGAAGGAACTCAGAGCTATTTTAATTTTCATTTTTCTCATTATTTGTGATTTAGAGCATGTATTCATATGATAATTGATAGTTTGTTCTTTTCTTTTGAAAACTGACTGTTTATATCTTTTGACCATAAACATATTGGAGAATGGTTAATCATCCTTTCCAAAGACATTTCCCTCCTTTCCTGGAGAGCTAGTCCTTGTAACAAAGAATAAAAAAGAGAGGGGAAAAAAGCAATTCAGCAAAACTCACCAACATATTAATAGAATTTGAAAGTGTATTCAATGTTCCATGTCCATAGTCATCCACTTCTACAAGGCAGGGAGGGAGGTGCATTTTCTCCTTTATTCTTTGAGGACATTCTCTTGAGCTTCATGAATGGAGACAATGAAACTCTAGAGTGATTTTTTTAATCTCTCTTTTGGTTAAATATAAATACATCGCATTATAACCAACCTGTGCTTAAAAAAATCATACCACCAAGAAGCTCTGCCTTTCTGTGACCTTATTCATTCTTTTCCTTTCCCTGTACTCTCTTAAAATAAGGGTCAGCTTTTTGAACTGAAAATTTCCCTTTAAACTGGCTCTTCCTAATATAGTCAAGTCCATTGCTTTCCAAATCAACGCTGGATCAGCTTTTTTTTCCTCAGAAATTATTTGTTAAAGTTATAGTTTATTCGTTCTGAATAACCTTTTCAGCTATTACTTTAGTCTCTATTACCCCTTTGCTCTTCCTCAAAAATATGCTTAAAAATAGATGGAACTCATTGTTCAATTTATCTGATGTCCTTCTCTGGGAAATAATCTATCTTTACCGACATCTCAATTTATTTGACATCAAAAATGAAAATAATTCGATATGTGCTTTCTTCTGTTACAAAAAGGAATCCTCCTAATGCCCCTTCCATGTTCTGAGGTCATGCTGAAAAAGATATTGACTTTTTGTCATTCAACCTCATCATTTTCGAGACACCTTTAGTGCCAAAGTCAGTTATTGAACAAAAGATTCAACCAAAAGGCCCTTTAGACAGATTTGTGTGCTTTAAAGCTTCAGCCTCTAAAGTTTTTGCTCTAGCTAATGGATGAGGAAGATTTTTATCCTTAGAAATGAGGGCCATAGTAATTTTCTTTGGGCTTTACTTCTCATAATTAATACAAGGTTCAGGCTTATAGTAAGTCCATGTGAGCAAACTTCTTCCTAATTGTATGTGCATGCTTGTATGAGATAACTTACGAAATGTGAGTCTATTTATCTTTTCTAATACGGTACAAGGAGAAGAAAACTTCAGCCTTCCACACATCTTTGGCTCAAATTAGGTTTTTGTTCATTCATCTGTGTCTCCATTATACAGGCAGTTTTTGACTTACAAAATATGTTCTTTCCTGAAAGTTGTTTCATTTATCAGTTATTTGGAATTTGGATAACAATTCCCCATCAAAGCACTGTTATAAGTTATGACTAAATTAATAAGTAAGACTATGAAACTTAATGTATGATAATAATTATAATAATAGTCTGAGTTCTTCTAGAATTTGGGGCCATGGAATCATGAGGTAGAGGAGGGAGGTGGCTTCTAGAAGAGAAAATGTCTTCCCAGCATCCTGAGGAAAGGACAGTTCTTCACAAAATGTCAAAAAGAGAAAATATATATTTAGCATTCTCAAGTCTCCCTTTGTATACCCTGTCTCTCAAATTCTAGTAGTCCTTCTCAACTGACCCCCCCCTCAATTGTCCCCAGATGCCCATCTTCATGTTGTCTTAAACGTCTGTAATTCGATCTTCTTTTCCTTCCACTTTGTCTCTTCCAAATGTTATCCATAGATGTTTCCTTTACATACAAATAGCATTACTTCACTCAAATATAAGCTTCTTGAAGGACAAGACTGATTCTTTTTTTGTCACTTTATTCATAGGTCCTTGCACATTGTAGACACCTAATAAATGTTTGCTGAATTGAATTGAAATTCAGTTAACTCAGCCAAATATCAGAAGGAAAGCAAAATAATCATTAAATTAAAGATGGTTTGAGTAATTGATAGTCTTCACTTAGTTACTACTACAGAAGTATGTATATTTTAAAAGAGTACAATTTCAAACTTTGTAGCATAGTGAAATGGAAAAAAAAAAGAAATTATGTTCTACTTCTCACCCACCCCACCAAATACACAGACAAGGTTTCCACTTATTTTTCACATAGTAAGCACTTAATAAATGCTTATTGATTCCTTTTCATGGAATATTGGATTCAAAAGGGTTCTTAAAGTTACCTCACCTAACCTCCCATCCAATATAGACATCACTTCAATAAACAAATTTGACACAGTGGTTATCCAAAAGCTTCATTTTTTTAACAACTCCTTTTTCTATTTCAGCCTCACTATCCACCTTTATATAAAAGATCATATCCATATTTTGCAGGTCTCTTTATCTTGTGTTATAGAGTTAGGGTCTCCAGCAGAGCACAAACAAGCATGAGCCTTGTTTGAACCCTACATATGTAATAGTTACTCATGAATTGGGAACCATTTCATACACACACAACACACGCACACATATGTATGCATACATATGCATTTATATATCCTATTTGTGTTAGAATTGTTCATCTTCAATGATAAACAACTAAGAGAAGAGACAGAGAAATTTCTTCTTACAATGAGCAAAATGCCACATAGACAAAAGTACTTTTCTTCGAAAGGGTGACAAATGCTTTCAGTATTTTTTCTCTATAGTGGCATTTTCACTTGAGACTATTTTGTCCAAATGGAATCAGACCAGGAAAGAAATAGTTTGTCTGAATGATTTGCATAGGGCCATCTGAAAAAAAAATTACTTATTATTAAAGTTTATTGCATAAGAGTTGTTCCTTTTCTTTATGTACCCTACTAGGCCTCTTTTTACAATGACTGGTCTTACTGATAGTGACCTCTTTGCTTTTGTCATCCTTACTTGAGTCTATTGTCCTTTGACTTTGTGGTGGGATAAGGTAATCTGTGTTGTGTCTTTGGTTGAGGATAGAATATAATTTATTTTAAAGCCCTTTTTTCTGATTTATTTTGATACTCAGACCTTTAAAAGAGACTAAAATGACTTATAGCCAAAAAATACAGCTGATTCAATTTGTCACTAACCACACTCCTTAGGTAGGTCGAATTTAAAAGGGTTTCATGTAATAGTTCTAAAATTCAGAGATTCTATGATATCCTCTCTGAAGGTACCACATTCTCTATTAACCTTTTCTGAGCTTCCCAATTACTAGTGCTCAGTCTGTCCTCAAATTACATTATTTACATTATTCTTTAAATATGTTATTCATCTGTTTGTACCTATACACATGTACACATATATGTGTATATATGGATAGATAGTTAGATAGATAGATAGATAGATAGATAGATAGAAAGATAGATAGATAGATAGATAGATAGATAGATAGATAGATAGATAGATAGATAGATAGATAGATAGATAGTATTCACTAGTGAGAATGTAAGGTCCTTGTGGGCAAGAACTGGTATATATTCATTTTGCCTTGCCTATAGTTGATTGTTGAATATAGAACAGTAGTGCTATTTAATACAGCAAGAAGAAAACATACTTAAAAATGCAAGCCATGTGATTTTATCTTTCCACTTTATTATACATTATGGATTTTAATATTCCCATATATCATTTGAAACTCCAAACATTAAAGTACATTATAAGCCACTTAACATTTATATTTGTGGTTTTACAAAATACATCATAATTATGATGACTTGGGTAAAAGCATTTTGTGTTTCGAGATAAGTGATGGATCCTGTATATGAGTTGTAATCAAAAAATACAATACTAAATTAACCTGAAGCTTCTTTTCAAAGGTCCTTGCTATATTAATGTATGATTCTGTTATATATTGATAGGGTTTAAAAATTTTTTCTACTAACATTAATTTTTGATGAACCAAGTTAAAGTTGAGTAATCAATCATCTTTTAATTATACATACTTTTGGGGAAAGACATCAACTTTTCTTATTACTTTGACCTTGAAGAAATTCTAAAATACAGCCCACCTCCTCTCCATTCTGTGTTTTTCATTGCTTTGTAAAACAGATAAGAGGAAATAGTTCTTCCAAGATATGATAGGATCATAGAATTTATAGCTGAAAACAACCATAGAGGTCATTTAGTCCAACCTTCACTTTTTACAGATGAGGAAACCAAAGTCCAGAGAGGTTAGTTACTTGTCCAAGGTCAAACACGTAGTAAGTGGCAGAATCAAGATATGAGCCCATGTCTTCATGACTCTAAATCCAGAACTCTCTCAATACATGACATTTATTAGGTTTGAATTTTCTCTGGGCTTCAAACACATCAAAGATAATTATAGCCCTAGAAGAGACTTTAGCAGACATCTCATTCAACCCATTTATCTCATAAATGAAGAACCTTAGACTCAGAGATGTTCAATAATTTGCCCAAGGTCATGCAGATGGTATAGTAAGTTGCAAAAATTAGTATTTGAACCCAAATTTTCTGTCTCTAATTCCAGAAATCTTTCTACCACCCCATTCTTCCTCATGCTCTATCAATCCCACTTATGCACAGAAATATTTTGTGGTGTTTTTTTAGATACTCTCTATTCATTTCTAACTTGTCCTACATGGGACATGGGTTTGTTTCCTTCTTGGAATTTGATTAGATTTTGAGCTCCTTGATATTTCCTCCTCTTCTCACTGTGCCTGGCAAATTGTAGTAGACTTGATATGAGAGCATTTCTGGAAATTTGTATCATGTTTGAATTTATATCTATAATATATACATATATATATATATATATAATCCAAATCATAGCATAGCATATCATATATTCAATACTTTTTCATAATGGCTTCAGATAACCCTTTAAATAATGTGCTGGCAGAAAGTGAGATAATCTATCCAACAGGAACAGACCTTTAAAATCACAGTTAAACCCACTGGTTAAATGGTTATGGTATTACAGTCTGTGGAAATAACATGGTTGTATGCAGTCCCAGTGAAATAGAGAATTGCTTCCAATTCAAACTCCACTAATTCAGAATTCATAATCATTTTAACATGGATTAAAAGGTTACTCTTGCCCCATTTCCTTGGGTGTTGAGGGAGGCTACTCCAAATAATTTAAATTTATAAGCAAGATGGAAAAGAAATTCTTTAGACCCTTTCTCGAATAAACTATTTTCATACATTTTAGAAGCACTTATTTTCATATATTGAATTCATATCTAGTTAGCACCAGTCCTATCTGAACATTTTAAGCAGATCCCAAAGGGGCTTTTTTTGGCTTCCTCAAAGCAATTCTGTAATTCAGTTATTATTACCCACCTATTAGCTTGAATTAGATTTAGTGATATTTGGACAGTTCAGGTCAAACAGTGTGCTGTAAATGTCTTAACGACTAATTTGAAAATGTTTGTATCAGCCTGAATTATCCACATAATTGCCTCAGTTTTCCACTTCACTTTTTGCAAGTAAACACAACCTCCTAGAAATATATTATGTATTAGTGTTTGACTTTCTTGTACTATATGTAAGCTTATGGTACATTTATTTATTGTGTACACACATATGTATATTTGTATATACATGTATATATCTGTATAAATATATTCATATATACTTCTACATAAACACATACATACTTATATTTGCACATCTTGTACTATATATAAACATATGTACACATGCAACTGGCAACCTAAGCATAGTTTAGTCCATGGAAATTGTGTGCGTGTCTATTTGTGAATTTTAAGTGATCAAGAAAAAATTAATAAGACAAGTAAAACATTTTTAATGTCAGAAGGGTGCAAGGATATTTCAGTATTACCTTTTGAATTATCTTTCAGTGTTTTATATTCTTTTATAAAAGCATCTTTTATACTCATTCTAAAACATTTTATTATAACTAGTCTAGATGCTTTTTAAAAAAAATTAGTCTGCTAAGAACAGGCATAATGCACTATTCACAAGATGCATTTTGGCAAATGAAATCCTCTTGAGTCATTAAAATTGCCCAGAAGAAATTAACACATTTCTTTCTTTCAATAGAATCTCTAGTATGGATTCATTCATACAAATTGGATGCATTAGAAACTTAACATTAATTTAATCTGTTTAAAGGTTTTCAACAGCTTGCCAAATCCCCAAAGCATGACTCTACCCATTTGATTGATTTAAAACCATACCCAGAAACTTCTAAATTGTTGTATCTGCCAAAAGCCCTACTCAGCATTTAAAGTGCTTAGGCTTTCATCAGTGTTGAAAACTTTAGGAAACTAAACTTGATTACTCGGTAAACAAAATATTTTTATAGAAGTTCCTTAAAGACTATTTTTCTCCTTAATCAAATAGCACAATACAAAATGGCATCCCATTTTCTAAATCATACAGGAGCTACTGGGGAGGAAAGATGAAAACATCATTTGTATATTCTGATTTTTTGAGCATGAATAGATGTTGAACTGCTGTCCATATCAAGAGTCTTCTGCTGGATGGATATGAGGATAATTATTTCAAAATAGCCACGTTCTTTCCATTTTGTATTTTTATGTTTATAGATTACCTTATCATTGCTAATTCCTATACCATCCTATGGGGGGAATGAGTCAGTATACTTCCATAAACATAAATTCATTCGATAGTAAATATTCTTAATACCTTCTTTCAATATGACAGGGCCTATCCAAGCCAAATTCACTTTCCCCAAGTAACATGGGATCTCTTCACATTTCTGTCCCCACACCCAAAAACTAATTCAGGATTATATATATAGCACAATTAGGTATATATATATTAGCTATGGCGGTAGAAGGGACCTCAAAAGACCTGTTATCCATCTAACCTTATTGTACATACAGATAAGGAAAATGTGACGTCCAAGGAAGTTCAATGACTTGCCCAAGGTCACACAGGAAGTAAATGATACAACGAGGGTTCAACCCATGATCGTCTGATTTCAAATGTAGTGTTTGTGTACCTGTACCATACTACCACTAACATTGAATTTGTAGGTCTGAAGTATAACAATACAATCAACAACAGCTCTAAAACTTTCTTTTACAAGTCAGAAGTCCAAGTATGAGAAAAATACACTTTAGAATAAGTCTTATTGTTATTGTTCAGTTGTTTCAGTCATGTTCTTCATGACTCCCTTTGGGGTATTCTTGGCAGAGATACTGGAATAGTTTGTCATTTTTTCTCCAGCTCATTTTATAGATGACAAAACTGAGGCAAACAGGGTTAAGGGACTTGCTCAGGGTCATACAGCTAGTAAGTGTCTGAAGCCAGATTTCAATGAGTCTTCCCGACTTCAGGCCCGACACTCTATCCACTGAAGCACCTAGGTGCCCAGACTAAATCTACATAATCAATTTTGTGTCTGATGGCCATTGTTTGTCTGTAACTGGTCCAAAGTTTACCTTAAGTGAGATTCTTAGTTTTCTTTTTCTCCTATGCACAATATCTAGCAGATAGTATGAGACAATCCATAGATAAGTCTCTCAGAGGATTGGCTGTCTTGAATCATACATAGACCCTTCCAAAATTCCTTTAATTTACCATCATGCTTATATTAGGTGAGACTCAGAGTGGAGTAGTGGATAGAGAACTGACTTAGAATCATGAAGACCTAAGTTCAAGTCTTTCTTTTGACACATACTGGCCAGGTAACCCTGGACAAGCCATCTAACTTATCATTATTCCCCAGAAACTCTCCAAGTCTATAAGTTGCAGGCTAGTTGCTAAAAACTGTACTAGTAAAAGGAGTTTTCTCACTGAATTCCTTACATTGATGAAATCTCAGGTCTGACAAACAAAACAATTTCCTTTTACTAAGCAAAAGACAGGGTGATATTTCACCGGGCCCTCCAGGAAAAATCACTTAGGGTTGTCAATGAGACACTTCATCTAACCCTTCTCCCATCACTCTTTAATGATTGCTTCAGTGAGGGGCCCACCTGGAAGAGGTATGATGGTTAATTTCAGTTTGTGCAGCTCAGCATTGCCTCCTGTTGTAATAGTCAAATTGCCATGTTCCATTAAGCAGAATTCTAATACAAAAATATCTGGAACCTCCTACTTCTTTGGGCCATTGCCAGTTATCTTGACCTTTGTCTTGCCACTAGACTCCAATGACTCTGGAGGAGAGAGTGAGGCTGATGACTTTGTGCAATTCTGCCTCCCTTAAATCCAATTCATGCCTAAATCAAGACATCAGTTCATGATGTCATTGGTCCTCTTCAAAATGAAGGACAAACAACAGCTTTGTCTTTAGAGACAAAGCTTCACCTATTCTCCACAGGGGTAAAGTCATCATCACCAATGAACAAAAATACCTATATTTTTCAGTGATATTTTAACCAAAATATCCAAAAAAAAAAAAAAGCACACTATTTGAATTGAGGGAACAGCACGTAGGTTATCAATACTGTCAAGATTAGTTGAGGCTATTTAAACGAGACAAGATGAAGGTGAGAAATAAATTATTCAGACAAAGGAGTCTCGTCCATCTTCTCTGGTGGGTGTTCTGAGGCTGGGGCCACACTGCACTCTGGGCTCAGGAGGCACAACTGCTTTCTGCTGACTTCAGGAAGGTCTTGAACAGTATGTGACGCTTCCTTGTTCTTCCTTTGGCCCAGCTGAATCACTGTGACCTTAGAGGGGCATGGTGAAGCAGGTTGGCAGTGGAAGAGGATGAGGAAACACTTGTAGAACTGAAAGGAGAAGAAGAAAAAACAGTGACATAGAGATATAGGAAAAGGTGAAATGCATAATGATTTGAACTTCTGGCCTCTCTTTTATAATTCAGTTCAATTCAGTACACATTTATTAGGTGCCTACTGTGTGCCAGACTCTGTACTAGATTCTGTGGGTGAAAGCAAAAACAAAATGCCTGCCTCAAGGAGCTTGTGTTCTTTGTGGAAAAGAGCCTGTAAGTGCTTAGTATGCACACAGCTAACGCACAGGAATTTCCAATGGGGAAGGCACTGGGAACTGGGTTTGGGAACGGGCTGGGGAATGAGAATAGACTTCCTAAAGGAAGAGTTGGATTGTATGAGGCAGAGATGAGGAGAGACACACACTAGGCACGAGGCATAGAGATAGGAGGTGGAATTTCATGGGTAAGAAACAACAAGTGGGATGCCCAGAAAGGTTGATTGGGATTAGATTGTCAAGCTCTTTGTTAAAGCCAAATGGGAATTTATATTTTATCCTGGCGGCAATGGGGATTCACTGGACCTTCTTGAGCAAGGGAGTAACGTGATTAGAGTTATGCTTTAGGAATATCGATTTGCCAGCTATGTAGAAGTTGGATTGGAGAGGGAAGAGAATGAATCCAGGGTGATCAGTGAGGAGGCTATTACGATAGTCTAGACAAGAGGTGATGACGGCCTGAGCTAGAGTTGTAGTCATGTGAGTGACAGAAAGATAAAGGTGCTATCCTGTGGAAGTACAATCAATAGAAGCGTCTTAATCTTAGCTATAACATCATTTGTCTTGGGTCTAAGATTCCCATTCACTGGCATGGACCTCTCCTCCTAGTATTTAATACTAGCATCACACACCTGTTGTGTTTAAATCATATGATAGAAGTAATCAATGTGATAGTGTTGAGGTGACAGAAAGTACTGTTAAGGGTTGTACAGTGGAAAGACAAATGGCCCTGGATTTAAAACCTGCCTCTGGCACTTGCTACCTGTGTGACCTTAACTTCTCTCATCTTAATGTCTTATCTGTATAACGAGGGGATTGAACTAGATAAAGTGTGAGGTGCCTTCCAGCTCTCTGTTTATTGTTATATACCATGATCTCTTATTTATGATCCTAAAGTGACTTTCCCTCTATGGGCCTTATTTTCCTCATTTGTAAAATGAGGAGCAGATGACTTCTGAGGTCCTATGCAACTCTAAATCTCTGATTCTATAAAGCAATTCATCTTTCTAGGTCTCAGTTTCCTCATCTGTAAAATGAAGAGATAGGAGCAAATGACTTCTTAGGTTACTTCCAGCTCTCAACCTCTGACCTGGTGGAAAGAGTTTCTTGCCAGTCTAAAAATCCTTACCCACCCAAGTCTTCCTGAGTTAAAATGCATCTGATTTTTTTTTTGTTTCCATTTCAGGAATACTTATCATGATGTCACTGTGCAGAGAAGTGCACGTTTATGAATATATTCCATCTGTACGACAAACTGACCTCTGCCACTATCATGAACTATACTATGATGCAGCCTGCACTCTGGGGGCCTACCATCCCCTGCTCTACGAGAAGCTCCTGGTGCAGAGGATGAACCAAGGCATCCGAGATGACCTGTACCGAAAGGGGAAAGTGATCCTACCAGGGTTTCGAGCTATCAGCTGCCCTGCACCCGATCAGTTTCCAAATTCTTAAAAAGAAAGGAAAAAAGAAAAAGAGAAAGAAAGAAAGAAAGGAAGGAAGGAAGGAAGGAAGGAAGGAAGGAAGGAAGGAAGGAAG
>NW_020954559.1:43997557-44018049 GCF_900497805.2 Vombatus ursinus
AAGGAAGGAAGGAAGGAAGGAAGGAAGGAAGGAAGGAAGGAAGGAAGGAAGATTTGCCAGAAATAATGTGCAATAAGGTACTACTGTTGTAGTCTACACAACAAAAGAATACTTGAAGATATATTTTAGACCAACATAGTCTTGAGTCTTTAAACTGTAATTTAGAAGTAGGCATGAGGAATCTTCTCTTCCTAAGCCATTGAATATTTATTACTGCTTTGCAAATAGTTAAAGGAATATATTAACAATAAAGCTTAGCTCAAGAAAGGTACAAAATGGTGTAGCTAGAAAGAAAAATCAATGTATTTCTGTGGGTGTGACATGTCAGAAAATGTTTATGCTTTCCCAAACCACACGTGCTCATTTTCTGGTTTATTTCAATCATATTTTTAACCTGATATTGGGAAACATTTATACACAGAAATTAATATGATGAAAGACTTTTTGATATCATCAATGGGATTGCTTCCTCCAGCCATATAATCGGCAACCTTTGCACACCTTCTCATCCTGTGTTATTCTTATTCATTCTTTAAAAAAAAAAATTCTTCATAGAGGATATACCCCTCTCTAGAGATCTTTATCCTATTTTTTTTCTTTTTGTTTTGTTTTCAGTATATTGTGAACAACAGCTAACTCCCAAGTTATCCATCTGTTGTCTCTCATTTTTGTTCTCCAAGTGGCTCACCTTTTTTCCCAGGCCTAGGTAATCTTATATGTCATTTATTTAACACAAGTCGTCATTAGAAACATTCTGTAACCTGCTTATATTCCTGCCATGTCTTTCAGTTGTCTTTTGGTTTGCTGGTAACTTTCATTTTCCATGACATACATGCATTCCTTGGTGACTATTACTGGGAGAATATTGGTCTTTTAGAAATAGGCTTTTGCAAGTGGCAAGCAGTTTGGAATCAGTTAGAGAATGCCCAGTTTCTCAAAAGCAAACCAGCTTAATCTCTTCCTTAAATACACATTAATGTTTACCTTAAAAAACAGAACTTTACCACTGCCACCCATAAATAATCACAAGGTCTTATGCACATAAACCTCAAGGAAACACAACACAACTATTCCATACACACTTCCCTTTCTTCCCACCCCCCCAAAAAAAAACCATCCTGTTTCTTTTTACGAATTACTGAATTCTCATTTAAATAGTTTTGTTTGTTTTGTTTTGTTTTGTTTTTTTAACTAGCAGAGGCAGTCATGTGTTGTCAGGCCTTCACATACCTCTTGTCCCTTTTATCACCCAAAATTTTTTTACTCTGTGGCTACATAGTTGAATTTCTAAAACCAAATAAAATAAACCTCGAGGAATATGAAAGAAGGAAGGTTTCCAAAGCAATTTCTGTGCAAGGAAGGGTTAGTATCTACTTTACTGTAGGGAGTTTGTTTTATTGCAATATTTTCTTAAAGGAATAAGGGAAATATCAAAGAATAAAATGTAGAAAAACCTACAGGGATGTAAATAGGGAGAGTTATTGAATTACACAGGGAAGTTACTTGGCTCAGACATATGTCTTAATAACCAAGGTTCTGCTCTATAGCCCATTTGCAGTTAGTTTTCCATGCTGACAATTATATTCAGGCAAACCAGTGAAGAAGGCAGTATTTGTTTTATTTCTTCACTTGGGCTGATAACATCTGAGTCTGACCTATTATTGATGGAATGGAGTGCAGTGCAACTGTTCCATTTGCATATAAAGAATGTTCCCCACCTTAGTACTTAAAGTTCTCACAATATTTTTGCAAGCCATCCCATGCTCCTAGCCAGCCTACAGTGATATGCATTGACTTTCAACTGATTTTCCCTGCAGGCAAATGTTAGGGAAGCCATAGTCAGTTTTAGTGGGCATATTTTATTTCAACAGTGTGACAAAACCATAGAGTTAAATCTGAAACAGTATGAACACATTGTTCTTCCACCACAAGGCACATTCTTAAATTTGAACAGGGAAATTAGTAATTCATTTTGAGGATTCTCCCCCATTCAAATGTGATCACCATTAAGGAACAGTATTATATTGTTATAGGAGTTCTGGTCTTGGAGTGAGGAGGGATTTGTTTACAAATCCCACTTCCATTGTTTAATAGTTGGTTGACCTAAGACAAATAATTCAGTCTAATAAACCTCACATTATTTATCCACAAACTGGGAGTGGTAATAAAACAAGTAGCTACCTCAGGGTATGCCCAAATGAGTTAATTGTCCAAGATTCTACAAAACCTTAAAATGCTTAAATCAATGTTATATATTATTATAACATAGAAAAAGATGTTATTTTTCACTTAAAATAGCTATATCAGCATTAGAAGGCAAATTTAAAGTAATTTGCGGGACACACCTTAATTAGCCTTATCCACTTGATACCCTCATATATCTGAAAGTCATCCCTCAGATTTTAACCTTAGCAGTGATAGCACTAGTTTAATTAAAAGCATTCTGTTGGGCAAGTATCTGAATTTCAGGTAAGTTGGCAGAAAGTGTTCAGTCCTTTCATTGGATTGATTTATCAATAGTAAATCATGACTAAATTCAGCAAGAGGTATGATTAAAAATAACACCTCTCTGCTTAGTTAAGCTATTCAACAGAAAGCTGGCTGAGTAGCAGACTACCCCTATTATTCACTAATTACCTTTCATAAAATTTAAACCAATAAGTTTTGGGCTAGGGAGAGTTTTGGCTTAAGGCCACTGAGATTGAGGGTAGTAAGAAAATCTACTATAATGGATTTTTTTAAAAATTTGATTTTAGCAAAAGTACAATGAGCTTATTTTGCACAATATATAACCACGGAAGTTCAGTGAACATAGTAGAAAAATTTAAGTGATGACTGTAGTTACAGAGTGAGGGTGTTTTGTTTTGGCAGGGGGGGTTGTTTGTTTTGTTTTGTTTTGTTTTTAGGTATTTGGCATTCTTAGATGTTCCTGTCTGTTAATCTCATTGATTTTGCCCTCCCACATGATATTGCTCCTGGATTCTTATGGACATCCTTTTATTTTATTTTTTATTTTTCATTTTTTATTTCTTTTTTTGTCTATACCTATCATTTTATTAGTCTAGGGACCTCCTAGTTTGGAATCTTCTTCCAATAATACAAATCAACAACTCTATAACTTGAAGACTCAGAGAATCACCTGTGGGCTTGCCCATGTCACATAGCTAGTATATTTCAGAGACAGGACTTGAATCCAAATTTTGACTAGCCACTAATCACTATGCTACATGCCTTAGCACAGTGCCTGGCACATAATAGGTACACACTAAATGTTTGTTGACTTGCTTCTCTTGGGCATCATTATTACATGAGACAAACTCTTCATGGTTGAGAAGAATTTGGCCATTTAGACCAAATTCACATTTATAAGCCCCAAAGAGAATTTATAGGTGCCATTTAATCTTAACATTTTGTTTTATTAATTCATCTTTAAAAATTGCTTTCAAAGTCATTGAAAAAAGGAAGAAAAAAAACACTAGACAACATAACAAAACATTTAATGTGAAATATTTGATTTTTAGGACACTAGATTTTAAAAACAGTTGGGAACCAATCTTTGTTGACCATTCCCAAAATATACTGTACATTTTAGTACAAACTTGGCTGAATGTGCTCAGATTCCAACTGTTGAATCATTCAGATCGCCAATGTATATCCAAGTATATCTGTATTAAACATGTATTAAACATAAGTAATAACTCTAGTATCACCCAGATTGGTAATTCTCTTTGTATTTGCCACATGTTGAAGAAATCCATGTATTATGGATTTCATACTTTTCAATGAAAAGTTGAACAATGTGGTCTACTTAGAGGTGGACAAAAGTGCACAGTATTTGTTTAATTCTCTGACGCTGGCTTCCATGTTCCTTCCCAGTTCAAGAAAGGAAGCTGAGCCAGATCCCATAATACTTTAATACTTTGCAGTTTGTTTCCATTAAACAGCATACACTAGTCACACTAGCCAGAACTAGAGGAGAAATTGTAAAATTGTTAGCAATATGTCTCGGTTTATTTAACAGAAGCAACATTTTCTTTTTCCGTAATAAGAACCAGTATAGAAAAAAAATGTATACATCTTCCTTACAATATTATCCCAAGACTTCAATGAAAACAGTGTCCTAGGCCATATTAAATAAAAGTTGAATGTTAATACCAGAAGTGAGTGAAAACCAAGCAGGTCAAAGCATGACCATATATCAGGAATACCCTCCTTGCCTTAATATATCTAAATTATCCCTATAGTTTAGGGGTTTTTAACCTTTTCTCATGTCATGGACCCCTTTGGCAGCCTGGTGAAAAACCTACAGTCCCCTTCTCAGAATAATGTTTTTTTATTTTTTGGTTTTTTTTTTTGGTAAGGCAATTGGGTTAAGTGACTTGCCCAGAGTCACATAGCTAGTGAGTGTTATGTGTCTGAGACCAGATTTGAACTCAGGTCCTCCTGACTATAGGGCCAGTGCCCTATCCACTGCACCACTTAGCTGCCCCAGAATAATGTTTTTAAATACATGAAATAAAATAAAATACTTAACAGTAAAAAAGGAAACCAAATGTTAATGAAAATAAAGATGTATTTTTCCCCATCCAAGTTCACAAACCCCAAGATAAGTACCCTTGCTTTAAAAATAATAATTAGACAGCTAGGCCAATTAGACCTTCAAGATACAATTCAGTTGAGCAGTGTTTATTAATTTGTCAATTTCATCAATTTGGCAAAACACAAAAGTGTTGTTCCAATGGCAGGTAGCTGGCACAATGAATAGAGTGCCAGACCTAAAGTCAGGAAGACCCATCTTCCTGAGTTCAAATCTAGTCTCAGATACTTACTAGCTGTGTGACCTTGGGCAAGTCACTTAACCCTGTTTGCTTCAGTTTCCTCACCTATAAAATGAGCTAGAGAAGAAAATGGCAAACTACTCCAGTATCTTTGCCAAGAAAACCCTAAATGGGGTCACAAAGAGTCAGACATAACTGAAACAACTGAACAACAATACTGTTGCAATACTCTAACAATCTGACTAATATTTGAGGTACTCATCATGTTCAATATTTGCTCATCGTTTAATCTCTCCTTTCATGGAAATTATATCTAGATGGAAAGAAGTATTCCATAAGAATATAAAAATACCTTACAAATACAGAATAGAATGCGATAAGAAGAAAATGCTAAGATTGAGAAAGGAAAAATCAGAAGGTAACACTTCCAATTAATGATACTCTACCCTTTTGCCAAGAATGACACTGCTCCTTTTGCTCTTACCATCCAAAAGACTTTGTAAATTCATATTGTCCCAATGATAATCCTTTGTAGCCAAATCATCTAGCCAAATTATCTGGATTATAGCCCTTCCAAAAACAAAAACAGAAGACAAAACTCTCATAGAGTTAAGTAAACAAGCCCTCAGTGTATTTTTGAAATGTAATCAATATTTCAACAAAATCTAATTTTCTCACTGACATACTGCTTCTTTTCAATGCCATTCAAGTCAAGAAAGGAGAAAAAAAAGACCCACACATTGGGGAAGTATTTTCCTATACCAGATTTCCTTCCTTTACTAAAATGCTCTTTTTTGGTTTGCTATCATGTGTAAACATGGGCAGCAAAGACAAATATTTAGTATGAAATGCAGGAATAATCTATTAAATGCCTAACTCAAGCAAGTTCATTCTTGTTTAAGAAGTTAAATAGTATTATGTTGACTGATCCATTAAGACAAACTCTTGAATTACATAGAATTTTAAATATTGTTTTTGTCATGGATAACATTAAGTAAAATATGACAAGCCTCTATTTGGATACTCCTATTGAAGAATTTTATATATTTGATACATAATGTAGTTCCAACAAAAACTCACATTACTTAAAAAAATTCCATTGGATTTCACATGCTACAAATGTACAAAGTCCCCTTGTTTCCATACAAGGCAAATTCCTAATGTTTCCATTTTGATTTCGGTATGGAAACTATGAGACTGAAAAGAGGAGAGGAATAGGTGTATATGTATATATATATATATATGTATTGATCTAAACCTGTAATTTGAGTTGCTTGGGGCACTCAGTATGGTCTCCCAGCTACTCAATGTCAGAAGTAGGATTTGGACCGAGATCTTCTTGACTTTAAGACCACTGCTTTGTCAAGCTGCCTCCCTCCTTTGATCCATTAGTTCAGATTGCTTGATTAAGTCAAATTCTTATTTTCTGATATTTGTGAATGGTTTCCTGATGGTTGCATGATTAATCAAGGCAGCTATATTGAGTAAATAATGTGCCAGAGCTGGTATGTGTTTTCTATATTCTGCATGTTTCCATTGTGAAGTCATGCAGGTTTTGTAATATTGCCACTTGGGCATTAGCCTATAGGTAAATGAAGATATTTTTCTCTAAGTTCAAGAAGAAAATGTCTCTTAATTATTTTGTCAACTGTGTCAAACATTTTAATCCAAAAAAAATCTGACACATACCTTTCCAGGCTTTGGTTGGTGGGATCTAAATATCACCTTGGACATCTCTGTCATTCTATAAAAATGTGAATGTGGATATAATTGTATAACTGCATACACACATATCTACACACATATTTCTTTTATGTTGCCTTCTTTTCTCTTCCACTTCTGAAATCCTTTTGCAGTAAGAATTCCCATTTGCACCAATTACAGTTTCCAAAAAAAAAAATCAAATAATAATTGTCATTCATTTGTTGCTGGTTTTTTTCTTTTTTTGTTTTTTGTTTTTTTTTTGTTTTTGAAGGGAGGGAGAAGTGATATGACTTTCGGTAATAGTAGAGCAATGTTGATAGAAACTTTTCAACAGCAGCTTTAAAGTGTATAACTAGTGTTTAAATCTAACCAGTATAATTAGTGTTTAAATGCCTTGTCAGACATCAGGGTACCCTATTTTAATCCTTGAAGAGGAGTTTGTGTGTAACCCATGCCTTTTTCTAGCTTATGGGAAGGAATGTATATTGGTTACATGAAAAAAAAGTTATCTTTACTGATGTCAGTTCAAACAAAAAAAGGTTCCTGATGGGTTAGTTATGTAAAAACTTTGCACCCATTACCACATTTCACGTCTTGTTTTGTTCTAGATGGCGCATAGTTATTCAATTCTTCAGATAGAAGCCAGTGTACTTTTTTAACAGCTTTGAGGGTTTTTTTGTATGATGATTTTTTAAATGAAATGTGTACTCTCCAAACTAATTAAAGCTTGAGGTTTTCCAGGAGTCACATTTTAACAGTGTTTGTATACATTTTAACTCTTTGATATTTTCTATTTTGGTTTTGTATATTTTTAAGTATGCACAGTGTACAGACTTTTTCTTGTAAATAAAACATGTTTTCATTTGTCTAGTAGTTCAGATGTCTTCTTTATTTTGTGGTGCCAAATATATGTTAACTAAGCAATAACATAAGAGTTGCCCCCCAAAAACGTTATTTTTTAAAATCTACTTACCCCCAAAAATGTATTGATTAGAGAGAGTGGTGACAGGCAAAAAAAAAGAAGAAGAAAAAAAGAAAGAAAAGAAAAGTGAATTCTTGGAAAATCCTTAGCAGTTGCACCTTCAAGGATTAGAAAGAGAATAGGATAGATTGAAAGGTATTAGAGTGAGTGAAGATTGAGGCATATTTTGGAAATGGCTGAAGTAGAAATTTATTTTACTTGACTATACATGTTTGTCAAAGTGTTTTATTTTTCTTGCTTTCTCAATGAGGAGTAGAAGGTAGGTAGAAAGACTGAACTTGAAAATAAAATTTAATTAAAAGAGAGAAAACAGGGTAGTTGGCTTCATTCCTGGGCTTCTTTGGGAGATATTGGAGCTTTAAGTGGTCTATGAAGAAAGAATTAGATGGATGTAACCATCATCCTAAAACTCTAGTAAAAGGCCTGAAAGTGAATATAAGAATGGCCCATAACTGAAGCTAAAACAGGAGACTTTTTTTTTAGTTTTTGGTGAGGGTAATTAACGTGCAGCAGAGCTCCCAAAAGGCAAAATCCAGCAGGGAAAAACTTGGGGAAAATGGGAGGGGATAGTGGTGGAAAATGTTGTAACACACTTTTACTAGCCAAGCACCTAGACTAAGTTATTTACAAATGGACTCCATTCCACACCAAATATTAGGTTATTCTACTTGATTGAGTTTTATTAAGCCTTTGCAATGGAAATAAATCATAAGAGGGAAGACCACTGACATTCTGATGGCCTAGAAACATTCCAAAATTCAAATTAGCCTTGCTGTTTTAACACTTACCTTGAGTGAGGAAAATCTGTTAATTAAACTCATATGGAGAAGAAATTTTGTCATTCATGTTTTCCAGGTTAGCATGTGAAATCCTTGAGGGAGAGCCTTGGGAATTTTTTATATAATAGCTTATGTGAACAGTTGGGGAATTCTAGGGATATAAATCACTCTTGACAGATGTGCTGAATTAGAGAACATTTCTTCCGCAACCTTCAAGTTATCTTCCTCCCCCCCCCACCAAGATGACTGCATTCTTTTAAATAATTAAAATTAAGTCCTAGCTCTGCTCTCCGGAAGTAGAAGGTGCCATAAGTGGAAAACACACATCAACACTCAGAATACCAAAGGATAGTTGGTATGCCACTCTAGACCAAGAGGTGAATAGCTTTTTTATCTCTGAGGGTCACCAAAGGTGTGTAAGGGGTCTGCAGGAGCCATTGTCAGGCAGAAAGGGAGATAGAAAGGAGGAAGGGAAAAAAAGAGAATTGAAAAAAATGGAAGAAACCTGTTTTTTAAATGAAAATGGACAAAGGATGTCCGTGATACTGCTAGATCTCATCCACCCTGATATCTAAATGAAACCCAGATCTAGGTACATCAAAACCTGATAAAGGTACTGAATTCAATAAACTTTCAAGATTAGTATTCCTGGAATTAACATATGCATTGAGTTCGGTCAATGATAATGTTTCAGTGAGGGTTTTTAAATCATTGGTTAGTTATTGTTTTACTGGGAGATATTACTTCCAATGAAAGGACCTAAATTCATTTGTATGAATCCTTTGAATTCTCCAAGCCCTGGAATTCAGCCTGGTTGTTAAAGTAGGGGTATAGCAAGACTAAGAGCAAAGGAATGAGCTGAAAAACATGTTGGAAATAATATCATTCAACTCTCTCACTTTACTGATGAAACTGAGGCCCAGAGAAGAGAGAAGCAACTTTTCCAATATTCATGTATTCTTGTAATGCACACACATACACACACACACACACACACACAAATACAAGCTACTAACAGGTATTATGTCACAATGACTACAGGCTACAGGATCGTAGACCTAAGGGCTGGAAAAGACCCTAGAGACAATAGCTTTATTTTATAGATGAAAAAACTGAAGGCAAGAAATGTTCAGTGACTAAAGTAAAATATGTGGTCCATGGCAAAGCCAGGATTAAAACCCAGATACTTTCACCCCAGAATCAGTCCCTTTCCCATAGAAACATACTTCCTCTGACTGCCTCCAGGTCTCCTTCCATAACACTGCTACATTTCTAGGTCTTTCTCTCATTCTCATTTTGGTTTTTATACTCCCTGCTTTGAAATTTGCAGATGACAAGGCCCATAACTTATCTGATTTAATAAGATAGACTCAAGTTCATGGGATCTGGTCAAACTTGACATCTGTCACCTTCAACAGAGTGGCTGCACCTCTTTCTCTTGATGAGTTTCTCAACATTTGTTCTATTCTTCTAGTAATTATAGCTTCCAATTCAGATTCCTCTTACTTTATTGGGGAGAACAATGCATCCTGTGATATGATCCTGATCCCTTTATCATTCAATTAGCTCATTTGGCAAGCTTTTCCTGTCCCTCTACCCTCAAAAGATCTCAAGGTTTTGTGGAACTAGGATCATAGTTCATAGATTTAGTGGCAAGTAGACATAACCTTAGAGTTCATCTATTTCAAACTCCCTCATTAACGATGAGGAAATAGATTCAGATATGTTAAGGGATTTGCCAAAGGTTATACATGGAAGTGGCAGGACTAGAGTTTGCATCCTTTTTGGATTTTCCAGTTCGAAAGTACCATTAGGTACTTTAGAACACAATAGGAAAACACAATATTTTCACCAAAATTTGGGTTATAAAGAGGATTGAAAAGCATTCTAGGCTAATTAATCTTTTAAAAGAAATTTCTTAGAGGAGTCTTGGAAAGAATAAAAGAGATTGATTTACTTTTAAGTCCATCTTCTTGTGTAAACAGCAAAGTTTGTATCATCATATTTTCAACTTTTTTAGCTTCCTTTGTATTTACTAGAAAACAGTGATTTTGTTAGAAAAAAAAGTTTTCCTCTTAAAATTATTGTGCACAAAAAAATGAACTAGGGTTTGAACCTAGGTCCTCTGACTCCAAATTGAGTGCTTCCCACAATAAGACACTGCTAATCATGAAAAGTAATTCCTCTTTAAAAATATCAGGGGAGATAATACTAGGTCATATTTATATTTCAATACTTTAAAGATACACAATTTTGTCATGATAGGTAATCCCTCCAATGCAGATTCAAATCCCTCTATTAATAATATCCTTAGTGGCCCTGAGAGCTTAAGAAAAAAATTATAGACAAAAAAATTCACCATGGGACCATAGACTTAAAGCTTGAAGAGATCTTGTCCAAATCTCTCATTTTATAGATGCAGAAATTGAAGCACAGAGAAGATGAGTGGTTCACCCATGGTGATAAAGGTCAGGTAGAGCATAAAGGAAGGCACTCTCTCTAGGACTTTCCTGAATGCCCTGCCCCTAGAGTAGTAGCAGGAAAGAGAAATTGCAGAGCAAAGATTGGAACTCCAAAGTGAATGGTTTTTCCCTGACTCTTTACCTTGTCAACCTTGAAACAACAATCTCTTAATTTGTCTTTAAAAAAAAAATACAGATCTTTTAAACCATTTTTTAAAGTGTTTTCATATGCATATATATTTTTTAATTTTCAGTTCCAAATTTTTTTCTTCCTGCCAATCTCTCCCACACCCATTGAGAAGGCAAGAAATAGTATACCCATTATACATATAAAGTCATGCAAAACAAAGAAAAAGAGAGAGAAATAATGAAAGGAAGAAAGAAAGAAAGAAAGAAAGAAAGAAAGAAAGAAAGAAAGAAAGGAGGAAGGAAGGAAGGAAGGAAGGAAGGAAGGAAGGAAGGAAGGAAGGAAGGAAGGAAGGAAGGAAGGAAGGAAAGGAAGGAAGGAAGGAAATGAAGGAAAATATGCTTCAAATCTGTACTCTGAGATCATCATTTCTCTATCAGGATGTGGGTAGCAATTTACATCATGAATCCTTTGGGAGTGTGGTGGATCATTGTTTTTGTCACAGTAACTAAATCTTTCATAGTTGATTATCTTTACAATATTGCTGTTACTTTGTAGACTAGAGATTCCCAAACTTATTTGGCCTACCACCCCCTTTTCAAAAACATTACTTAGCATTCCCATGGAAATCTACTTTTTTTTAACCTTTTGACAATTTTTTAAAAATTTGCATTATTTCAAAAAATATAAAATATATTTTAAAATATATCTTAAATTTAATAATTTATTATAAATTTCTGGTTTTTTCCCTGCATCAAAATTTTGGTGATGCAATATTGTGTCATGTAACCATATAGTATTGCACTGTAAACAAGTCATTATACTTACATATTCCTGTCAATGCATTCTGGACTTCCCAACATGTGGTGCATTACCTGCTATCACTTCCTTGTTAAGACCTGTTGGCAGACTTAACCATTGATCAGTTATAACTTGCATTTTGTGTGTTTATTTGGGAAATAATGTAATCACTATGACTTTAACTCTGTTACACAACAGAAAAAACATGTATGAATGGTTTTTCAAAATTTTCTTCTCTTCTTTCCTTATGTTCCATCACCCTCTTATTTTTGTTCAATGCCCCCCAATTGTACCTGAGGCTACCACTGCCCCCCTGGATCATTTCAGTGCCCCCAGGGGGTGGTATTGCCCACTTTGGGAACCTATGAAGATTGTTCTCCTGATTCTGCCCACTTCAGTTTGCATCAGTTCATATAAGTCTTCCTAGCTTGTTTTCTGAAATCATCACCTTCATCATATCTTGTAGCACAATAGTACTCCATCACATTTATATAGACTTAATTTTTTCAGCCATTCTTCATTTAATGGACATTGCTTCAATTTCTAGTTCTTTATCACCACAAAAAGACCTGTTATAAATATTTTTGTATGCATGGGTCCTTTTCCTTTTCTCTTTGATCTCTTTAGGGTATAGATGTAATAACAGTATTGCTATGTCAAAAATTATGCACAATTTTATAATCCTTTGGGCTTTGTTCCAAATTATTTTCCAGGATGGTTGAACCATTTCACAGCTCCACCAACGGTAGATTAGAGTACTTATTTTCCCACATTCTCTCTAGCATTTATGATTTTCCTTTTCTGTCATCTTAACCAATCTGATGGATGGGAGGAGGTACTTTAGAGTTGTTTTAATTTTCATTTCTCTAATTGTCAGTGATTTAGAGCATTTTTTTTCTTATGACTATTATAGCTTTGATTCTTTCTCTAAAAACTGCCTGTTCATACCCTTTATCAATTGAGGAATAGTTCCCATATTTATATAAATTTGGCTCAGTTCTTTATATATTTAAGGAATGAGTTCCTTATTGGAGAAACTTGCCACAAAATTTCCCCCAGTTTCCTGCATTCCTAATTATGACTACACTGGTTTTGTTTGTGCAAAAACTTTTAAGTTTTATATAATCAAAATTATATATTTCTCCTCCTATGAACCTATTTATTTCTTGTTTAGTCATTATCTCTTCCCTCTCCATTGATATGATAGGTAACTTCTTCCATGCTCTTCTAATTTGTTTATGATATCACCTTTTTATATCTAAATCATGTACACATTTCCTGCTTATGTTGGTATATGATATGAGTTGTTGATCTATGCCTAGTTTCTGCCAGACTGCTTTCCAGTTTTCCCAACAGGTTTTGTCGAATATTGTACACTTAATCTATTCCATTAATTAACCACTATTTTTCATTCAGTACCAAATCATTTTGATGATTAGCTTCTCTCAATTTATCTAAGATCTCAGAAATGCATCTTACCACCTAACCTACCCTGAGAGGCTTTGCAGATTGGGTAGGACCTGACAGACTTTATGTTCCATGGGCACAGGATTTGAGAACCCAAAATCACCTCCATGAGTGATGAGGTACTAAGCAGAGGACATTAGCAAAGAAAAATGTCCACTTCTACTGAATATAAGGAGACATTAAAATAAAATCTAGATTAATGGTACTTTAGGATGGCAACTTTAACTACAGACTAAATTTAGGAACTATAAAGCTGAGTAATTATCTCTTAGGTAAATAGCAGAGTACTATAAAACTGTATGTCTTAAAATGCTATGATAGTCCTTGAGTCTAATGGTAACCATAGTTCCAAAATGTGATTATTTCAAGAGATAGTGTGTGTGTTTAGATTAAAAGAAACCTTAGTGTTCATATACCACTACCTTTTCCTATCCAAAAGCACTAAAATTCATCTTAAATATATATGTTTGTTCAAATCTATTTTGACACCCCAGATTCCTATCTATGAGGAACTGGCCTGGACTAATGTCATCTTTAATCATCACAACCAAGTAAATATCAGACTTTTCATGCTGGTAGAGTAAAAGCAGATATGACAGCCTGATCAACCCTAAGCTTTCTGTTAGAAATAACATTTCATAAGCTGTTTTCCCAGATACTGTCCTAACTATATTGTATCATGCTGAAGAAACAAACAGTAGTTAACTTGAAGAATGAGGCTCCAGCTGAGAGGCTGATCACAAAAAAAAAAATCAAGCTACAAAGAGTAACCAATGGCTTCAGAAAATTCATCTTCAGCAGAGTTGTCTTGCTAAAAATTAGAGGTGCATAGAATGAAGTTTTCCAACCATCCTTTGATTGTTAAACAACAAATAACACTAGCATGAAAGGATTAAAGTGGGACCCCCAAAAAAGCTCATGCTTTCATCAATAAAACCTGTTAGTGTTAGTCTGAGGGAATACAGTTTGGGGGGGGGGGTCCAAAATGGTGCATACCTTCTCTGTGATAACTGCTACTGTCCATAGTATTTACATGGACTTTGAGTTCTTCTAGTAATGATGAGATAGCAGAGTTCCTTTATGCCAGGACAAAAATGTGAGGTATAGTCATGGAACAGGTTTTTGGTTATAAATTATAAATTATAAATAATAAAATTAATTGGTACAGAGTCCAAGAACCATGCCTTATTCACACAAATTCTAAACAAAATAAAAAGAGCCATGCAAATTTGTGAGCCTGCACACATGCCCACACACACACACACACACACACACACACACACACACACACATGTACCAAGGTCCTTATAACAGAATTAGAAATAGCAATAAAGCAAAAAGATGGGGAAAGCATGTGAATTGGACCAAGTGTACACAGACAAGAGTGCTAGAAGACTTCATTGTGAAGGTTTTGACAGATTGATTCACATAGCATCTGAAGAAAGCAAAATAATAAAAGTATGGGGAAAATACGAAAAAAAAATATTGAAAAAAAGTGTCCAAGAAAAGGTCAACAGCTTCCAATTTATATTATTTTAAGTCTTTTTTTTTCCAGAGGCAATTGGAGTTAAGTGACTTGCCCAGGGTCAAACAGTTAATAAGTGTCTGAGGCTGGATTTTAACTCAGGTCTTCCTGACTCCAGGACTGGTGCTCTATCTACTGCACCACCTAGCTGCCCCAACTTATATTCTTACTTTCTTGTCTATATAAAAATTTTATGAGACTTATATTTAGGACATTGCAGTGAGGGCATTATTGGGGAATGGGAATACTTTCACACGAGATATCCTATAGTGGATCCCATCTTTACTATCACTCAATTGACTGAAAGATGTAGAGAATACAAGGTTCCACTATATTTATAGTTGATCAATTATAACAAAGCTTTTGATTCAGTAGAGCAAAACAGTTTTAAAAGCTCTCTTGCAATACATGCTCTCTTTCAATCCAGCTATACATCAAAATCATTTAAGATTCCTTGAAAGATATTACTTTATTATGTAACCTTTATTTAATGGCCTTCTAATCATAAAAATATGGTGATAAATTAAACAGGGAAATATATGCTTGCCCATGGTGTTTACTGATATAATGGAGAAGATTCACTGCAGAGATGAAAGTTTAGAGGCACTGTGTTAGATGCTGGAGATACAAAAATGAAAAAGTGACTGACCACAAGAAACTTTCATTATATCAGAGGAAACAATGTGTACATATATAATTATATGCAAAATAAATGAAAGGCTATTTTCATGTGGAGAGTACCAACATCTAGGGAAATCAGAGGAGGCTTCATGTAGAGGATGGCACTTCAGTCAAGCTCTGAAGGAAATTAGAGGTTGTAAAAGGAAGAAGAGAGGAGGAATGACATTCCATGTGTGGGTGAATGCTCTGTGCAAAGGGAGACAGAGAGCTATGTAAGGGTAGTCTGACTACACTATAGTAAGAGGAAGAATAATATACACTATGGATGGAAAGGTAAGGTGGAACCAGGTAGTGAAGAAATTTAAATACCAAACAGAGAATTTCAATTTTGATCCCAGAGCTAATAAAAAGTCACTGGCATTTATAGGAAGTTGCTTGGTTATATTTGCCCTATAAAAACGTTACTTTGGTAGCTGTGTGGAGAATGGATTGTGTGAGAATTTGTTTTGTTTGACTCCGCATGTTTGTTACAATGGTTTTTGTTTTTTGTTTCTTTTTTTTTTCAATTTTTTTGGGGGGAAGTGAGAGACAAAGAAAGATACGTGTTTTTTTAATTATATTATATTAATATTTCCAAAGAACATATGCTGCTGAGGTGGGAGGGATGCTTGAGGCAGGGAGATTGGCTAAGAACCTATTTGCAATAGTCTAGGTGAGAGATGAGGAGAATCTGAACTAGACTGGTGGTACTGTGATTAAGTGGAAAGGAATGGATTCAAGAGAACCAGATGTAGAATTGGCAAGATTTGGCAACTGATTGGATGTAGGGAATGAGGGAGTGTGAGAAGTCAAGGGTGACATCAAATTTGTGAACGTGGGTGACTGAAAGGTCAGTGATACTCTCGAAAGAAACAGAGAAGTTGGAAAAGGGTGGATGGTGTTGGGAGTGAAGCCTGTATCCAGGGAACGATTTTTTTTTAATAATGAGAGGAAACATATAAAGATCTATGCCTTATTTCACTGAAGCTAAGCAAAACAAAATAATCTATAAAAAATTATAAAAATCAAGGAACCTGCTCACCCCTTGTGACTTCTGTGAGTGCTTCAATGATATTGTACAGAATATTCACTTTCAAACAATCCAAGCAGGAAAGAAAAGTTGATGTAAGGGAGTGCCATTCCTGAAATGCACTCCTCCCTCTATATCTCTGCATTCTGAAATCCTTCTTAGATTGCAATGTTGCAGTGAATAGGATTCTGGACCTGGATCCAGGAAGACTGAAATGGGTCTCAAACATTTCTTAACTGTGTGACTGTGGGCAAGTCACTTAAAAAAAAAAACTCAACTTGCCTCAGTTTCCTTAGCTGTAAAAAGAGGATAGCCGCAGTACCTATTTTTCAGGGTTGTGGTGAGGATCAAACAAGATAATATTTGTAAAATGCTTAGCACAGTACTTGCCACCTAGTAGACACCATGTAAATGCTTATTCTCTTGTCTTCCCTCTCCTTTCTTTCTCTCCTTTCAAACCCAACTCAGATATCACTTTCTGGCTCAGAAATGACCTTCACTATTGAAGTTTCCTGTGATTTTCCAAGATGAAAGAGGTCTCCCCAAATGTACTGTCACTCTTCATTGTGACTTCTTTAAACTTAACACATTCTACCATGCAGCAGGCTAATTTTTAAAAATAAGTTTTATTGATAACCTTTGTTTTATATAATATAGCATGTATTATTATAATACATAATAAATTAACATAAAATAGGGACCTTCTAACTCCCAATCCCATAATTGAATCTGCCATTGTAACTAAGAAAAATAATTACCCAAAACTGGTGCAATGACTCAGTCTGACAACATATGCAGCAGTCTGTCCCCAAAGTTGTCTGTCCAGTAAAGGGAGGGTGTGTTAATGATCTTGTCTCTGAGACCAAAATTGGCTATTACAATTACTCAGAGTTCCGTTTCCTTTTTTCTCGTACTAATTTGTGTGTGTATGTATCTGTGTTGCTGCCCTGATCGGATTGAAAGATCCCTGAGGACGGGGATTGGCTCATCTTTGTGTTCCCAGTGCCTCTCACAATGCATGGAACATAGTAAGTGCTTACTAAACATCTGTTGAATTGAATTAGAACAAACTACCCAACATAGAGTGTTGTGGGTAGACCCCAGCTTAGGAAAGTATCTGTGAAGAGAAGGCCCTAGAGGAAAAGCTCACTGGGGAGTTATAATGAAAGGTAATTATTACTGCTGGGTTCCTGCCTAATGAAATGTACCCACCATGAAACCACTGAGTGAGTCTCTACAAGCTGGTAGACCATTTGGGAAATAAGCGTTCCATCACTGTGCACAGACAAATAGCTAGGATCTTAATTCAGTTCAATCAAATAGGCATTTGCTAAGCCCCTTCAAGGAGCACAGCTCCCCTTTCAGGCACTGAGGATATGAAGATGAAATAAGACACTATCCTTGTCCTCAAGGATCTTATTCTCTTAATAATGATGATGATGATAACAACAATGGATTTTACATACACTTTATACAGAATACTTTGTTTCTCATAACAGGCCTGCTGTTCAGATTTCTCCATTATGTCCCAGAGAACTCTATGTGCTAAAAGATCACTTCATCCCTAAAATTCACACCTCAAAAGTACCCTCAGCCCCTGCAACCTCTCCTTCTGGTTGGATGGCTTCTCCTCCCACTTTCTATTTTAGGAGGGCAGCTAGGCTCATCACCTCTTCATTGCTAACCAGGTTTTACTCTAGACTCCTCCATTGTGACCCAGCATCTCAACTGATACCTTCTTTCAGCTTCCTTTTTTTGTGTTGTGCTCCCCCATTAGAATGTAAGCACCAGGAGTACAGAGACTGTCTTTCTTTTTTTGCTTATGTTTGTATTGCCAGCTCTTAGCACAGCCAGACACATAGTAACTGCTTGATAAAGGCTTATTGACTGACCAACTACAAAAATTATCATCTCTATAAATTACAAGAGAAAATGAGACTCAAGAGAGTTGAAATGCCCAGTTACAGAAGAAGCTAGGTGGCATATGGAATAGAGTACTGGGGCTGGAATGAGGAAATACTGAGTTCAAGTAAGTCCTAAGACACTTACTGGACAAGCCACCCGATCTTTTTCTGCCTCAATTTCTTCATGATGTGACATTTAAAAAGTTCAAGAGGCATAGTTTCTGGGTAATTAATCATTTTATTAATAATACTAACATTTTATTAATAAAAGAAGTCAGTGGCACTCTTGAATGTCAAAACCCCTCATGGCAGAGGGCTCACAACTTATATGCCCTTGGAAAAGTGGGCGTTTCTCAGGGTGGCAATCAACTCTAGTTGATTGACAACTAATGAGAAAATGAATATTATGATGAGATGTAGGTCCATTCTAATAAGGGTCTTGGGAGTATATGACTTGGATCACCCAAATCTCTTGGTCAAAGAGACTTATCCATCTATCTATCTATTTATCTATCTATCTAAGTCAAAGAAGGAATCCACTTCTACCCTAGACCAGTCTGACCAAACACAATGAGCAGGAATTTACCAATTCTCTCAGCCTGGTTGGGTAAGTTTCCCCCAAGATTTCCTACAATGGCTGATTTTTAAATAAGAAAGTAGAAAATCCTTTAATCTTAATTCAATAATTGTTTATTACTATAAGAAAGAAATAATCATTTCTCTCAATGAGATGTGCTCATTTGAAAAAAAAAGTACCTTAAGGTACTATAGAAATGCTAATTAGTATTGTTATCATCATCATCATCATTACTTGCCTGAGGTTATTATGCAACTACTGTCATTCAGTCATTTCTGTATGACCAACTCTGTGACCCCATTTGGAGTTTTCTTGGCAAAGATACTGGAATGGCTTATCATTTCCTTTTCTGACTCATTTTACAGATGAGTAAAGTGAGGCAAACAGGGTTAAGTGACTTGCTCAGGGTCACACAACTAGTAAATGTCTGAGGCCAGATTTAAACTTAAGAAGATGAGTCTTTCCGACTCCAGGCCTGGCACTTTACCTACCACCTAGCTGCCCTATTATACAGCTAATAAGTCACCAAAACAGGAATTCAAAATCAGCTCCCCAACCTCCAAATTCCCAGACTTTTGCCACCAGATCTCATTGCTTTTTTCCCACATGTTCCTTTTAAACCAAACAGATAAATGACTTGGCTGTTGGGCTTGATCCAGCATCCTTAGGTCAACAAACTTAGGCATCCTTAAACACAAGAAATAAAAAGATTTTCCAAAGAATCTCTTCTATGCTTCAGGTTTTCTGAATTATGACTTAATAATGACTTTTTGCTGCAGTGCTTAGAGTGCTGGACTTTGAACCAGGAAGACCTGAGTTCAAATCTTACTAGATGCATGACCCTGAGTATGTCATTTAACTTCTGTCTGCCTCAGTTTTTTCATTTGTAAAATGGAGATAATAATAACACCTAACAGAGTAATTATAAGGGTCAAAAATAACAAATATAAGTGATTTGCAAACCTCAAAGCCTTATATAAATGATATTATTATTATTATTATTATGTTAGTGGAAACAGTGCAACTCATGTAGGGGCTATGAGATAATATTTTTAAATTACCATGGAACCTTTTGGGGCAATAGACTTTAAGTTTCAACATTCTAAACATCCTATAAAGAACCATTTATACATCCTTTTTCTATGATAATCATAGAATAGATGGCATTTTATTTAATTTAGCAGTTTAGTATTACTGTCTTAAACTATTCTCGAGTTGCTTCATGTGGGTCAGAGCCTGCATTAGAATTATGGAATCTCTGAGTTGAAAGAGATCTCAGAGGTTGTGTATACCTAAACAATGTATACCTAAACAAGAATTCTCTCTACCACAAAAAGGAAACCCACTGTGTCCCAAAGTAGTACATTACACTTCTGGACAGTTGTAGTGGTGAGAAAGTCTTTGCTTTGGTACTGTCAGAATCTGATTCCTAGCAATGTCTACTCATTGTCCATAGTTCTGCCCACTGGGGCCAAGTAGAACAGATTTAATCCTGAATAGAAATGATAGCCTTTCAAATATTTAGAAAGAAATCATATTCCCTCTGAGGCTTTTCTCTTTAGGCTAAACATATGTAAGGAAAGATTAATCTCCATTTTCCTGTGCCCTGATTCAGGTTTCTGTAGCAATGCTCCCTGGTTTCTAAGAACGTGTGTGTGTGTGTGTGTGTGTGTGTGTGTGTGTGTGTGTGTGTGTG
>NW_020954559.1:44018059-44035326 GCF_900497805.2 Vombatus ursinus
TGTGTGTGTGTGTGTGTGTGTGTGTGTGTGTGTGTGTGTGTGTGTGTACCCTCTGGATCATTCAGATAAGTAGGCCTAGATGCCCTGAAGAAGATAGAAAAACAAGGAAGAAAGAAAGGAAGTTGGAGTGCTTTTCTGAATCCTGAGTATTAAAAAGTAGATCCAGAAGATGTAAAACCTGGACCAGGGAGAGGAATGAAGATGGATGGCAGTGACTTATCATAAACTTCTCTTGGTGTGGGAGATGGAGACACACAAAGGAGTTCCACATCCTCCCAACAAACCTAGTGTGTGAAGCTTAGGGGCTATGGAAAAATGCATAAAATAAGGATTGAGGCTAATGACAATATGTTTGTTTCTTAGCTCCATGAGGACTGGACTAGTGAGGCTAATACCTGAAGAAGGAAATGAGTACCATCTGTTGGCAGATAGCTGAGCTTCATAGAGCAGTGAAGAATTGATTAGCAGGAAGCTGGGAGGACAGAGACTTTGAGAGAAGTGTCAATTGCTAGAAGTTGAGATCAGCAACAGAACAGGACAGTAGCAAAAGCAGGTGGAGACCAGTGACACTTGAGGGATGTAGAGAAGAGTGGAGGAACTGTGAAGAACCTGAAGTAGGGAAACCAGCCTGGACTACTCACAACTGAAACTCTACCCAGGGACAGTACTATAAATCACAGGGATTAAGCAGGACTCTAAAAGAGGGCTGCCCACTGTGTGTAGGGGGATTGGTGGTGTGTGTATACATATATAAATATGTACATATATATATGTCATATGCTTCGTGTGTGTTTCATGTTTCCATTACATTATTAATTAAATTATCCATCTTTTTTTGAGGCAATTAGGGTTAAGTGACTTACCCAGGATCACACAGTTAGTAAGTATCTGAGGTCAGATTTGAACTCACACCCTCCTGACTCCAGGGCTGATGTTCTATCAATTGTACCACCTAGCTGCCCCAAAATTATTTATATTTCAAGCACAGTGAATGTCTGATTATTAGGAGGAACCAATGGATGACACTGAGGATGGTCAGATACTGATAATTCTGAATCATTGGAATGGGAGTGCAGGGCCCAGAGATATGAAATGGTCTCATAGATAATAAGAAGCAGAGTTGAGCTTTGAGCCAAAATCCAGTTATCTTTCCACTAGCCCATTCTCTGTTGCTATAACCTAAGTATCAGGTGTATCATGAGTGAAGCTTCCATTTAAAACAGTCATTTTCTGTGGCTAATGAAGCAGCCCTCAGACTTCCGAAATGAATGATTTTTGAAATATGATTGTCAGTGTGTCTGTTATTTATAATAAAATTGCATTTCATATAAACACATAGTTCATGATTTCCACACTTGAAGGATCTTCAGACAATTCTTACAAGTTGTTGTGGCTGAAGAACTTCATCAGCCGGTAGATGCACTTCTAGTCATGAGCCTCTATAAACCTCTGGTCATGAGACTTTAGCAAGAGAGGCCATTAGATAACATGCACAGTCCAAGGAGGCATCATGGTATAGCATAACATTCTATAATACTGACATTGTTCTGTGATACACATCTATAAAATGGGGCAGTTGATCTACATAGTCTCTAAGGAGTTTGTGTTCCTATTATCCATTACTGGGTCCATATTCAAGGCCTTTCCAGCCCAGTATGGCCTAACAGAACTTTTGCTCTCCTGGCATAGCCTCTAATAATTCAGAGTCACATCTGTATCATAGTAAGATACCACAGAAAGACATTAGTAGAGTATATAGATACCCAGAGAGAATAATTCTGAAAGCCATCACCAGAATTGTATTTGCCATCACAGTCACCATGAAGTCCAAGACTCTAAGTTTAAATTCCAACACTAATCCTATGTGTGACCTTGGGTAAGTCATCTAACCTTCCCTGGTCTCATTTTCCTTACCTGTAACATAAGAAGGTTTGACTAGATGGTCTCTGTGGTCCCCTCTAGCTCCACATGTCTTATCCTTTAAACACAGATTAGGAATGTATTGGGCATATTGTGCTTCTAGTCTATGTCTCCTTAAGGGAGTCAGCAAGGCATTGAGAAACATGGACCTGACTTAGACTCAGTAGACTGAGGTATAAACCTCAACTCTGACATTTACCTGCCATGTTATTGTGAGCAAGCTATTTTAACTTCTGACTCTCAGTTTCCTCCTCTGTAAAAGGAGATAATGATACATGCAATGTATCTCTATTCATAATACATAATTTGTAACCAACCTCACAGTGATATAAGGAAAGTTTAAGTGGTAAATGTTTAAGTACTGGATAAATGAGAATATTATCATCTTGACAGTGTTTCAAAGTGACTTTAACTAACATGGAGACTATTCTGCAGTGATTTGAAAATGCTGGACCAGCAGCTCATGAAAGGACTATTCCTGAAATCCCAGTCATACTCATTAGTGCTCATAAGACACAAGGGTGGCTCTTTCCAGTTCTACATTTAAATTCAATGTCATATCAGCCAGGTCTCAGCTGCAGCAAAATATTAAGGCACATCCCTAAGTATTGCTATAAGCTCTAGAGCTTACAGAAAACTTGGGTTTCATAAGTGTTCCTTATTCTATGAGTACCCTGGAGAAGTCCAGGAACAGTAGGCCTGCCAAGTCTTAGTGCTAAAATATTTATTGTGTTCAATTAAATGCTTACGATGAGTGATGATGATTCTAATAGGCTGTGCACACAGGATCAAACCTTGACTTTTTGATTAATCTCTTGCCAGTGTAAGGGAGATGAGAGTGGTAAAGCCTTAAATAAGAGTCTAAAGATCCCAGAAAGGCTAGAGAGCAGATAGCCATGCCATGAGGGTGAGAAGATGTTGTATCGCAACCCCTCTCATTGACCAAAACAAAACAAAAATAAAAATCAGCTGACACCCAATCATCCTCACCCTCCTCTGACCTTGGGCATGTTACATCTCCAATTGCGCTAGTTTTCTCAACTGTAAAATAGGGATAATTGCACCTGGGGTTTTCACGAGAATCAAATGATAATATACATGGTCTTTTCTTCCTTTCTATCCTCATCATCCTTTATGTTAGAAGTGAGGATTAGTAGAGTGTAAAAGAATAAAAGGAATGTATCAGCCAGCTATACTTTGGAACTTTTCCTTTTATTGGACTTCCAAACACAAGATAACAGTTCGGGGGCTCAAGAGGCAGGCATCAGTGGTCTGAGTATTGAGCAAGAATGGAGAACGGTGAGAAACTGAGAGAAAGCTTGGCTTTAAGAGAAAATTTGCTGAGATTAGCCATTACCCAGAGCTTGCTGAGTTTTTTCTAGTAATTGATTAGAATTAGACCAGTGAGCTGGAAAAGTCTTTGCTTCTCTACCCTTCTTGTATCAGGGGAATGCTTATAGTTTTATCTCTGCTCTTATTCACATGAGCTTGGGGGGGTGTGCACAGAGAACTTTTCTGAAGATTTGGGAAGAAGTAGGAATGATGGGGGGGTGTAGTTTATATTTTCTTTTTTATTATAGTTCCACTTTATTAAAATCATGTGAACACAAAAATTTGCAAATCTTAAAGTACTGTATAATCATGAGATATGTCATTCAGTCCCACAGACATTCCTGAAAATTCCAGTCTATTCCCCTGTTTCTGAATTGGCAGCTAACAAGTAGAAGAGAAGGGTTTTGCCATCCTGTTTTCTATTGGTTCCTACAATGATGCAAAACATTGTTAGGCACAGTGGGAAATTTTTAAAAAGATACAAAAGAAATTGTCCCAAAACACAGATTTGACTATGCCCCTTCCCTACTCAAAAATTTTCAATGGTTCCCTGTATACTTGATGATTTAAGTACAAAATCCTCTGCCATGTGAAAGGTCTTCCTCAATCTGACTCCCACTCAGTTTTGCAATAGTAATCTATATTATTCTTCTTCAAAAGTGTTCCATTGAAACCAAATTGACCTGCTAACTATTCTCTTTGTATGATGTGCCATCTACCACCTCCATGACCTTACTCGGGTATATCTCTATATCTGAAATGTACTCCATCCTTATCTCCATCTCTTGGAATGCCTAGTGTTCTTCAAGATATAGTCCAAGGGCTACCTCCTATAGGAGAGGGGATTTCCTGATCACACCAGTTATTAAGAAACTGCTTTTTCCTGCAAATATTTTGTATTATTTTTCTACACTTTGTATTTACTTATCTATGTACATATTGTGTTCTTCACTCTATTCCCCAATAAAATATTATCTCCTAGAAAATGGTATTTGCTTCTGTTTTGTCTTTGTGTCCTTAGAATCCAGCAAAATGTCTGGCATAGAATAGGTGCTTAATAAATGTTTATTGAATTGAATTGAATTGACACATGTAACTGTTAGGGAATTTTTTTCTTATGTTGAACACAAATCTGCCTCCCTATAATTTCCTTTCATTGGTCCTAGTTCTGCAATTCACAGTAAAGTAGAATAAGAAGTCTAATCCCTCTTCTGCATAACAATCCTTCAAATACAGGACAACTATCATATATCTCCCCAAAGTCTTTTCTTCTCCTGCTTAAATATTCCCAGGCTGTGCTTCATTTTCTTAATGTAAATTATTTATGTCTCGTTTTACATTAAAAACATATACAGATTACTCCCACTTCGTGAGAAGCCTTTTGTAACACAGTAAAACAGTAAAATAAAATTAATAATACCGTGACCTCATCTGAAAGTACATGCAATATTTCATATCTGTAATGCCTCCTTTCTCTTTTGAATAATTAACAAACATATATCTTTTCTCTCTTCTACACCCCATCCCTTTAGAAAAAAAGAAAAGAACTAATTTCTTACAACAAATGTAAAGTCAAGAAAAAATGTATCCCCTCAATGGCTGTGTGTATATGCATGCACACATACACACACTGTATGTATATATAGTGCCCTAAATCAATCATTTCTCTGTAGTAATACTACTACTAATAATAATAGCTAACATTTATATAGTGCTTACTATGTGCTGGGCACTGTGCTAAGCACAGTGATTGTTAGCACAGTTCCTCATTTGACCTTCAGAATCATAGTTCTTACAGCTTTTAAAGTTGTTTCTTTTTACACTGCTGTTGTTACATATAAATTGTTCTCCCAGTTCTGCTAGTCTTATTCTTCATCAGCTTATAAAAGTCTTCAAATTATCCATTTTTTATGCACTGATATTATAGTATAAATTGTTCTTGTTCTGCTTACTTTACTATATATCAGTTCATATGTCTTTCCATGTCTTTTTGAAATTATCTATTTCTTCATTTTTAACATCTCAATTTTACTCTATCATATTCATATACCACAATTTATTCAGTCATTCCTCAACTGATAGGTAAAATTAGTCTCCATGCCGCAAGAAGAGCTACTCTAAATATTTTTGCATGTGAAAGATCTTTTCCTCTTTCTTTGATGTGTTTTGGGTATAGTCTTAACTGTGGTATAGCTGGGTCGAAGGGCACATACTCCTTAGTAACTTTTTGTGCATAATCCCAAGTTGCTTTCCAGAATGGTTTCAAAATATGTCATTACTACGGCTAAGAACTCCATAATGATAAGATTAGGGCTTGTATTCATAAGGGCAATGAAAATTAGGTAGACACAAATCAATTTACAGAGGTATGAGATAAAGTAGGTAAGTTACTAAGGAGCCATTTTGTCAGTTTAAAAAAAACACCATCAGTTACCATCAACATTTGTACATACATCAATAGGACTGTTGCTTCTAAACATATTTGAAAACAGTCATGAGGATGTTCCTGGTTATCATCATTAATGGAGTAGGGTGAATAAGACAAAGCTTCATAACAGAAAGAGAGATGATGAAATCCTATGAATTAGAAATGGCAAAAACTCTAAGAAGATGTATCCTGAGTGATTTGTGTGTGTGTGTATATATACACATATATACTTATACACACATATACATACATATATGTAATCTCACTGGACTCTGTACCTTTCATTCAATTCTTTCTATTCATCCCTAATTTATGCATCTCTTACACTTGATGCTAAAAGGAACCTAGGAAGAACAAGAGAGCAAGTAAGGCAGATTAGTATGGTCTCATAGGCAGAGCTGTTGTAGGCCAATGTCAGCAGGAAAGACAGATCAACAAATGGGAGAGGAAAGTTGAGTTAGTAATGAGGTGGAAGCAGGCAAGGGAGAGGCAGCAAGAGCCAGCAATAAGAATAAGCCAGGAGGTCAAGTCTGAAGGTGAGAAACATTATTGGAAAACCTGAGAACAAGACACTAGAGAGATTCAGGATACAGTAAAGAAGAATATTATCTCTGGTACCCTGATTGCTGTGCTAAATTACATTGGGTGTTCATAACTCACAAATGGGAGTTGATATAAAAGAAGCCATTTCTAAATGGCATGATACAATTATTCCGGCACTAGGTAACTGTTGTTAGCAATTACTTGGACCAACCCCATAAAGCACTTGCCTCTAAAACAGGAGCTCATGGCAGAAGCAGCCATTGAAATTAAGGAGAAGTGTAGCCTCTAAAGGAAATTTATCTGCCAGCCACTGAAATTTAAGAAGCTCTGAGCAAGAGGAAATTTTTATGATTATTTTTGTCTTTCTTTCTCACTGAGAATTTCATTCTTACTGAGGTTCCTCTCCACCCCAGATTATTCTTTTTAGTGACCTGGGAAAGTCTTCTCTAAACTCATCTGTACAAGACTCCACAAATATCTAAACTCTGTATCATAGATGGTTCCCAACTCTGTAGCCTCAACAATTCAATGCCAATTCAAAGTCAAACCAAGGCCCAGAGAGAAGCAAGGAGCAAAGGCAGAAGAGTAGGATGAAGTCAGGAAAAAAAAAGATGGATTTTGGAAATAAAGGCCTCTGATACCAAAAGTTTTGTGAACTTGTCATTATTTCTTTTCTAATAGAAATCTTGGAAAGTGGTTGGGAAGAGGGATATTCTCATTACTAGCCTTCAACCCTTAATTAAATAGCTGAAAACTAGGTTACAACATCTCTCCAGACTATATATACATACATACACATATATACACACATGTGCATACACATACATACATATACATGTGTATGTACTTGTACATGTATTTATATACTGGAGAGATATATATGTATATACATCTGTGTGTATATATGTATATAAGTGTGTATACATATATGTGTGTGTATACATGTACACACACACACCTGCCTACATACATACATCATAAGTGGAACTCTACAAGAGAATTATACTTTAATAGGGACACAGAAGACAAACTGAGCCTCTCTTGACCCAAAGACCATAGCTAAGAATGGTAAACACACATTTATACAGCAGGATGGAAGGAATTGGTCAGCAAATGCTACAAGAACAGAGTTTCTCAAGAAGTAAATTTTAATAAAAGCTCATGTAATACCAGTTGCCAGACTCACTACTCTGAAAAAACTTCTCCAGTTAGACCAAAGAGTGGTCAGTGTCAAAAAGCTCCTTGCCAAGTTTTTCGGCATAGCTGTGTAGTAATTGCTTCCTGAAAGGTGATGCTACTTCTCTAATAAATTTTCCTCTGGTGTTGTGGCAGTGTAGTTGATTATTTAGAATGAAAATAGTTTCAGGTTAGGATCAGAAGACTAGGGTTAAAATCCCAGCTCTGCCACTTAAAAGCAGTGTTACCTCAGGCAAGTAACTTAACATCCTCATTTTCATCATCTGTAAACTGAGGTGGTCAAGCTACCTGACTCCTAAGGTTCATTTCATACATAAATCTATGATCCAATAAACTCTGGGAGATGTATAAATTTTTGACTCTGCTAAGAATGGACATTTCAAAACCATGGAGAGCTCCATGTTGCTTTCATCTTTTAAAAAAATTAGGTTTTTGTTTTATCACTATGCAAACAAGCAATTTTCATAGTATACATTCAATCAACTAATAAAGAGGGATTTATTAAATCCCTACTGTATGACCAGCACTCATCTGGGTGCTATAAAGAATTCAAAAAAGAAAACAGATATCTCTTCCTAGCTCAAGGATTTCTATAATCTTCCTGAGGAAAATTTCGGATGAAATAATCAGAGGTCAATTAATGCCAAGTTTTGTGGCTCTGATTTTGAGTAAAATAAGAGCATTTGTGGTGCTTAACACTATGCAAGGTATCATATATTTAAGGACTTTATAAACAAAGGAAATTTTCTTGAGCAGAGGTCATTTCACATTGCAGAGAAAAGATGACTATATTTCAATAGTGGCAATGACAGGACATAAATGTCCCATGAAAGCATCATTACCTTTTTATTGGTGAACCTGGCTATGAATAGGGCTGTTCTTCTAGCAGGTTGTTGGCCTGCCAACATTCTGTTTCTTCCCTAAGATTAGTGGTCAAAGCACAGGATATAGGATAGTTCATTTTTTTCCACAATGAAAGATGTCTAATTCCTTCCTTCTGAAAACTACCAACCAGTTTCAGCTTAGATGACTGGGAAGATTCCAAGATTTAATTCCATAAGAAAGAAATGTTTGTAAGAGTAAGTGGCAGAATGAAAATCAAAGCCTTTAGAAAAGACATGCAAATGATTCCAACTCTACAGTTCATAGAAAGGCTCTTTGTTTTCATCTGTAGTGGTTGTAATAATTTGGTAAATTAGCTCAGTGTTGCTAGATAAACTCATTGATATTGCTGTATAATAACTTCTTTCTCCAAATAAAAAGCAAGTGTCTTACAAGTCCTCTTGCATTAGGTCTTCATATACTATCTCTTCTCTGACCTCACCTTTTAGGGAAATTTTTACTGTCATCTCTTTTAGCTTGCCTTCAAACAATCTCTTCTTCAATGTTGTCTTATAACTTAGTGGAGGGAAATGCTTTAGAACAAGCTTTCAAATAAGTACCTACCAACAAAATCTGGATTCAATCAACTTCAGAGGCATTCTCCCAAAATGAATCTGACATAAGGCAAAGTTTTTTTTTTTGCTTATTCCCATAATCCCACTGTGCATATATGCAAATAGAAGTTCTCCTGAACTTTCTACCCTCCTAGAACAGAAATGGACAAGACTAACTCTCCATGTTTGATTTTGACAGGAGAAAACTATAGAAAGCCACACCAAATTGACAAATGAGGCAAACAATAAGGTAATGTTTGATATCACCATAATAATAATAATAATAATAATTAATAATAACAGACTTCTTCAACCCTTCTGCAATCAGCTATCAGATACACACCACTGGCATAGACAATGCTACTGGTTTCCTCAATAACATACACTTCTCAGATAGGTGGTAGTCTGCTGGCTTGGCTCTTTAGATCAAATGGAAGTTTTCCCCTTGCATGTGATTACTTCAAACTTAATGAACTCAAGCTGTGTTTATCCCCAAGCCTCTTTTTTACCTCTTTTTCCTGAAAATGCCATTAATAGCAGGTGCTACTTCTATGTTTTTTAAACTTATGTTAACTCCAGTAATCTTTTTAACAGCTCCAGTGGGTCATGTTAAGTCAACAAGCATTTATTAATGCTTACTATGTCCTGGACACTAAGCTAAGAACTGAGGATGTAAATAATCCCTGCCCTCAAGGAGTTCACAATCTAATAAGAGAGAAAACATGAAAACAATTATGTCCAGGATACATACACATACACACACAAATATACACAACATATGTTGTATGAATGTACATTGATATGTATGTAAATCATATGATAATATAATAATATAGTATAATATGACATACTATATGTTGTAGTATAGCATAACATGAGACAGCTAGAATATTCAGAGTATAGAGCACTGGGCCTAGAGTCAGAAAGACCTGAGTTCACATCTGGCCTCAGACACTTACTATGTGACCCTGAGCAAGTCACTTAGCCCCTACTTGCCTTAATCCACTGAAAAAGGAAATGGCAAACCACTCCAGTATTTTTGCCAAGATATGGTCCCTGGGGTCATGAAGAGTCAGACATGACTTAACAACAATAATATAATATGATACAATAAGATACAATACAACACAATATAATGCAATATCTTACAAAACTTAGAGGTAATATCAGAGTAAACACACAGCATTAAAGAGAATTGAGTAAAGTTTCTTGGAGAAAGTGGGATTTTAGCTGAGATTTGAAGGAAGTCAGGGAATCCTGGAGGCTTAGGTGAGGAAGGAGAGCAGTTGAGACATGTCCATCAAAAATGCACAGAGTCAGAAGATGTATATTGTGCAAAGTGTATTGTGTATTGAGTGTATTGTGCAAAGAGTGTATTGTGCAAAGAATAGCAAGAAGGCCAGTGGCACTGGATCATAGAGTACATGGAAAGGAATATGGTATAAGAAAACTGTAAAAGTAGGAAGAGACCAGGTTATAAAGCTGAACAAAATATTTTATATTTTATTCTAGATGTAAGATATAGCATAGGAATATAAGGTGGCAAACATGCTCTACCCAGTCCACCATCCCAGTACAGAAAATTCAAGATATGCATCATCAGGGGAGCCTGATTGTGTTCCCTAATGTCAGCCTTAAGTATTAGATATAGGTTAACTTCTTTCAGTATCCATTTATAGCTCTGGAATTATCATTAATCTGTTCAAAATCTTTGGAATTAATTAATATTTTCTCTCTACATGACCATATCGATAATTATTCATGTACCTGATATAAAAAAGTACATTATTTCTTTTTGTTTGACCTAAACTTATCTTGCTCAAATTTCTTTTTTAATTCTATTTTATTTTATTTTTACTAATAAATTCTCTCCTTATGACATCCCCTTCCCCCAACCTTTGAGAAAGCAAAGAAAACAAAATTCATTACATATATATATATATTCAAGCAAAACAAATTCTTACATTAGTCATGTCCAAATGCACACACACATACAGGAGAGAGAGAGACAGAGACACAGAGACACAGAGACACAGAGACACAGAAACACAGACACAGACAGAGACAAACAGAGACAGGGACAGAGAGAGAGGGAGAGAGAGAGGGAAAGAGTGAGAGAAAGGGAAAGAGAGAGAAAGAAAGACAGCGATACTATTACTGCTGATGGCAACCTTGTTGTCATCATTGACTTCCCACTATTATTAAAAGCAATAGCCCACCCAAATAGTAAACTATACTCATATATGAATATATAAATATGTACATAGTCAGAGTATATATGCATATGTATATATGTATGTGTGCATGTATGTGTGTGTGTATACACACATATGCTTCAATCTACATGCTTCAGTCCATCACCTCTCTATTTGGAAATGGTTTGAATAGTATGTTTCATCATGTATCCTCTGAGGTTATGTTTGATCACTGTATTGATCAGAACCACTAAGTCTTTCAAAGTTATTTGTCTTTATAATATTGCTGTTATTAAATTTTTCTGCCGGTTCTGCTTACTTTACTTTGCAACAGTTCAGATGAGTCTTCCCAAGTTTCTCTTAAACTCTCCCCTGCATCATTTCTTTTAGAATAGTAGTACTTTATTGAACATAACTTTTTCATCCAGTCTCTAATTGATGGGTACCCCCTCAGTTTCCAATTCTTGACCTCCATAAAAAGAGATGCTGTAATAATAATAATAATAATAATAACAAATTGGTGCTTTTTCTCTTTCTTTGATCTCTTCAGGTTACAGATCAAGTGGAAGCATTTCTCAGTCAAAGGGTATTCACAGTTTAATAACTTTTGGTGTAGTTTCATCTTGCTCAAAGCTCAAAGGGCTAAACTCCCCTTAACCTAGTATTTCAGGAGTTAATGTACAAGTTCATGTTAATTCAATCGTGTCACTTGTGACTGCAAAGATCGTGATCAGGTTTCATCTCAGTTTTCACCTTTCTAAACTGAAATTTTCAGGGTTTTTTCCCCAGAATTTCTGTGTCCTTATATTGTGTCTACCCTCACTCTTTTTCTCTATCATTCCTCTACTCAAACACCATCAACTATCATTGTCTTTTAAATAGCACCTTACATATGTTATTTCATTAAGCTTCATAACAACCCTGTGAGTTAGATAGTATAAGTATATTTATTCCTATTTTACAAATAATGGAAGTAAGGTTCAGAGACAAGAATTGGTTTGCCCAGAGTCAAGCAACTATTAAGTGTCATAGGTGGAATTCAAACTTGAGTTTTCTTTACTTCAAGTCTAGCATTCTTTCTACTATGTCAAATGAATCCTGGATATCATAATCAACTGAGCAATAAACAAACATTTATTAAGCAACTACTGTAATAAGATATATGCTAGGCTCTAAGGAAATAAATTCAACAATGAAAAAGTGGCAGAGATAATGAGGAAAGGCATTCCAGCAAGCCATTGCACAGGTATGAAGATAAGAATTGTTACATGAAAAACAGAAAGAAGGCCAGTATACTGAGACCAAAGAATGCATAAAGAGAAATAATACTACAAAGGAAAGTGGCAAACAATTTGTGAAGAGCTTTAAATGACAATGGAAGTTGTATTTGACTTACAGTAACAACAGAGGTAATGTTGAACTACTAAAGTTTTTTGAAAAGGGGAGTGACAAATCATACCTATGCTTAAAGAAAATCATTTTGGTATCTATAATGGAGGCTACAATAGACTGAGGAAAGTATTGAAGCAAGGGAGACAGTTAAAAGGATATTGTTAGAGTTAAGAAAAGAGATGATAAAAACTTGGACCTGGGTGATAGCTGTGTTAATGGAAAGAGGGGGACATGAAAAGGAGATTTTGTGAAGTTAGAAACAAGATTTGGCCACAGATTGGCAATTTGGGTTGAGAGAGAATGGGAAAATCAATGATAACACTGAGGTTGTTAGTGCTACCATCAAAACATATCAAGAACAGAATTTGAGGGAAAGATAGTGACTTCTATTTTAGACATGTTGAGTTTAAGATGCTTCTGGGATATCTAGGTTTACAATGTCCAAAAGTCAATTATATACAATTAAAGTTCAGTAGAGATTAGTAATTCAGAAACACATGTGTTTAGAATAAATATTCCTAAATATTTAGAATTTTACTTATTATATAATATTATAATGTGTATTATAATATTTATAAATATTCCTAAAACATAGATCTAATCATGTTAATGTTAACATTTTTTCAAACCCACTCTCAACTCAATACTCAAAAAACCTTCAATAATTACTAAAATGACAGAAAATGCACTACTTTTGGAGCTGTGAATTGGTCCAATTATTCTAGAAAACAATTTTGAACTACACCCAAATTGCCATCAAACTCTGCATACCATTTGACCCAATAGTACCACTAGTAGGTCTATTGCTCAGAGGAATCATAAAAAGGGGGAAAGGTCTTATTTGTGCAAAAAAAAAAGTTTATAGCAGCTCTTTTTGTGGTGGCAAAGAAATGGAAAACCAGAGGATGTTCATCAATTGGGGAATGACAGATCAAGTTGTGATATACGATTGTGATGGAATGCTATTATTCTATAAGAAATGTTGAGCAAGGTGGTTTCAGAAAACCTGGGAAGACTTATACAAGCTCATGAAAAGTGAAGGGAGAAGAACCAGGAAAATATTATAGGATTATAAGGATGATCAACTGTGAAAGACTTAGCTTCTCTGATTAAGACAATGATCCAAGACAATTCCAAAGGGTCCATGCTGAAAAATATTATCTACCTCCAGAGACAGAATTGATGAACTCTGAATAAAAATTGAAGTATACTTTTTTAACTTTCTTTATTTTCCTTGTTTTGTTTTTTTTTTTTTTTTGGTCTATGTTTTCTTTTGCAACCTGGCTATTATGGAAATATATTTTGCATGACTTCAAATGTATAATTGATATCAAATTGCTTGCCTTCTCAAGGAGGGGGTAAAAAGAGAGGGAGTGATAAAATTTATAATTTAAAATTTTTTTAAATGTTAAATTTTTACATTTAATTGGAAATATTTAATGATATATATACATATATTGTGTGTGTGTACATATATATATATATATATAATCTCCTCTTGGACATGCAAAGTTTTCTATAATCTGACTACTATGTATCTTTCTCGTCTTGTTTCATATTACTCTCTTTTATGCATGCTTTGTTCCAATTAAATTAGCCTGTACACAGTACGCAGCAACTACCTCTGTGCCTTTGCACAAATGGTTCCTAATGTCTGGAATATATATCCCTTTTCACTTTGACTTTTTGGAATCTCTAGCTTCCATCAAGGAGCCACCTCCTACTTAAGATCCTTCCTGATGTTCCCAATTAACACTTTCTCAATCTTGAGGCTGTATTATGTATACTTTCTATTTTTTTAACTGTATAGGTTGTAACCTCCCCAATAGAATATAAAATCCTTGAAGAATGAATCTTTTGTTATTGTTTTTTGTATACCTAGCACCTACCACAGTGTTAAATCCTTAGCAAGTATTTGTTGAATTGAATTAAACTCAATGGTGGCATATTTGCAGGACTTTTTTTTTGTAACCCATTATGTATTAGGACTCCATGAAAACGAATGTTCTGTGAATTATCATCTACAATATTCATATAAATATCAATATTATCATTTATGTTTATGTAGTTCACAGATTAGATATATTTATTGGTGATTCATACAGTATCCTTTAAAGATCTGATAGATTCAGTCAATATTTACCAAAGGAAAAATATTAGGTAAGATGGACAAAAAATGAGTCAACAAGCGCTTACCCATGGAACTCAACCTATTAATAGACTGTGTCACTTAAAACATCATTCACTTAAAACTACCATTTGCCCCATGCCAACACATGCTCACTTCATCCTATTCCTGCTATCATGTACGTCCTGCCACCTGATAAAAAGCCTTTCTTTTCTCTGGTTTTCTAATTCATTAATTCCTCATTTCATTTTAACTCCCAGCTGCACACCTGTTTTTACCCCTTGGTTAGTATAGTTTGAATTCCCTTTTTTCATGCCCTGTGTCCTTCTTTACCACCATTATTATTTAATTCCTCATAATCATTGTAGGAGAGCTTTACATGAAACACGCAAACCTTAATGAAGCTATAATGTATATCTTTATCGCCATCACTACTTGTATCAACACATGGAGCCATGTCTACCACAAATTAGAGAGTGATACAGAGACCTCAGATAAGGTTAGAAAAATGTGTGAAATCGCCTTCTGCTTGAATTAACAGCTTATTAAGAATAAAAGTCTGCTACTTGAGCTAGTTTTTCACAAGGGCAAGGGGGGAAATAAATGAGATCATTTGCAATTTCTCAAGGAGACAATCATAAGTTTTTCCTTTTCTTCTGAAAGCCAACAGAAAGGCTCATTAGGCATTATAGACTTCATAAATGCAATGAAGCTAACACAGTCAGTGCCTATACACCCACCAGATCATCAAATGAATGCAGTATCTAAAATTCCAGATGTTGACAGAAAACAACATATGCCCAGACAGCAGCAGTTGGTTTCATGCTCAGAAAACAGAGGGAATGTGTGTACTCTAGTAAACTTGGCTCTACAAAGACTAAAGTCAAATAGGTATCATAAGGGCAGGGTTAAGGTTATTTTGATATTTATTTATCTTTTTGTAAAACACTGACAATAATACTATGCTATCCTGAAAGTTAAAATTAATAGCATGAAAATACAAGGGACTGAGAAACTATGACAATATGACCCTAAGGATGTATCAATCAATCAATAAAGATTTATTCAGTGCTTTCTATATGCCAGACACTGTGCTAAGCATATCATTTGGGCTAAGCTTAAAACCCAGTCTCCTGCTGTTTTTTAAATCAATTAACTAATCAATCAACAAATATTATATATGTATATGTATGTATGTATATGATATGTATTTGTAATACATACATATGTATGTAAAGGAGCCTCCACAAAACTGTAACATATGTATGTATTATATGTACATACATTATGTGTGTGTGTATGTGTGTATATGTGTGTGTCACATATTCAAAGCATTGTGCTAAGTGTTCTATGAGATCCAAAATACTGATATGATAGTTTACTTATCTGGGGACAAGGTCACTCATTCAGAAACCTGAATTATCAAGAATATAGCAATCAAACATATATCTAAATTATTAAAATCTATGTCACCAAATTTATACACTAAGGATTCTGTACTTTACCCAGAGGGTAATTCTGTCCCTATTCTCTCTTATTTTAAACACAATTGTCCCAAGAAGTTAATTTAATGCCTGGTTTTGCAGTTTTCAAAAGGTTAGGCGTTATAAATTTAAAATGTAGGAGTGCCTACTAGAAGGAGGTATAATGGCAGTAGGAAAAAAAAGTCACAGATGGCTGCTTGACAGTAGAGTTATAGAATAAAGAAAAAACAGTGAAAATATTAACTTCTTGGGGATAGTAAATGTAAATAATCCCTTGCTCCTTGATAGCCCCTGAGAATATTCTGCATTGTAGTACATTATAATAATTTATTTATGTGATGATGATTCTAAATCATCTAAAAAAATCTTAATTTTTTAAATTTAGAATGAACTATTCAAAGAAAGAGGGGAATAGCCAAAAATTGGAAACAAATGAGTGAACATCTATTTGGGGGAAATGACTGGATAAATTGTGTTATTTAAATATAATGAACATTATTGCACCATAAGAAACAATGAGTATTAGCTAGTAAAACAAACAAAAAAAAATCAAATGTATGAATGAATGAGTGAAAAAAAACCTGATATCTTAAGATAGCTAGATAAGCTGATGTAGATGTAGATTTAAATATAGTTATAGGCATATCTTAAGTGAATAGAATGAATAAATTGGGGGCTAGATGTTGTATACACTATCAGATACAGCTATTTTGTATTGATTTGACTTAACTGATTTCCTTGTTATAAGTTTGGATTCAATAAGTTAGGACATTGATTGGAAAACAACTAACATAAAACAAAAAATCATTTCTGAACAACTTAAAAAAGATAGGAGGTTTATAATAATTTTAAGAGATTTATATGGAAAATATAATTTTGGCTTTTGAAAGGAGTAAGATTCACTTATCTAGAAAATTTGCTAGATTTTTTCATAGCATTTAGTGCTAAAAGTGACTTTAACATTTATCTAGCTCATTTCTTCTCCCTTCTTTTTTTTTAAATTAGGAAAATGAGGCACAAAGAGAGGGCAAGTGACTTGACAAGGATCACCTATCTAATAAGTTCTATTATATAAAAGTCAAATTTCAAGTGATCCAGACCAACTGAAACATTGCTGTAGAAGACATAGACTCCCCACCCCAAGAACATTATGCCTAGTTGGAAACATCATCATCATCATCATCATCATCATCATCATCATCATCATCATCA
>NW_020954559.1:44035336-44062730 GCF_900497805.2 Vombatus ursinus
CATCATCATCATCATCATCATCATCATCATCATCATCATCATCATCATCATCAACAACAACAACAACAACAATAGCTAACATGTATATAGTACTTACTACGTGTTGGGCATTATGCTTTATAATTACATAATATATACTATCATTATACCATAAAAGATAATATAATATATGATGTAATATATAATATATGCATATGATATAATATATAATATATGCATATGTGGAATGTACATATATAAATATGTATATTATATGTAATATATAATTTTTATGAGTCACATCAGTCTTATAGTAAAAAGAGTAAGTACCATAGCCATTCAGAGGAAAGAAAGATATTATAGAATGAAGTGGTTGGAGGATATGAGCCTTAAATTGGTCAATGAAATATTGGTAGAAATTTGATAGGCAGTGAAGGTTTTCCAGGAGGTGGTAGTAAGATAAGCCATGGTAGATAGGTAAGTGATTTTCAAAGGGTAAAGAATAAAGTAGTTTATCTGAAATAGAGAATACATTTATGTGAATAAGAATGGAAAGATTTAACAGAGTCAGAATGTGGAGGTCTCTGCGTGTCAAGGTACGGAGTATTTGCAATCTTCAACATTTGTACATTTAACTTTCATGACTTCAATCATTCATGTGATTTTATTAGTAACCTCATTTTCACTTTTGCATTGGCAACCATTCGCATTTGCAGCTATGCACAGCAGAGAAAAAAAAATAAGCTGTGATGCACACAAGTTTGTTGAGAGAGTGGTACTCATTTTCAGAGAGCAGACAAGGTAGAGAGATTGACTGCAATATAGTATACAATACAATGCCCTTGTACCACCATATGACACAGTAGAAGGTAAGATTCAGATTAAAAATGTTTCAGTTTTAACAATTGTATTTGCTACACATTATTTATGGTATATTCACTTTTCATAACACATGAAATCTGCAGATTTCATGTGTTATGAAAAGTGAATATAGCCTGAAATCAATTTTTAAAAATTGAGGTGTTGGCACAACAGGTCACAAAATTCTAGGGAATTAACTAGTGAGAAAAATGTTTTGCATGTTACCAATTTTATTTTGTATACTGCATTTTATGGATATTTCATGGTTACTGTGTTAGGAAAAGTATATGTTATCAGAATTGGTGTTTTGTTATATAGAATTATGTGCAGAAAATTGTGTTTTTATCAATAACTATTGGAAGGTTACAGTTTTTGATGGTCACAAGAATCTAATCCCCTATTTCCTATAGGGTCAATGTATCAAAATTCACATTTTTAATTTTCATGCCATTTTCTATGAATGTTACCCCTGCAAAAGTTGAAGAAAGACTGTATTTATCTTGAGATGGTAGAGAAATGTAGCAAGTTTTCTAACATAGGAATAACATTTTGAAAGAAGTACTCTGGGAAGATTCATTTAGTCATAGTGTGCAGGAGGAAGTGGAATGAGAAATGGCTGGACATGGAAAAGCCAACTCAACAAATGATAATAGTTTAGATGTAAAGTAGTCACGGCCTGGGCAGCTATGTGGTGCATTGGATAGTGTTGGGCCTAGAGTCAGGAAGACTCATCTCCCTGAGTTCAAATCTGGCCTTAGACACTTACTATCTGTGTGACCCTAGGCAAGTCACTTAACCCTGTTTGCCTCAGTTTCTCATCTGTTAAATGAGCTAGAGAAGGAAATAGTAAAGCACTCTACTATTTTTGCCAAGAAAACCCCAAATAGGGTCAATAAGAGTTGGACATGACTGAAATGACAAAACAATAACAATCCTGGCCTGGCTTTGTGTGGTAACAGTGGAAATGGAGGTTTTAGGACAAATCTAAGGTGCATTGTAAAGTAAATATCAATAGACTTTCAATTCATCCAATAAATATTAAGCACTTAGTATGTGCTAGACAGAGGCAGCTAGGTGCCTCAGTGGATAGAGCACTGAGCCTGGAGTCTGGAAGGCCTGAGTTCAAATCTGGCCTTAGACACTTACTAGTTGTGTGATCCTGGGCAAGTTACTTAATCTCTATGTCTTAATCCACTATAGAAGGAAATGGCAAGCTACTTCCATATCCTTTCCAAGACAGTCTCATGGACAGTAGTGTTAGGCTATGGATCTATGGAATTATGATGAGTCAGATACAACTGAAAAACTGAACAACAAATGTGCTAGACACTGTGCTAGGGATATGAAGACAATGATTTTTAAAAATGGTGTCTGAGGGCAGCAAGGTGGCGCAGTGGATAGAGCTCCAGGCTTTGAGTCAGGAGGGCCTGAGTTCAAATCCAGCCCCAGACATTTGGCACTTACTAGCTGTGTGACTCTGGGCAAGTCACTTAACCCCAACTCTCTCATCAAAAAAAGCAAAAAAAAATGGTGTCTACCCTTAAGGACTTTACATTCTACTGTACTTGTGGAGGATATGGAGGACAAGGAGGAGAGGAGTCAAAATTTGCTATTTTGGGTTCAGAAGAATATTGTTATTGATTGAAAGAGGAGAGTTGGATGAGGACTTAATAAGACAAAAAGAAATAAAAAGTTGGATTTTTTTTTAGACATGCTGATTTCGAGGGATCACGAACTCTATTCTGAACTCCTTAGTCAACAATTCACTGCCCTATTATAGAAATTACTTTGCACGTACTTTGCAAATATTGCATATTTACTTATCTATGTATATGTTGTCTATCCCACCCCCACTCTCAGTGCAATGGGAACACTTTGAGGACAGGAGTTGCTTTGTTTCTATCTTTACAGCCCTAATGCTCAGCATAAGTAGGTGCACAATAAATGCTTATTGAATAAATGAATAGATGATGTCAAGACATCAAGATAAAAAAAAACAGAAGGTATTGGCATTTGTAGGATTATTAATCAGCAGAGGTCTGGGCTGAAGATTTCCCTTAACACTTTTAAACTGATCTTCAAGTCATTCTTTTATCTATTGTGTACTTTTTCAATTAGTTGAACATATGACCCTCCTTTAAAATATCTCTGATATAGCTTGTCACAATGTATGTTGGAAAATATGAGATGATACCACATACAGCTGAAGACCAATGGAGCCTCAAGCAATGGCTACTGGGATGTGTGGTTGTCAGGATACCATTTCATGCACAACTATGATCAGCCAACTAACAGATTGTGCTTTTGTTGACCATTCTGTTCTCAGCTTCATGGTTTGCTCATTTAATTGATGGTTGATATCCTCAGTAACTTCTGTTTGTACATCCACACAGTAGTTGTTGAACTTGGCAAAGTGTGATTCTAATTAGACACATGATAAAGGGAGCCAAGTGCTCCAGCTGGGTGGGAGCAGTGACATAGACAAAATGGCAGACAGAAAATGTGTCACAGGATCCTAAATCTCTATAAATTTGGGAGATGTTATTCCTTTGGGTGCATTTGAGATATGGCAGACTTCAGTAATTCATAATTCTGCTATGTGAATTTTCATGATGAGAGGATATTTCATGTAAATGTACAATCCTATTAATTTGAGGAGATTTGATTAGATCTGAGATAGCTTTGCCTAAGTGGTAGCCCTTACTGACTTGACACCATATGCTTTGAAGAGATAAATTTGTTTCAACAAATTGCTCCTACAGATTTCTTGTCCTTCTTTCTATGCCTCAGAATTCCATGAGGAGGGAGAAAAAAGATGTAATAAGTGCCTTTAAAGAATTAGACTGAGAAAATAGGACGACTCAGCAACCCAGGAGAAGAATTCTCCACTAGCAAATCCATGAAACTTAAAGTTTTATCTTCTTCAATGTAAATACAATTAAATTCAGCCTGTGTTGATAGCCCTCTGACAAAATTCAAATCAGTGATTAACAAGGATAGTTTTATAGTGACTCTTTTTTTTTCTTATTTAATATTTTTCCCAAGCACATGTAAATTCTCCCCCTCCTTCCCTGCTTTACATTGAGAAGGCAAGCAATTTGACATAGGTTATACATGTATAGTCATGCAAAACACACTTCCATGTAAGCTATTTCATGAAAGAAAACACCCACACACAAAAAGAAAAATAAAGTAAAGAAAAAAATATCTTTGAACAGCATTCAGACTCTACCAGTTCTTTCTCTAGAAATGGACAGCACTTTTTATAATAAGTTCTATTGAAATTATCTTAGATTATTATATTGCTGAGACTAGCTAAGTCACTCATAGTAGATCATCATATAATATTGCTGTTATGGTGTAAAATGTTTTCCTAGATCTGCTCATTTCTCTTTGCATCAGTTCATGTAAGTCTTTCCAGGCTTTTCTGAGAGCATCTTGCTCATCATTTCTCAAAGCACAATAGTATTCCATCACAATCATATATGACAACCTGTTCAGCCATTCCCCAATTTATGGACATCCCTTCAATTCCCAATTATTTGTCATCTCAAAAAGAGCTGCTATAAATACTTTTGTACACATAGGTCCTTTTCCTTTGTGTTTTTTATCTCTTTGGGAGGTTTCTACAACCAAGTGTGTATATTATTCCCTCTTTGAACCAATTCTGATGAGAGTAAGATTCACATGCTCCCCTCTCCCCTTCCCCCATTTCCCCCTACACTGTAAAATCTCTTTTATGTCAGATAATTTATCCCATTCTACATCTCTCGTTTCCCTTCTCCCAGTGCATTCTTCTTTCTCATCTCAATTTTGTTTTCTTAGATAATAACAGCATCACATTCAATCCATACCTCTGTTTTCTGTCTATGTATATAGTCCTATGTATACTGCCCTAATAATGAGAAAATTTTTAGGAGTTATAAATAACATTTTCTAATATAGGAATATAAAAAATTTAAGCTTATCAAACCCCTTATGATTTCTCTTTCCTATTTACCTTTTTATGCTTCTTTTGTGTCTGGTATTTGAAAGTCAAATTTCTAGTCAGCTCTGGTCTTTTCATTAGGAATGCTTGAAAGTCCTCTATTTCATTGAATGTCCATTTTTTTCCCCTGAAGAATTATACTCATTATATATATGTAGGTGATTCTTGATTGTAATACTAGCTATTTTGCCTTCTGGAATATCATATTCCAAGACCTCTGATCCTTTAATGTACAAGCTGCTAAATCTTGTGTTACCCTGACTGTGCCTCCACAATATTTGAATTGTTTCTTTTTGGCTGCTTGCAGTATCTTCTCCTTGGCCTGGGAGGTCTAGAATTTGGCTAGAATATTCCTGGGATTTTTCATTTTGGGATATCTTTTAGGAGGTAATAGGTGGATTCCTTCCATTTCTATTTTACCCTCTGGTTCTAGAGTATCAGGGCAGTTTTCCTTGATAATTTCTTGAAAAATGATGTGTATGCTCTTTTTTTAATCATGACTTTCAAGTAGCCCAATAACTCTTAAATTATTTCTCCTGGATCTATTTTCCATGTGAGTTGTTTTTCCAATGAAATATTTTACATTTTCTTCTATTTTTCCATTCTTTTGATTTTGTTTGAGTATTTCTTGATGTTTTATAGTCATTAGCTTTCACTTGACCAATTCTAACATGTAAGGAATTATTTCTTCAGTGAGCTTTTGGACCTCCTTTTCTATTTGGTCAATTCTACTTTTTAAGGAGTTCTTCTCTTTAGTGAATTTTTGTGCATCTTCTTCCACCTAGCCAATTCTGTTTTTTTAAGGTGTTATTTTCTTCAGTATTTTTGGTTTCTCTTTTATTGAGCTGTTGACTCCTTTTTATGATTTTCTTACATCAACTCTCATTTCTCTTCCCAATTTTCTTCTGCCTCTTTTAGTTGATTTTTAATTTTTTTTTTTAGTTCTTCCATGTCCTGAGATCAATTCATGTATTTCTTTGAGGTTTTGGATGTAGGAGTTTTGACTTAGTTGTCTTCTCCTGAGTGTGTGTTTTGAACTTCCTTGTCACCAAAGTAACTTTTTATGGTCAGAATTTTTTCTGTTGTTTGCTCATTTTCCATCCTATTTCATGACTTTTAACTCTATGACAAAGTGGGACTCTGCTTCCCAACTGGAGGGGGCATGGTCCCAAGCTTTAGGTCTTTTGTGTAGCTGTTTTCAGAGGTAATTCTGGAGACCTGTAAGTTTTTGGCTCTTCCAAGGTGGTATGATCTAGGGAGAGGTATTTACTACTCTCCTATACTGTGCACTGGTTTGTGAGTGACCACAAGCACTCTTTTCTACCCTCAAATTCTGACCAGAGTCTCTGCTCCCTTGCAGGTCAAGCTTTGCTCTGCTAGTGCTTCTCTCACACTGTGACTAAGACCCATGACTGAGACCCAGATTCAAATATAGGCAATGCAACAGAGTCTTGCCCCTGGTGCCAGCAAGGGGACCCTTGTAAATCTTCTGCTCTGTGGTCTGATCCCCTTATCATCTGTGGGCTGAGAGGTCTGAAAGCTGCCACTGCTGCCACTGATTTAGTCACCCCAACACCTGCTCCTGGTTTTCTGGGGCCATGTCTGTGCTCTACTTTCACCCTGGGGCAACAGACCCTTTGTACTGACCTTCTAAGGTGTCTTGGGCTGGAAAATTGTTTCACTCAACCTTTTTGTGGGTTCTGCAACTCTAGAATTGATTTAGAGTCATTATTTGAAGGTATTTGTAGGGGGTTGGGAGAGAGCTCAGGTGAGTCCTTGCTTTTATTCCACCATCTTGGCTCCCTCTATATTGACTTTTACTTAGAATCAGTATATTTTCAAGACCACTATTAACTGCTGAGTGTTAGGTAACTCAGTATCACCAAAGATCAGTGGTCTCTCCCTTCTACTAGTCTAGTCTAATCCAACAAGTATTTTTAAGCACCTGCTATATGTAAGGGGACCTAGACAGCACAGTGGAGACTGTGCCAGTCCTGGAGTCAGGAAGATCTGAGTTCAAATCTGGCCTCAGACACTTACTAGCTGTGTGGCCCTGGGCAAGTTACTTAACCTTGTTTGCCTAAGTTTCCTCATCTGTAAAATTAGCTAGAGAAGGAAACGGCAAGAAAATTCCAAATGAGGTCACAAAGAGTCAGATACGACTGAAACTACTAAACAATAGCAAGAAAACTTTGTGTAAGATACTTTGCTAGATCCTGAAGGATTAAAAGCAAAAACAAAACATACCTGCCCTCAGGGAGCTTACATTCTATTGTCAAAGATAAAATGTGTAAATAGATAAATATATCCAAGGTTATTTGAGAAGGGAGAAAAAACTAACAACTTAAGGGATAGGGATTTTTTTTTTCTTTAGGAGGCAGCTCCTGAGCTAAGCCATGAGCCATGAAGAAAAATAGAAATTAAAGTGAATGAATGAAAAGAGGAAACATATTTCAGACATGTGCAACATCCAATGCAGAGGCAAAGAGGCAAGAAAAAGAAGGAGGAGTTCAGGGAACAGAAAGTAGATCAATTTGTTTGGAATTTAGAGTTTATGAACATGCAATAACCCTGGAAGGATTGGCTAGAACCAGATTGTAAAGAGCTAGGGTAAGGAGTTTGCATTTTATCTTAGGAACAATAGAGAAACAGCCAAGTTTCTTGAGTAGTGGCATGATGTGATCTGACTTTTGCTTTAGGAAGATTATTTTGTCAACCCTGGAAAGAATGGATTAAAAATGGAAGAGATTGGAGGGTAGGAGTCTAGTGATGCATATCACAAACTCTCCAAGTCTTAGAGTTACTCAGGACAACCTACTGGTTATGAGAGTCCCTTCATTTAGATAGGCTGGTTCTCAGGAGACAAACACATGGTCTGTCACCAAGCCCATTACTTGAAATCTTTCAAGGTGTTTAGGATTTGTGCTCCAATGGACATAGCCTTCAAGGATCTGGGGTTGTCTCTGGTCCTGCAAAAGATGAGATGATACCACATGCATCTGAGGACCAATGGAACCTCAAGCCAATGGATACATGGATTGTGGTTGTCTGGATACCATCAGACGTACAACAATGATTAGCCAACTAACAGTTTGGGCATTTCGTTTTTGTTCTCAACTTCAAGGTTTGCTCATTTAATTGATCATTGATGTCAGTAAATTCTGAGTTATTAACTTAAGCACCAAGGCATGGTACTTTAATGGAGAAAGTGCTATATGTCTCCAGTAATTGGAGATTTCAATAGTTTCCTTTACTGAATGTCATGAAACTCCTGAAGCCACAATCAACACTTAGACTGAGCCTCTGTCTTGAAATGAACTTCATAAGAAAAGGAAGTGCAGAAGTACTTTGAGGGGCCTAGATCACAAACACTGCACTCAATCAATTGAATGTGAAGACTTTAACTACTTCTTTCTCTGACTGCATAGACAAGTTGGAAAAAAATTAAAACTGGGTAATGGGACTGAAATACATTAACCCAATGACAAACAAGTCAATTAACTTCCACATTAATATTTAACTCTGATGTTGGAAGTGAGGAATCTGTTGTTCATTCCCAGAATGAAAGTAAGATGGCTTTATTAACTAGCATCCTCTAGCTTTTTTATTAACACATGCTAGGGTTGCAGGATATTATTCAGGCCACCACACAGATATTATGGGAAAAAACCCAGGCTGAATCTAGACAGATACTTAGTAAGAGACACTAGTTCCTGGAACTGAGATTTTCAGGGGATAAAATAGATTTTTATCTTTCTAAAGCATCAACTATTGGTTCCCATTAAAGGCAAAAAAAATTCCATTTAATTCACAAAGTCTTTATACAATAATAATTTCTATTTATATGGAGTTTGAAGGTTTTCAAAGTACTTTACATATATTTTCTTATTTCTCAAGAATCCTGCAAGGTATATATTATAATTATTTTATGAATGAGGAAACTAAAATGCAGGATGGAAGTGATATCCTTTATCACATGGCTAGTAAGTGTCATTGGGAGGATTTGAACCCAGGCCTTCTTGAAACTCTGAGTCCAGCATTTTGTTCACTATGCCACTTCCTATTAGTGCCTGTATTATTAGACAGTGCCCTGAGATGGATCCAGATGAAGTAGATAGAAAACCTGGCCCTGGCCTGGCCCTAGCCTGTAGGAGCTTCTAATCCATTTAGGAGACCAAGCGATATATGGGAAGAGTTAAATAATAATTGTTGTTGTTACTGTTGTTGTTGTTGTTGTTGTTGAGTCATTTTTCAGCCATGTCTGACTCTTTGTGACACTGTTTGGGTTTTCTTGGCAAGGATACTGGAGTGGTTTGCCATTTCCTTCTCTAGCTTATTTTACAGATGAGGAAACTGAGGCAAACAGGGCCTAGGGTCACACAGCTGGTGTCAGGCCAGATTTGGACTCAGGAAGTTGAGTCTTCCTGACTCCAGGGCTATATCCACAGTGCCACCTAGTTGCCTCTAAATAACAATATAAAACATTAATAATAGGTAACATTGATATAACACCAGGTTCTGTACTAAGCACTATACAGTCATCTCATTTGATCTTCACAACAATCCTGAGAGGTAGGTACTATTATTATCCTCTTTTCATAGATGAGGAAACTGAGGCAAACACAGGTTAAGTGACTTGCTCAAGGTCACACAGTAAATGTCTGAGGTCAGATTTGAACTCAGGTCTTCCTGACTTCGAGGGCATCTAAGTGGCACCATGAATAGAGCCTTGGTCCTGGAGTTCAGGAAAACCTGAGTTCAAATCTGGCCTCAGATACTTACTAGCCTTGTAATCCTGGTCAAGTCACTTAACCCTCTTTGCCTCAGTTTCCTCATCTTTAAAACGAGCTGGAGAAGAAAATGGCAAACCACTCCAGTATCTTTGCCAAGAAAACCCCAAAAGGGGTCACAAAGAGTTAGATGCTACTGAAATAACTGAAGAACAAAAACTTTCTGACTTCAGGACCAGTGTTTTATTTACTGTGCTACATAGCTACCTCAGTAAGTGATGAATCAAAATGAGTGACTCAGTAGAAGGAGATAGATATATTGTATATATTAAGTATTAACTAAATACTTGTGGATTGATGCACTGGAACAATTGGGAAAGGCCTTGTGGAAGAAATGAGACTTAGTGTGATGTGTGCCCCATGACTGGACACAGGAAATGTGGCATACAGAAGGCCAGGGCCATTGGGTGGCTCAAGCCTTTCTGGTTAGGTCCACAGCACATGGATGGTGTGAAATGGTAAGTAATCTCTGTCCTGCTGCAATCCAGGCTTGTGGACTGCTAAGAACATAGCCCAAAATGGGTCATGAACTATTTCAGGCTAAATTCTAACACAGTACTGACAGTTAATCAATCATCTAGGACCCTATTGCATGACAGTCGCTGTACTAGGTACTGGAGCAAAAAAAATTAAAAGGAAATTATTTCTCCCCTTAAAGAATTTGCATTCTTTCCAAAGAGACAAGGGGTACACATATAAGTACATACAAAATAAATAAATCTGCAAGGGAATTTTGAAAAGAATTTTGAAGAGAGTTTAAGAGACCATGAAAAATCACCGAGACATAAAACTGGTCAGTTGAGGGTTGTGGACAGAGAGAAGCAAAGAATGTCTTTATGCAATCTAACTGGAAGATTAAACATAACAATCCTTTTTTTTTTTCCCCAAGTGTATCCTTCAATAGCTCAGCTAGCTGAGGTGAGGCTTACAGTGCCTGACCCTGCAGATACTCTTTGACCAGTAGTTCATTTGTAGCCCAGAGTAATATTTTGAGTTTTATAGCTGATATACTGTGATCGTATACTGATCAGTATTCTGCAAAAGGGTTTTCTAACTCAGGGGTTAGAGCATAGGGCCTAGAGTCAAGCAGACTTGGCTTCAATTCAATTCCTAAACACTTAATGGTTGTATGACCTTGGGCAAGTCACTTAACCTCTGAATATCTAAACTTCCTCCTTTAGAGGTTGGATTTAATGACCTCAAAAGCCATTTCTTTCTCTAAATCTATAATCTTCCTTAAGGGCTGGCACTGCTTAATTTTTGTCTTTCTCTCTCCAGTTCCTAACATGGTACTGGTCACATAAGAGATATTTAATAAACGAATCTTAAATAAGTACTGTTATATTTGTATTTTATCATCTTATATATTCTCTCCAATGGAAAGTAAGCTACCTGAGCATAGGATCTGTTTTCTATTTTGCCTTTGTATTTCTAACATCCACCACTTTTTAAAAGTATTACATGCTTATTGAATTGAATTTAAGAAAATTGAATGTGTAGCTGACAAAATGCTATCTTTCTGTACTTTCTTCCATCAAAATTGTTATTGATTGATAAATTAAAGAAAGAGAATTCCATATGGAGAGACACAAGCTATGCAAAGAACCAATCTAGTTTCTGGAAAATTCAGGCATCAACTCTCTTATGAAAGAGTTGTTAGCCATAAGGAACATTTGAAGTGTTACTTGTAATACACCCTATAAAGGATGTCACCTTGATTTCAAATTTCCCTCAGCTGATCCACCATGGAGAATTCTCCTGATTTAGAGAAAGCTAACCCTAGCCAGGCAGGAAAACATGCCTAGGAGAAAATTATTGTCTAGTAACTTCTGATGTTTAGCTTAGGATCCTTCCTGATTTCAGTGTAGGCCATATTTATGTATGGGTCCCAAGGAGTTGCCAGGGGCTAATCACTGTCAGGGCCCAACTCTTCTCAGTGTACCCTGGATCCAATGTTGGTGAAACCTGACCATCACTGTTGCTGTCTAGGGCTCAGCTCTTCCTCTGCCTTTGGCAATTTCATGTTGCTGCTATGTATGCCTAAGGGTAAACCTTTGGTCCTTCCAAACCATTAGAGAAAATATGACTAGAGAATAAGGGGGAAGGGAATAAGCATTTATGTAGTGCCCACTATTTGCCAGGGAGCAGCTAGGTGGTACAGTGGATAGAGTACAGGACCTGGAATCAAGAACACTCATCTTCCTGGGTTCAAATCTGGCCTCAGACATTTACTAGCTGTGTGACCTTGGGCAAGTCACCTAACCCTTTTTGTCTTAGTTCCTCATTTGTAAAATGAGCTGGAGAAGGAAGTGGCAAACCACTCTATTATCTTTGCCAAGAAAACCGCAATTGGAATAACAAAGAGTTGGACATGACTGAACAACAATAAAAGGAAAGATTATTTGCCAGGCACTGTGCTAAGCACTTTTAAAATTTCTACTTCATTTGATACTCACAACAACCCTTTGAGGTAAATGCCATTATTATCCCCATTTTACAGTTGAGGAAACTGAGGCAAACAGAGGTTAGGTGAGCAGGTCCAGTGTCATACTGAGAATAAGTATCAAATTTGAAGTTAGATCTTCTTGACTCCAGATCCAGCATTCTATCCACTGCAACACCAGCTGCCTCTATGACTAAAGGGAACTTTTAGGCATGGGAAGGATTTAAGAAATTAATACATATTCCATTCCCCTCATTTAACAGATAAGGAAACTGAGGACCAGAGAAGTAAAGTAGTAGCCACAGTCACTTGTCTAATGGCAGAACCAGTATTAAATCCCAGTTTCACTCACTCTCAGGTCATTGCAACACACTGGCCCCACTAGCTCATATTTCATTCCATCAATACCTGGGTGTAGCTGTAACAGACTCTAACAACTTTCATATACCCAAGTAATTTTTTTTCAATATCACTTAACCAAAAGAAGTATCATGACATAACAAATAGTGAACTAGAGGCATTAAGAAGACTTGAGTGGGTTCAAGGCTCATCTCTATCACATACCTTACTGTGTGACCCTAAGCAAGTTATTTAATCTCTCAGTGTCCCTGTCAACTGTCAACTAAATTGCAGAGAAGGTGTCAAACTGCATTGCTAAGAGTTCTTTTTCCTGAGAGTTCAGTGTATCTATGAAATCACAAGTCCAATCCCCAATCCTACTTGGTCAAATTATTTTAAGAATTATACCTACAATAGCCAATTTATAATTTGAATCATGCTAATTCCATGCCAACTGGTATCTATGGGCTAATTTCTCTATTAGTTGATTTTCCAAAATCTTTATTTCTTGAATTGACCTTTTGGTTTGGTGAAATTTGGAAGGTATAAGAAATGAAATTCAGATTGGTTAATTGTGCTTCTTGGAAACAGCCCTGGGAAATAGTTTGGTCATGGACAAAATTAAAATTCCTAATTTAAATGCAGTTTTGAGGCTTTATGTCTATTACACCCCCACCCCCTTCTCTCCCAAATCCTCATTAACTCAAAGAAGAGAAACTAGAGTGTAAGACTATTTTATCTAAAGAAGTTATTCAACAGCTCCTAAGATTTACTTAAGCATTTTAATATTTCTGGAAGGTGGGTAAAAGATAAAAGACCAGTAAGATAAAAATAAGATGAAAACCAATAAGCATACCAAATTTGAGAACTTTACCTGAAATGTAAATATTTCTTCAGTAAAATACTATGCTATCTAACTCCTAGCAACACTTGACAACAGTCCAGGGCAGGAGGAATGTTGCATAAAACAAAAGCTGCAGGGAGAAACAAGTAATTACTTACTTAAGCTGGATGTTGGCCAGCTTTTTGCCTAAAACATATTAGACAGTCTTGAGGAAGAAGATAAAGATGACTCTTTTAATGACTAGAAGGAGCAGGATCTCTGTCCTCTCTCTCCTCTGAAAAGCCAAGTAAACACCAAGCAACCCAGAGGAGTAAAGTGAAATATCCCTTGAAATATGAAGTTGCCATAAATTCCCATCAGATCAATAAGCAGAGTAATTTATAAGTGCTATATCCAACAATGAAGAAACCTCATCTTGACATTCCAATGTAATGGGATTTTTTAATTATGGAGGCCTTTGGGATGACAAGGCCTTTGGGATGACAAGGTGGGGTGGTGAAGAAAACTGCATTGGCTAGTAGGACACCTGAATATGCCCAGTAGTTTATTACAGTATGCACATACTTCATAACCTCAAGTCTGCTCTCAGACTTGCAACTGGCATGAAGTGAACAGAGCTTTGTCCCAGGGTACCAACATCCAAGTATACTTCATCCTCAGCATTCATGAAGTGTATACACATAGGAAACATATGTGGCCAAGGAACATGTTAAAGGGATCGTATCAGGAATCTAGGCAGCTAAGGCGTTCATACAGAAGATACGTACTTGGGGACAAATGTGGCCAGGGTACACATATACCCTCACCTCACTTCAAAGTCTGCCACCATCCATGATGCCATGAGACACACAAACAAATAGATGTCAGTGTTACTTAGAAACCTAAGAAAAATACTTCAAACACTATAGCAACTGGGATTTCTTCACATGGAGGTCCCCAGGAAGCCACTATGGGCATCCAATTTTGTAGGGAATGGATAGAACACCAGGCCTGGAGTTAGGAAGACCAGTGTACAAATTTGGACTCAAACTCTTACTAGATGGGTGACCCTGGACAAGTCACTTAATATCTCTTTGACTCAGTTTTCTCATCTATAAAATGAGGATAATAATAGCACCCACCTCCCAGTGTTGTTGTGAGGATCAAATTAGATAATAATTGTAAAGTGCTTAGCATAATATCTGGCACATAATAAGTGCTATAAATGTTTGTTATTATTACTATTATTAGGGTCAGCACCCACTCTAAGTTTTAGCTCATAAGCACTCACTATTTTGTATATTTCTATCAGACAATTCATGAATATGTAAAGTAACAAGAGATTTTCAATATACACATGAACATTTTTTTCCATAGGTTACCATACTATCATCTGAGGAAAGGATAAGCTCAGAGAATCAGTGTGACTAAGGAAACTGAAGAGAAGGGAAACATGCAAGGGACATGGAGAGCCAAGGAGCATGTGTGGAAGGACATATGTCAGGAACCCATATGGTCAGGGCATATATGTGAAGGCTCAAATGCAACTAGGGCAACTCACCTTTCCAATGTTGCAGAGTTATGATACTCTCCAGTAACATTGTAGTCTTCTTGGGCATTACAACACCAATTTCCATTGAGTGTTACACCATTTTTATTGAATAGTTTATTTCCTCTCCCCACCACATGTCTCTGTTAGGCATTTTTCTTGATCTCAGGACTGATGTGCTGCTCTCTCTTCTAATGTGTAAGTCTCTGCTACCATCTACTGAGTTTCAGCTAATTGGCCTTTTCAAAACCAGCTACGGCTCTATGCCTACTGCCTATCAGGAAGCGATGTCTAGAAGACTTCTTACAAAACCAGGCTGCCAATTTTTTTTTGTCGAATAGCCTAGGGTTATTAGCAATCACACACCCATTCAGGTAACCAGAAAAACTAGCAGAAGCCCCCAGGCTGCCTATTCTTTTGACCACCTTTCTCTCAGTTCTGACTCATTTTTCTTGGCTCCAGACAACTATCTGACTTGGAGTTAGTAAATTTCTTTTAACTCTTCTTAAAATCCTTTTTGTCAATTGGTATTGTAAAGGTCCATTTTGGGAATTTGCCTCAACAGAGCCCTACAACAGCTATATGTAGGCTGAGATGATAAAACTCCTTCTCCCGTGATTCTTATTGATTGGCATGAAAATCAAGCTAGAGGCAACAATGAAAGGGCTACATAAATCAACGTGGCTCAGCAGTTAGCGGAACTAGGTTGAAATTCTGTGTCTGTCTCCTATTACCCGAGACCTTGGGCAAGTCATTAACCTCCTTGTCCTTAAGTCCCCTTATTTGTAAAATACAGAAGTTGGTGTAGATGACATCTATGTTCTCTACCCTCTCTAAATCTATGATCCTGTGATCAACTACCATCTTTCTTCCACATTCCAGGCTTTATATGTGTGGGTATGTATGTGTGTATACATATACACATGTGTGTGCATGTGTGTATGTGTGTGTGTGTGTGTGTGTGTGTGTGTGTACACAGTAGCTCTGACTTCTGTGCTGCCTTCCAGCCAGGACAAACTTTGCTCTTCTCCATACATTATTAGTGAGAAGCTGAATGTTGTCCTTGCTATCAAGTTTTTCAATGACCTTGAGAAAGTCTCTGAATTTCTCTGTGCCACAGTTGTCTCATTTGTTAATTAGAGATGACAGTACTAATCTACCTCCCAGGGTTGCTGTGAAGAATTGCTTTTAAAAAAATGCCAGTGTGGGATTACAATATAAATAGCTATTAATGATTCAAATTTCACTGGCGAACAGGTTCTGGTTGAAATGATTTTCTTTTTGCCTCCCAAGTCATGGAACCTAGAAATTATATTTATTACATAAGGAAAAGAATTTAGATTATGAATAAGGTAGAACTTTATAAATATGAATGCTCAGCAATACCAGGATAAATTAGTGAGGAAAATATGAAATTTCTTGTCCCTAATAATAAGATTTCGATATCCATTTATTTAGAAAGGATTGAGTGAAGTTCATCCAAGAGGTAAATAAACTAAATGACCTCTTGATATCCAGACATATATTGAATTTTATTTCAAATGCTTTTGATGCAGGTGGGAAAAAACCCTGTGGCTTCTTCCACAAATATTTTCTTGAACAATCAGTGAGACTTTAAGCATAAAAGGGTCTATCTTCAAATTCCAAAATGCTTAACTCAAGTTCTAAATGAGTGTTGTAGATCAATAAGTTTGGGAAATCATAAAGCAAATTAACCAATAGCATAGCCACCAAGGAGTCCACATCACAAATGGACTAACTTCATTTATTTTGACAATTGTAGCTGAGAATTAATTATTTATGATAATGTTTTATTGCACACTAGGGCCCATTTGGCAGCAGACTTTGTAAATGTAATGAATTCTTAGCAAAGGGGAGTGCTCATGCCAGCTCTTGGTTATTAAATCTCTTCCAGGAAATGGGAAGAACTATCTCGATTTCTCCAGAGGCATGCAGTTTATGAACTAATGAAGTGATGGAAATAATACGGTTCTGCTGTAATTGACAGCAATGAAATGATACATGTTAATTTTAACCTCAAAGTCAACTTCTACTTATTCGCTTCCAAAATTATTACCTGAGATCTTTGTGTGTTTGTGCCTACATGTATGTACTCACAAAGATCTCAGGTAATAATAATATAGTAGTGTTCTGAAAGCTATGTATATATAGGTATATGCATATATATGAAAATATGCATATATGCATGCATGTGTACATATATCACAAATATGTATGTGTGTCAGACTATCCAAAGCTAGTGAATATAAAGTTACACTATTCCTTCAAAACAAACTTTGATCCTAAGTCTCTGGATATCTAATTAGCACCTCAGATGGGGATTGATGTTGATCATACAAAGGTTTTCCTCAGTCAGCTCTGAGGTTCAATTATAGTATTGTTTATCATCATTCATCAAATACACAGGCCCTTTAAACAATGTCATGGGCCTTATGATCTTAATGATGAAGTAGACTGGCATTTTCAAAACTAAAAACTGCAGGCAAGGTAGGGGAGTGGCAAACAGTGAAAGAAGAAGAGCTAGTTCAAATATCGTTTTAAAAATTGCTTTTAACACTGATGTCAATTTTATCTGAGAACTAGAATAGGAAGTTGCTCCCCTTGATTTTTCTGGGGACTGATTTGAAAAATGACACACTGAATTGCTACTTAATATCCTCTAACCCTCTCTCAAAGGGGTGGTCCATGGATTACTGAGCTAATGCTGATAAAGTATTTTGAAGTCTGAAGAAGAAAAGTGCCAAGTGTCATAATAAAAAAGGCATTTTAGGCATGAAGGCCTAAATAGGAGAAGTATAAAGAAGTATGAATTTAGTGGCATATGACATCTAGTTAATGTTCTGTCCCATTAATCATTTGTATACTGTTTTCTTAAGTAATCCCTAATTACTTTCAGGTGAAAAATAGGTTGATGGGAATTATTTTTTTTTTTTTGCCTGAACTAAGGAATTAAAGTAAAGACAGCTAATACTTTGATGGTTCAATGGACCCATCATTTCACCAATGCTTAGGCAGTCTCTATTGATATGGATTACAAATTTTCCATTCCTTCTTTTCTTGTATAAATCTTTTTCATGTCTTTCCATAAATTCTACTCAAAAAAGAAAAAAAGGGAGGAAATCTACCCAATCCACTAGAGACTATCTTCCAAGTGTTTTTACATTTCATGGTTACCAGTGCAGCATTTGGAGTCCCTTCTGTTATTGTCCAACTTGATATATGAGGGGCCAAACTCCTTTTCTGATCACACATTTCCTAGATGGTATTATCTGCTATTTCTTCTATATCTGCTTGCACAAGATTGGACAAAGGGTCACTTGTTAATTTTTTATCCATTTCATGGCTTCCATATGTTCACCAGAGATGTTAATCAGTGAGACTAATGTCTTGCAAAAAGTTAAAATAGAAAAGAGATCCCTTATAGATGGTGAATACTAAAATTAGAAAAAAAAAAGAAAAAGGAATAAGAAAATGATATGGCAATTTGAGACACTTCTAACCTGACCTATTGAAACAAGCTAAAGTAAAAATAATGGAGCTGAACAAAAGAAGACATTGACACAGACTATCAACATTTCCTAGGTAGTATTACTGATCTAAATCAATTGCCTCTACCAGAAAACCAAAAGATCATAGTAATGATATTATTTACCATATATTTGATATATTAGCAACAGTGGCAATAAGAATAAACTAGTTTGTAAAATACACCACTGCCAAGAATTAAAAAAAAATTGATTTGGAGTCAGAGGACCTAAATTCAAGTTTAATTTCAAGCTCTGACACTTCATACTGCTACGATTTTGTGTAAGTCATTTAACTTCTCTGGGCTTCAGTTTCACCAACTTTAAAGTGAAAGGATTGAGGGCAGCTAGGTGGCACAGTGGATAGAGCACCGGCCCTGAAGTCAGGAGGATCTGAAGTCAAATCTGGCCTCAGACCAAACACTTGACACTTACTAGCTGTGTGACCCTGGGCAAGTCACTTAACCCCAATTGCCTAAAAAAGAATTTTTTACAAAAAATTAAAGAGAAAGGATTGGACTATCCAAATTTGACCCATGGGCCACAAGTAGTCTGTAAAATTCCCATGTGCTTCCCAAATCTAATTTGAAAATGTTGAACACAATAAATAAAAAATGCAATACAACATAGATAATGTGAATCTGTAGTTGCTTTTTTTTAATCAATATGCTGCCTGCAAAGATCCTTTTCTATTTGAATTTGATGCCACTGGAATAGATGACTTCTTGAGGTCCTTTTTAGCTCTGCCTCCATGATCTTACCTAATCAATTCATCTTTCTTCTGAGAGATTCTCATCTCATCTCATCTCATCTGACCATCGCTTTCTTCCTCTATAAATCAAGGGAGTTGAACTAAGCCTCTATGGTCCCTTCCAGATCTTTGTTTGTATGATCTTATGGGGGTTAGTGGCAGAGAATGAGCAATATCACCTCATTAAGCAATGGAAAAAAATGAAGTGAAAAGCAAGTTAGCAGAAAACTTGGCAAGAGACCAAACAATGAATAGGTGAAAGTTGGAAAAGATCTGTCAAGATTCCTATGATAAACTGTTTTTTCCATCAATGATAGTGGAGCCATTACATCTGGGTTCTCTGGTGTGTTGCGTAAGGAATTTGAATTGTCCACAGACAAAACAAAGATGGAAAGAGTAGCTGGTCTACACCAAGCATGCAGAGAAGGTATCTATGCTGGAGGTCACACAATATTGAGGGCATTTAGGGATTAATTCTTGATATCTGAGAAAAGAAAAAGATTTTTTTAACTTAAATTTTAAACTTTTATTCTTGTTTTCAGTTTCAAATTCTCTTCTTCCCTCCACTCCCTCCTCCATTCATTAAGAAGGCAAGAAGTATGATACCCATTATATATATGAAGTCATGCAAAACATATTTCTGCAGTAGCCATGTTCCTCCAAAAAAAAACCAAGAAAAAATATGTTTTAATCTGCGCTCTATCTGGAAGAGGATAGCATTTTTCATAAGTCTAAAAAGTGAAACATTTGACTAGGCATGGTGGCTCTCATATATAATCCCTGCTACTGAAGAGGCTGAGGCTGGCAGATTGCTTGAGCTCAGAAATTTTGAGCTCCTTTAGGGCTAAAGATGATTGGGTTTCTGCACTGTGTGGCCCCAATATAATGAGTGTCTGGGAAAATGGGGCCACCAGGTTGCTTAAGGAAGGGCAAATTAGCCTAGGTCAGAAGAAGAGAAAGTCAAAGATTTTGTACTGATCAATCATGAAATCAGGTCCATTAGTGGCTACTAAACTTCTGGCCTACATGAGACACGGTGACCCAGTCTCCAAAAAAAATTTAAAAAAAAGAAATAAAGGTGGTGGTAGGGAGGGGAAGAATAACAAATATTTGGCAAAGAAAAATCAAGAACCATATTATCGAAAATTGATGAAAGTAAAAATATTGCCACTGATTCATACACTTTGTTTCCATCTCTTAAAAATCTTTATGATAATAATCTACACATACAACAAGAACCTCATTGATGAAAGTGGGAGAAGGGAATAGGCAGGGTTTACAAGCAATATTCTACAGCCACCCACAGTCTTTATTAATTACACAACCAACTGAAATATAACATATCCCTATAGTTATTGTTTGCTTACTAAAAACATGCTTTTTCATTTTATTTGATAGAGTAAAATACCACTCCAAAGATTCTCCTCCAACAAAGTATTTACAATGCATATATCAAAACATTGCAAGATTTCTTGAAGGTAACAATAGAGAAAACTTTGTTTGACAACTCTCTGTTCATATCAAGCAAAGGATGAAATTGAAAGACATGTTCACCAAATACACTTGTCACTGTCATACTAAATATCTAATGCAAAATCTATACTGAAGAGGGATTCCTCATACATAGTAACTTCCTTCAGATGTTCCTGATGGCAGATGATATTATGCTACTTGCATTAAACACCAGAATCTCCTTAGTGAGTCATACGCACTCAACCTTTTAGCGTAACTATTCACAACAAGAAAAAGCAAGTGAATGGACGATAATTATTGATGTTGCTGTTGTTCAGTAGATTCAGTAGTACCTGACTTCATGACCCAATTTGAAGACTTCTTGGCAAAGATACTGGAGTGCTTTGCCAGTTTCTTCTCCAGCTCATTTTAAAGAGGAGGAAACTGAGGCAAACAGGGTTAAGTGACTTGCCTAGGGTCACACAGTTAGTAACTGTCTGAGGTCAGATTTGAACTCAGATCTTCTTGACTCCAGGGCTGGTTCTCTATCTACTGTGGCACCTAGCTGTCTTCAATAATTATCATCCACATTGATAATACAATTGACTGGACAACCAATAAAGCTGTCCTATCAGTAAGTATATCTTGGATAGCCATGAACATGGACCATGAGCTGGACCCAGAATGAAACAGCAGAACAAAGTGGGATAAATTGCTTTTGGAAATTTTTTCTGTACTTTTAGGGACCTCATGTCTGTTCCTGAAACAAAGGTCTGTCTTATAGCTTTAGTATCATTCTGGTGATGTTCCGTGGTTGTCAGTCATAAAATTCCCAAATTTCTGTAGAATTAACATTGTGAGTTGTCAAAAAATAGTTTACAAGTTCATGAATGGTATGAGTAGGTTGCACCATATTGTCAATGAAGAATTTTTTTTTCAGTTGATAAACATTTATTGAGCATCTAATATGTTCCAGGCACTATGTTAAACACTAGGGATACAAAGAAAGGTTAAAAAAAAAGCTCTGCTATTAGGAGAGCAAGGAATAGTTTACCTGTCAGATCTATGGAGAAGGGAAGAATTTATGATCAAGCAAGAGATAGAGAACATTATGAAATGCAAAATGGATGATTTTGATTGCATTAAGTTTTTTTTTGAACTTTCTTTTTTTTCTTTTTTTAGTTTTCAACATTTACTTCCACAAGATTTTGAGTTCCAAATTTTCATCCCATCTCGCCCCTCCCCCCACCCCAAGATGGCATGCATTCTGAATACCCCTTCCTTTAGTCTGCCTTCCCTTCTATCTCTCTCCCCCTTCTCTTATCCCCTTCCCCTTCAATTTTCCTGTAGGGCAGGATAGATTTCTGTACCCCATTTCCTGTATTTCTTATTTCCCAGTTGCATGTGAAAACATTTTTTTAAACATATGTTTTTAAAACTTTAGGTTCCAAATTTTCTCCCTTCCTCCCTCCCCACCCACCCTTCAATGAAGAATTTTTAAGAGAAGTAGTGCAAAGTATGGGGACAATTGATGAACAGAATGCATGCCCCATAGGAATACATACCATAACTGGAGATCTAGTAAAAAAAACTACACACAGGTTGTAAGGACTCCTTGTGGCAGATTTATAGGATGACATGGACTATAGTATGAAATAGGCACACAGGATGAAACATGGTAGTTGGGTAGAAATCTAAATGATTGGAAGGAGTATCCACATTGATAACACTGATAGGATGCTGACTGAGTATAAAAGTCATTTGTAAAATTTTCAATTTTTTTTCCTGCACAATTCATTGCAAAGCATATAGATAAAAAGTAGTTTGTCAAATGTCTAAAGTTGTGCTTATGTGCACCAACCTGTCTTTGGGGGTTAGGGAATCTTAACAATTCTTACAACCTATTGTCATATAAATAAGCATCAAAACTTTTAGCCAAGATGTAAGGCAAATCTCTTGCTAATTATATGGATAAATGGCAGAGTAGACCCTTAGGACCCCTGGATTCCTCTTAATTTTTCCTCCTTTAACTTTTTATTGTCTTCTCATTGCTCTGAAAACTTTTGTGTATTCTAATGAATTAACAATAAAGATTTCTTTCCAAAGTTTAATAAGAGTGATACAGAAAAGTATAGATGGTGTTAGCGTGTTTCAGTTTTTCTGATTCAGAGATTTTTATTTATTCATTTGCCTCAAAGTCAGAAATGTTAGGCTTCAAGTTCCCTCTCTGAATGTATTACTCTGGGTAACTCACTTAAATTTTCAGTGCTCTAGGCAATATTTGAAAGCTCTGAATTACAGAACATTCTGGTTTGTATTGATAGAAGACATTTCCTCACCTTGGAGTTCCTCATACCAATGAAATCACAAGTCTATTTTCTATAGCATCTCTATCCCACTTATTCAGCAAGTGTACCTTGAATGCCTAGCACTAAGCTAAATGGAATGAATGAATGAAACATTTATTAAGCACTTACTATGTGCAAAGCACTGTGATAAACTAGAGGTTCAAATAGAAAAGTGAGACAATCTATGACCTCAAGTAACTTGACTTCTAATTAGGGAATTAACACATATGGAAGGTTTCAGTTGCAAATCAGTAGGAAAAGTCTCCTGGTCCTTAAAGTGCAGCAGCAAAGCAGATGGTAATATGTCTTCTTTAATGTCAGTTCCACTGATAAAATTATACTTGTTTCTGATGTTTAACCATTTGACGGTGCTAAAGATTTTACTGACAAGAACTTTCTTTTAGGGTCTTCAAAAATGTGGCTGTTGCACCTACAAAAGCAGTTGCCAGGCTGTATCTGTATGGGGTTGCTTCTGAGAATATTGGCTGCAGAAACTGGATTGAGAGCATAGGTAATCTCAAGGCTCTTGAGTTCAGGGACCTGATCTATCCCTTTCATTGTCTGAGGGGAGATGGTGGTCAAGTTGCTGATGGTGATTTGACCTGTTTGGCATTTGCTAACTTCTATCTCTCCCTCAAGGTACACTGATACTTTTGATGGTCTGGTTTGTCTGCCATGTGGGAGGCAATTTGTTGGCAGTTGGAGGGGGGAAGGCTGACTGCTTCTCCACAGTGGCTAGAGTGCTGGATTTGAAGTCAGGAAGAGTTGAGTTTGACTCTGCCTTGGACACTTGCTAGCTGTGTGACCCTGGGTAATTCATTTAATCTCTCTCAGTCCATTTACTTATCTGTAATTCGGAGATAGTAATAGCACCTACTTGGCATTGTCATTGTGAAGATTGAATTAGGTAAAATATTTAAATTCCAAATTTTAAAAAGCCAAATTAATACTAGTTATTTTATTGTTATTATCATTAATAGTGATGAGGTTATACATTCTTTTCAAGTAAAAATGCTTTTAAAACTAAAAACTTTTACAGACCTCATCTCCATCAAAGAAACTATTTTTCCTAAGATAAGAAGAGGGGTCTCATGCTCTGATATTTCTGGGGATGGCCTGAGGTGTTTCAGCTCTTGAATGAGAGACAGATCATTATTTTCTGCAATAAAATTTACCTCTGCCTCTATTTTTGCATGAACTGATCTGTAGTCAGTTTCATTATCACTCAAGAAGTACTTTTAAAGAAACTCTTGAGGGGTTTACAGCTCAGTCACAACATATAGTCTCTGTTTGGGACAAGAAAGGTACATAAATTTTGGGACATAAAAAGGTACCTCTTCTTTCTTTCTTTCTTTCTTTCTTTCTTTCTTTCTTTCTTTCTTTCTTTCTTTCTTTCTTTCTTTCTTTCTTTCTTTTTGAGACAGTCAGGTTTAAGTTACTTGTCCAGGGTCACACAGCTAGTAAGTCCCTGAGGTCAGATATGAACTCAAGTCCTCCAGACTCTAGGGTCAGTGCTCTACTCACTGTGCCACCTAGTTGCCCCACCTCTTCTTTTTTAAATTTAATTTTAAAAATTCTGAATTTAACAACAACAAAAAGAACATTTCTGTATACAAAATCAGACAAAAAAGAAAACTATATATGAAACTGAATCTCTACTATGTATAGCTTGCTTTAAAGGGCACCTCTTAAGGGGTTTTATTTATATGACTTCCCAAAGGAAAGGACTTGGTTCTAAAAATTTCCCAACTGTAGCATCTGATTCATATTTTTAAAGGAGAAACATCATTAAATACATCGAGCTTAGGAAAGTCAGGCATAAGTAATGGACATGGGATCATTCCAAAATATGAACACTTTCTGGTTGCTATTTTTAAAAGCACCTTTTAATTATTTTTAAAATGCATCCTACTGATAATCTCATATATATCATCGCAGATGTTATTTTATTGAAAAGGTTTCCTACCCCCCAATAATGTGTAAGTTCAACCCCATTAAAGTCTCTCCTCTTCTGATGCCTCATGCCAAACAGAAGGTGACAGGTTTCTCCAAGGCTTTGCCAATGGAGGGCAAGCTTAGGTGAATCCTACCAAGATACAAAATTACTCAATTAATTAATTGACTAATAAGGTAAAAAACATTTACAAACAGCTTATCATGTGCCAAGCACTGTGCTAAGTGCTGGGGATACAGCTACAAAAGTGAAGACAGTTTTCCCTCTCAAAAAGCTTGCATTTTAACAGAGGGATATAGAGTCATAGTAGGTTTGGACAATTACAGGGATGGTAAATCTATCAACTCTTTCCAGTAGCAATGGTAGTATTCATCGTAGGGAGATTATGACTCTAGAACTGAAAGGGAGATGGCAAGCAAATAGAACAATAACTGGAGTTGGCCTAGGCATATATAGTTGACCCCCAAAGTAATCATCAATCAGATCAGTGGGACCCCAGGGTGGCATTTCCAGAACTGAACCAACCTAGTGCCATTCAAGGAACAGAAGTACCCTTAAGAGAGCATTCATGGTAGTTCAGGAAGGCCATAGACTCAAGCTACTAATCTCAATTTCCCTTTCATGCCACTTGCACCTCTTTCTTTCTATACCTCCCCTACCTGTTACCCCACATAAGGAAATACTCATTAGTGGGTGCATGACTCTTCTTCCCTTCCCAAGGCTATTGTTCTGGAGATTTCTCCAGTGAATAATAGCTCCTTTGCCTCATTACTGAGGGCATCTAAGTTTGCATTATAGAGCTCCCAATAAAGACTTCCATGTACTAAGGGGTACTTCCATGTACTAAGAGCATCAGTTAAGAGAGCATGCATACCAAAGAAATCATGTATACTTGGAGAATTGGAGAAAACTGAAGAAGCAAGGTATTCATTAAAATAAATTAAAATTATTTGAGAATCTGTCCTTTTATTCTATAGATCATTAATTTACTGGGCATTTTCCTTTTCAATTAGTTTCTATTCCTTTTCTCACATCATGTTTTAGCAGTAAACATGTAACAGTATTTTCCTTTTCAACTAGTTTCCATTTCTTTTCTCATATCATGTTACAGTAGTAAACATGAAACATAAATATGGGTATGGCTTATAGATTTTGAGACAAGACACATGTGCTTCTGGGCTCCCTTCAGGGAAGTGCCTCCAGAGAAAAAGATATTGGGAAGAAGCCAATATGTAGAGAAATTGATACTTCTAGCATGTCCCTGTTTACAGCTCCAAGTGAGAGCTTTGTACTGTCTGATATAATCTAATTTGTATAACTTCTCTGATTTCTTTCTGCTATTGGCTTGAACAAATGTGTTTGTTTGCTATTCACTATGTGTAATGAATGATATTTGTGTAACAGACATTTGATGAGAAGACAATCAAGCTTTTGGATATACAACTTGGGGTACTCCTTTCTTGACCAGGAGTACAACTTGAACATAAAATTTATTTCCCCTAGATTAACAATACTTAGAGCAGAGTGAGAGATACAATTCTAATCTGATAACCCTTCTCTGAAAATGGCAGAGTGGTCAGCTTTGTGGTCTCAATATCCTACTCTGTTCTTGTAAGGAATCAAAATCTCCCTTGGCTGAAAGGTGGGAAAGAGGAGAATTCATGTCTTCCTATGGCCATATCTAGACAAACTTATGTAGACACACAAAAAATTACATGAGTAAAACACACACATACTTTACATGCAAATTGAGGAGGTTTTGCTCAATGGTCTCTGAAATCCCTTCAAGCTTTAAGTCTGTAATCATATGATCCCTCCGATTTTTGTTTTTTAATTTTTTATATAGTCCATAATCCTAGATGTATACAGTTGTGAGGTCTACTGACCTCTTATATGTATAAGAACATTGTTGCCTTTCTTCTTTCTTATACCAAAAACACTCAACTAAATTATCCATACATGGCTTGCCAACATGGTAAGCCAAAACTATCATACTCAACCACCACATTCTTCCAAACTCTCAAGAAGATTTATCCAAGAAGGGACCTGGCCTTCCATTGTCCAATCTGTTCTTGGGCAATTTCTAAGGCTACTCAGGTAGGTCCCATGACCATTACCTCCTCATACTTCTTACATCTAGAATCGTTCCTTTTTAGTATTCCCAAACTATTATTTTAACTTGTTTGCAAATTGTTTTGGGAAAAACCAATACCTATTTCATTTTTTTCTGTTCCATGCTTTTCATAAGACAAGGGAAAGAACAAGTAACTTTATCATAAATATAATTATTTCCTTCTCTCTAAAATTGTACTGAAAATTTTTGCCAAACATCGATTTTAATCAGGGAGTGAACTCTTTGTAAAACATCAGGAGTCCACTTCTCTCCCAGTTCACCATATCCTTACTTTTCAAGTCATCTTAATTCTAAATTATTATCAATATCATCTCAGGAAACATCTTGGGCATATTCCTTGCTTTTGCCCAATTTCACTTTGTCTCAGTAAATCTGAAGAAAATCTTAATCATTATTTCCACTTGTGCAGTGTGTGTGTGTGTGTGTGTGTGTGTGTGT
>NW_020954559.1:44062740-44225129 GCF_900497805.2 Vombatus ursinus
AAAAAAGCAAAAACAAAACAAAACAAAACAAAATAAAACAATTCCTGCCATTAAGAAACTCACAATCTTTTTAGGGAGACAACATGCAAATGACTACACAAGCAGCTAGGTAGTACAATGGATAGGGTTCTAGGCCTGCAGTAATGAGGACCTAACTTCAAATCCCACCTTGGACAATCACTGGCTATGTGACCCTGTGCAAGTAACTTAACCTCTGTTTGCCTCAGTTTCCTCAATTCTAAAATGACGATAATAACAGTACCTCATAGGGTTGTTGTGAAGATCAAATGAGATAATGTTCATAAAGTGCTCAGCACAATGCCTGGCACATGGCAAGTGCCATATAATGCTTATTCCCTTCCCCACCTCTCTGTGTACAAATAAGCCATATACAAGAAAAATTGGGGAAACAACCAACAGAGGGAAGGCACTAGAATTAAGAGAGATTGGAAAGGGCTTTCTATAGAAGATGGGATTTTATCTGACATTTAAAATAAGCCAGTGAATCCAGAAGGCAGAAATGAGGATGAGAGCTTTCCAGGTATGAGGGCAAGTTAGTGAATATGCCCAGAATTGGGAGATAGAGTGTCTTGTTCAATGAACAGCACAGAAACCAGTGTTTCTGGATCAAAGAGTACATGTGAGTTGTGGGCTTTGAGGTATAAGATGTAGAAAAGTAGAGGGTGCTATGTTAAAAGTGGGGAGGGACTTTGAATGCCAAACAGATGATTTTATATTTGATCCTAGAGGTGATAAAGAATCATTGGAGTTTGTGGAGAGAGGGAAGTGACATGATTGGATCCGAGCTTTGATGGAAGAGTGGAGCAATGACCGGAATGAATAGAAATTTGTGGCAGACAAACCAATCAGGCTGCTGCAGTAGTCCTTGAGGAGATGAAGCCTGCATCATGGTGGTGGCAGGGAACATGTTTAAGAAATGTTGCAAAGGTGAAACTAGCAGCTCTTGGCAACAGATTGCATATAGGAGGTGAGTAGTGAACAGTCAAGAATGACACCTGGGGTAATGGGAGGATGGTGGTGAAATAAGCAAAATCTAGAAAAGAATTTCAGCAATAGTAAAAACATTGCAAAGGAAAACAACTTTGAAAGACTTAAGAACTCTGATACTGCAATGACCAGCCAAAAGACCAATGAAGAAACATGCTACCCATTTCCTGACCATAAAGGGACAAATTCTATATAATGAGACATAAATGTTCAGACATGGGCAATATGAGAATTCATCTTGTTTGACTATGCATATTTGATAAAATGTTTTTATTTTTGTTTCTCTCAATTTAAGGAAAGAAGTTAGCAATAGGGTTTCCAAACTTTCATATACGTGTGTGAATGTATATGTGTGTGTATATATGTGTGTATATACACACACGCATATGTATATATGTATATGTATGTATATGTATATATGTGTATATGTATGTATATGTGTATATACATGTGTGTATATACATGCATGTATGTACACACACACACACACACACATATATATATATATATGAGATAAGGCAATTGAAGCAATTTTAAAATGCACAGGATGGAACAGAAGGAAAGCCAATAGGAAATACAGATAAACAGAATGACTTTAAAAATTATTGAATTTGTTATATCCTTAGAGGGAGAAGCAAGCTATATATGATATAGATTTATGGCTGCACAAACAATCCTCTTTTTCTTTCCTGGACTATATTTTTGGTTTTCCTGCCTGAAATCTCCCACCACTCCAATCCTTCCTCTGCTCAGCTGTAAAAGTGATTTTCCTAAGACTCAGGTCTGCGCATGTTACATCCTTACACAATAAACTCAATTCAACCTCTAGGTTAACTTCTCTCTCTGTCACTTATGGCCCTTAATCACGTAGCTCCTGCCTACCTTTCCAGTCTTCTTTCACTATATTACTCTCTATGAAGTCTATTATCCAACTATATTGTCTACTTTCAGTTCCTTGAACACAACATTCTTTCTCTTTCTTTGCACTGATGGTCTCCTCGTGCCAATAATATTCTTTTTCCTCACCACCACCACCACCTTCCTTCAAAACTCAACTCAAATACCATCTTCTACAGGAAGCTTCTTCCATCCTCCTTGCAAACAATGACTGCTTCCTGAGGCTACCCTTTTTCTATTCCATATATATCTTTTATGTACCTGTTTGTTTGTATGTTGTCTCCCTTATTAGAAATTGAACTCCCAAGATTGGGGACTGTTTTTACCTTTGCTTAGAACATAGCAAGTACTTAATAAATACTTATAGACTGATTGATAGTTCTCCTTTGCATATGAATATTTTCATTTTATTTGGCGTTAAATTTAAAATATAAAAAAGATATAGAGAGGAAATGGTGTTGTGATAGGAAGAATACCAGAGTAGGAAAACCTGGATTAGAGTCTTGGTTCAGTTGTTAACTATCTGTGTGGCCTTAGACAAGTGGCTTCTCTCTGGGCCTCAGTTTCCTTTTCTATGAAAAGAAGGGGTTTAATTAAATGACCTTGGTTCCTTCTAATCCCAGATTAATGATTTTCTGATGAGTAGATGATTTCTAGGACCTCTTCTGGTTGTAAAACTCAACAATTCAATGAAAATGTCTATGAAACAGACTCCTACACCTGTGCAGAAAAATCCTGGCCCTAGGAAATTCTGTGCTATTATATGCTTCATAAAAATGATCATGGATAGACTCCTCACTCACCTGAAAATATCTCATTTAGATTAAAGTAGCCTTTGCTTGTCTCCCAAATTTATGTCATTGCAAACTGAAGGTCTTAATGATTTCTATTATTTTATTGCCACTCTATTTTCATGGGCTTGGCAAAAAGGGTGTATATGGGGAGTAAACCTTAGATACTTAATGACCAAGCAGTTAAGACATTTTGAGATGCTCATTTGGGTTTAAAGAAGTAATTACTTTGAGCTTTACCTGTTTGTTCATAAGTATATAGATGATTGGGTTGCATACAGTGCTGCTCTTTGCCAAAATTGATGGTACAATATTGGCCACCGGTGACACCACTCCTGGGGGGCCAAATGTAGCAAGTAATGCAATCATCCCATATGGTACCCAGCAAATTAGGTAGCAAATGACAGCCATGACCACCATGAAGAGGACATGATATTCTCTTTTCCGAGCAGCAGTCTTCCTGATTTTCCCAACCTGGGTGAGGAAAAAAAATATTTCATAACCAACCACTTAGTAAAGATACAGTGAAAAAAATTTAACTTAAAACGATACAGTGTTGGGTGTTTATGGATAAAAGATATTAGAAGTTTTCAATTAGCAGAAGCGATCAATTCAGTTAAGTTCATTCTACTTCCCCTAAAAGAGACAATGATAGTGTGATTTCTCTGAAATCACAGAGTAAAAGTAATGTTCAACAAAAGCAGTATTTAGATGGAATGTTCTAAAATCATGATGATGGGTGAATGACTCTTTTCAAGTATCTTGCAACATCTAATTTAAACTTTTAAAAGGATATTATCTTTCCCAAGACACTTGAAGCTATTTTTTTTTTATTTAAAACTTCAAATGACAACTTTAGGGTCATTGGCTCAAAGAATATGCCCATTATTTCAATTCTTATTATAGAATACCATTTGACCAACTCGCAACTTTACTAGCAGAATAATACCATGCCTCTTCTGCCACAAGTGCACCAATACTTAATTTTATCATCTTTGCAAATTTGATGATTGTCAGGTGTATTATCTCCTTTATTTAAAATTTTCATTTCTCTGAAATTATGAACCTTTTTTCACGTGGTTATTGTTAAGCTTAATTGTTATTGTTATGTGATTATTGTTAAAGTTAATAGTCAAAACTATTCCATATCCATTAAATTCTTAATTAAGGATGAATGGCTCAAATTCTTATGAATGCATTTCAGTTCCTTATGCATTTTGACTGTCAAATATGCATCAGAAATATTTAATATCACACATATACACACTCCGATTTATAGTTTAGATACACACATCAATCTTGGTCTTGAATTTGGCTCTGAAAAAAATTATTTTTATAATCAACTCATCTGTTTTCTCTTATAATTTGCTATATCAAAACTTTTTTTTTCAAAACTAGGTCTCCCCATCTCCTTCAGGCTAGAAGTACAGGGCCTATTCACACACTGTTCCCATTATTAATTGGCACAGGAATTTGTCCTACTGTGTTTCCCACCTGGTCTGATTCATCCTTCCATAGGCATTCTGGTGGCCTCCACTCCCTGAAGCTCACCATATCGTTGTTGAACTTCATACAGATATCTGATTAACATTGCCCATCTGCAGTTCAGAACCCCCCAGTTCAAGAGATCCACCTTTCAAAGAGCTGGGATGTGTGCCACCACACCCAGATTAAACTATTTTTTGAAAGATGTATAGTACTTGTTATTTTTTCTTATAGTCATACAAAATGAGAGCACTTCAATAAAACCTATAAAATATCACACAAAATACAAAAGATTAGATATACCATAGCAGAATTTTTCACTAAATAAGTAATCATTTAACCACAGTCTAAAAGCAGAATCTTCTCTACTTTAGAAATGTTCTCTAATAAATGATGACATGTATCATCACTTTGTAGTAAGGAATTATATAAAGTCCTAACCACATCTAAGGCAACCTGCTGTAATGGAAATAGAGTTGGAATGGTAGGTTCTGACTATAAACTAGCTGTGTGACTGGTTAAATCTCTTAAATCTATGTTTCCCCATCTAAAAAAAAGAAAGGATGGACTAGATTATTTCTCAGCTCCATTATAGCTTAAAAATAATATTTGATATAATTTTCTTCACATAATTATTTAACAATTTATTACAAACTAAACAAATGAATCCTATTCCATTCAGTACTTGAACAAAAATTCTCTCTATAAGATCATTCAACATCTTTGAAAAGTGGTCCCCATGCTCAGTTTCAAGAGGAAAGCCATGTGGGACAGTGGAAGGACTGCTTAACTTAAAGTTGAGGAAACTTAAATTCTAGCTCTGTATCTTACTCCTTGTGCAGTCTCTGCTTCTTGATTTATAAAATGGAAGAATCATATTTAATTATCTCAAAGGTCCCTTCCAGCTTTAAATATATAATGCAGTGACTCACAGCAATGAGGAATTCACTACTTCCCAAGGTTGTCTTCTCCATTTTTGGACAGTTTCATTTAAGCAGTTTTTCTTACATCAAATTAAATCTACCTCCTTGTGTCTTCCACTCAGTTATTTTAGTTCTGCCCTCAGGGACCAAGAAGAACAGGTTGAATTTCTCTTTCACAGGACAAATACTTGAAAATAGTTCTCATTTCTACCTCCTTGAAACCTTTCTTCACAGGCAATGGCCCCCTCCCAGTTTCTTCTACTGATTCTCCTTTGACATGGAATCCAGTCCTCCCTATCGTAATTACATACTTGCACGAATTTTCTCAGTCAATGTCCTGATCAAAATGGGATGTCTTTAATTGTATGCAAAGTTTTTAAATATGAACTATTGCCTTCCTCATTTTGTCCCTATAATTAAATTAAATTCAAGACTAAGACTTTTCCCATATCAATTAATTGACATTTTATATTTTCTCAACCATTCTAAACCTCTTTGGATCCTATTTCCAACACAAAATGATAGCTACATCCACTTTCTGTCATCTATAAATCTAACTAGGAGCCATCTATGACTCTACCAAAGTCACACCTATAACAAATGTCAAGGTCAGAATTTTAACCTACCCAGATTTCTTCTCTCTAAAATCTATTGTTCTTTCTACCATACCACACATAATACAAAAACTGCCCTTTCATGAAGTTGAAGTTCAAGATAGGGTTGCTAGAGCTCACAAATTCCTAATGTCAGCTAATTGCATTCATTTCTGATACCTTTGGATATTAGTTAAAGACAAGAACATAAAAACCTTCCCATAGATACTAATTAGAGGAATATAAACATGCAGAGAGGAAGTATGGCATAGTGGCCAGAGGAAGGGCATCTACATCAGGAAAACCTATGTTTTAAGTCCTGTCTTTGACACATCATGGCTATGTTACCTTCAGTAAATTACTAAATTTCTCAGTGGTCCAGGTAGCTTTCTAACACTGCAAATTGTGGAACACAGTTGATGATCTTCATTAGGAGAGGGAGCCTCCTAAGCTCTAATTTTCCTATATGGATTTGCAATAAAATTACTAATTAAGGAAATAGCAAAGGAAGTCTTCTTAGAGCTCAGAACTAAACAGTGATAAAGATGGCTTCAGGATAATGATATTTGTGTGTGATGGATTTTGATATTTTCATTAGGTTCATCCAAGAAATCAAGAAAGAGCCTCTCAAAATGTTCCCTTGTTCCCCTCATTCTCAGAGGCTCCGTACGCTTTTAAGAGAAGTCCAAAATGCCATTATATGTTTTGTGATATTCTTCCTTTCAGTCACCAAGTCTTAGGTCTCTGCCCCTAAAATATTCTATTGACTTTAACTGCCCCACAGCAATATTTGGTCTTCCCATTTATAAAATGTAATAGCTATAATCCAACCATCCAATCACAACATTCAAGAAAATGGGCTTCATTTGAAAAGAGCCTTTTTATTGTTTAGCAGCCCCTTAAACATTTACTGTTATTATGTGGAAATGAAGGGGATGTTACAATCAGCATATCTCCCTATGTATTTGATCACAGACTGGGTATGTTGCTGCTGGGGATGTTTGCTTCCAAGTGGACCATATAATCGGGCTGCATCATTCTGGATAAACACTTCAAGTATCTAAAGTGTAATCTCTCAAGGATGATGGCACATTACAGGGAAACTGTAATGGGTGCGAAGAATTCATAGGAGCCTGCCACGCACAATTTAACTAAACAATTTGCCAGTCGTGGCTTTTAAAGGGGCATTTTTAACACCTTCATAAAGCAACAACATAAAAGACTGAACAATCAAAGTTCTATTCCAAAGAGGCTTCTAGTACTCACAATAAAATTCTAGAAAGAAATATACATGCCATGAGTTAATATAATACAGAACTAGGAGAAAAGCCTGAGAGTCTTTTGGACTATTAGGCTACTAAATGAATCTTAGTATGTCAGAACAGGAAAGGGCCTTAAAGATCATCTAGCCATGGGATCTTAACCTTTTTTTGTGTTATGGACTCCATTGGCAGTCTGTTAAAGCCTGTGAAACCTTTTCTCAGAATAATATTTTTAAATTAATAAAATAAAATGCATAGGATTACAAAGCAAACCATTTTTATTAAAATGTAATTAACAAAATATATTTTTTAAAGTTCCCAGACCACGTGTAAAGAACTCTTGATCTGGTCCAACTGAGGCTCAATAACCATTAAGTAACTTGATCAAGGTCATTTGGCTTATAAGTGACAGAACTGTAACTCAAACTCAGGTCTCCCATCCCCAGTCCTACATTCATGACATAGAGCAGTGTTTCCCAAACTGTATTTCACAGAGCTCTACAGTTCTTTCCTTGAGGAAATGTTGATGCTAGGAACACATTTTTTTGAAAAAATATTATTTCTGAAACTGCATTCTTAAAAATACTTATACACGTAGAATTTTTTTTCTGTGGCCTCCTCTTTCAGAGAGGAGGCTTGGGAGGAAGAGAATTCCATACCTGAAGACTCCCCAGACTTCTCCCATGAGTATTTATGGCTTCTGTCAATGTATTTCAAACTCAACGTGCTCTCTGGCCAAATTAGTTTGAAAACAAAGCTGACCTAGTGAATCAGAGTTTCCTCAGTGAGGTAAGAAAAACAAAACATTAGCTTGGTATTAATTTCATTACTGATGAATCTAAAAGGCAGTCTGATGTAGTGATCTCAACATCAGAAAGACCTCTAGTGCTGTTTCGATTATTTGATTACGGGCAATTTACTTATGTTTTCAGAGTCCTCAAAGCAACTTTCCACGAGTAAGTTTCAGGTTAGGTACCCATCTATGAAGAAGCTATGGATCTGGATCCTTCCTCCACCACGTCAATTATGACACTTCTTGCTTCCATTCTTCCTCTCTTTTCTCTCTCTTTCCAGGTCATATAACAAAGAACCATGAGATTTGAACCTTATGATGTTTATTAGAGGTCAGGACTATTAGGTAGGATTGGAGGGAAAGGAGAATAGGCGAATAAAACTCTTTGGTAATAAACCTGTGAATGCTTCTCCCTCCCCATAGATTTAAACCCTAGTACACAAATGACTCCAAATCCCACAGGGCTTCCACAAATGGAGTGTAAAAAGAATGGCTTAATTGAGTTGGAACTATCATCTCTCATTCAAAGGCCTTAATTTGAATGTAGTGAAGTGTATACAGTTTTTAAAAAATTAATTATTGTACTTAAGTCCTTTTCTAAAGATTGAAATGTGTGTGGTTTTTTTTTTATTTGTCTTTTTTTTTTGGTTGTTGTTGTTTTTGGTGGATGGGGACTATAACTCATTATCCCAAATGAAAGGCAAATGACATTATGGGGGCATTTCCTTAGGTATAATGGCACAAGTAATTTTGGAAACTAAGTTCTCATACATTCATGAATGAATATAAGGCCCCGTGATTGGTGAATGAGATTTAGACTTGAGTCAGAAAATTTGGAACAAAAAATCAAAAGGGAAATTAATAAAATTAAAAGTAAGAAAACTATTAAGTTAATAAATAAAACTAAAAGCTAGATTTATGGAAAAAAATAAACTATTGGCTAATTTGATTTAAAAAAAGAAAGAAGAAAACCAAATTGCTACTATTAGAGATGACAAGGGTGAATTCACTACAAATGAAGAGAAAATTAAAACAATTTTAGGAGCTATTTTGCCCAATTATATGCTAGGAAATCTGACAATCTAAGAAAAATGGATAAATATTTACAAATAATATAAATTGCTCAGATTAACAGAAGATGAAAGAGAATAAATAACTCCATTTTAGAAAAACAAATTGAATAAGACATCAATGAATTCCCTAAGGAAAAATCCCCAGGGCCAGATGGGTTCACAAATTAATTCTACCAAACAATTAAAGAACAATTAATTCCAATACTATATAAACTATTTGGAAAAATAGGTAAAGCAGGAGTCCTTCCATATTTCTTTTATGATACAAATATAGTGCTGATACCTAAATCAGAAAGAGATAAAAGAGAGAAAGAAAAAACTATAGACTATTTTCTGTAACAAATATGGATGAAAAAAATTTTAAATAAAATACTAGCAAGAAGATTACAGCAATATATCACAAAGATCATACACTATGATCAGGTGAGAATTATATCAGGAATGCAGGGCTGGTTTGATATAAAGAAAATTATCAGCCCAATTGACCATATCAATAACAAAACCAACAGAAATCATCGGATTATCTCAATATGCAGAAAATATTTTTTTTTACAAAATACAATACCTATTCCTATTAAAAACACTAGAGAGAAAAATAATAAATGTAGCTTTTTTAAAACCATCATCAAGTATTATCTGTAATGGGGAAAAGCTAAAGGCCTTCCCAAAAAGATCAGCAGTGAAGCAAGACTGCCCATTATTACCACTATTATTCATATTGCACTAGAATGCTAGCTACAGCAAAAAGAGAAAAAAAAATGAAGGAATCAGAATAGACCATGAGGAAACAAAACTGTCACTGTGTGCAGATGATATGGCAGCATACTTAAAGAATCCTAGAGAATCAACTAAAAAGCTAGTTGAAATATTTGACAACTTTAGCAAAGTTACAAAATATAAAATAAACCCATATAGATCATCAGCATTTCCATATGTTACCAACAAAACCTAGCAGGAAGAGATAGAAAGAGAAATACCATTTAAAATAGTGGTAGACAATATAACATACTTAGGAGTCTATCTGCCAAGACAAACCCAGGAGATATAAGAGCCCAATTACAAAACAGTTTTCACACAAATAAAATCAGATCTAAGCAATTGGAAGAATACTAATTGTTCATGGACAGGCCAAGTCAATAAAATAAAAATGATAATTCTACCTAAATTAATTTATGTATTCATTGCTATAACAATCAAACTACCAAAAATTATTTTATAAAGCTAGAAAAAAATAATAAAATTAATCTAGAAGAGCAAAAGGTCAGAACTATCAAGGGAATCAATGGGGAAAAATGTGAAGGAAGGCAGCCTAGGAATGCCAGATTTCAAACTATATTATAAAGTAGTAATCATCAAAACATCTGGTACTGGCTAAGAAATAGAGTGGTGGATCAGTGGAGTAGATTAGGTACACAATGCACAGTAGTAAATGACCATAGTAACCTTGTGTTTGATAAACCTAAAGATCCAAGCTCTTGGAATAAGAACTCGATATTTGACAAACACTGCTAGAAAAACTGGAAAACATTTTGGCAGAAACTAGGTATAGACCAACATCTCACACTGTATACCAAAATAAAATTAAAATGGATGAATTATTTAGGCATGATCAAAGTATCATAAGTAAATTAGGAAAGAATGGAAAAATTCATCAGTCACATCTATGGATAAGGGAAGAGTTTATGATTAAACAAAAGATAGAGAGCATGATGGGAAATAAAATGATAATTTTAATTACATAAAATTAAAAAGGTTTTGCACAAACAAAACTAATACAGCAAAAATTAAATGGAAAGCAAGAAACTAAGGGAAAAAATTATAGTGAGTTTCTCTGATAAAGGCCTATTTTCTCAAATATACAGAGAATTGAGCCAGATTTATAAAAATAAGATCAATTGATAAATGGTCAAAGGATATAAATGGACTGTTTTCAGAAGAATAAATCAAAGCTATGGATAGGCACATAAAAATGCTCTAAATCACTACAGATTAGAGAAATGCACATTAAAGCAACTCTGAGATAATAAATGCTTGAGGAGATGTGGGAAAATTGGGACACATATGTAATATTGGTGGAGTTGTGAACTGATCTAATCATTCTGGAGAACAATTTGGAACTACACTCTGCATGCCCTTTGACCCATCAATACCACTCCTAGGTCTGTATCCCAAGTGGACCAAAGAAAAGGGAAAACTATAGCAACTTTTTGTGGTGACAAAGAATTGGAAATTGGGGGGATGCCCATCTATTAGGGAACTACTAAACAAGTTGTGGTATATGATTGTTACAGAATGCTATTGTGTCTATAAGAAATGATGATCAGGATGGTTTCAGAAAAACCTAGGAAGTTTTATATGAACTGATGCAAAGTGAAGTGAGCAGTACCAGGAAAGCATCATACACAGTAACAGCAGTATTATAAGGATGAGCAACTATGAAAGACTTAGCTACTCTGATCAAGACAGTGATTCAAGACAATTGCAAGAAAGCCATGATGAAAAATGCTATCCACCTCCAAAAAGAGAACTGATGAACTCAGAGTGCAGACTGAAGCAACTTTTTTCACTTGGTTTTTGATGTTGTATGTTTATGTCTCTGTGTGTGTGTGTGTGTGTGTGTGTGTGTGTGTCTTTTCTTTTACAACATGACTAACATGGAAATATTCTTTGCGTGACTTCAAATATATAATCAATATTATATTGCTTGTCTTTTCAAGGGGTGGGGCAGGGGTGGATGAGGGAGAGAAAATTTGGAACTCATAATTTTTTTAAATGAATGTTAAAAATTTTTAATGTATTTCAGAAATATTTAATGAAATAAACATATTTTTTTAAAAAAAGCTTAAATCTCACACCAACCCAACTTTCCAGATATTTATTATTCCTTTTCATAAACAATATTTTCCAATCAAATTTGAAATCTATAGCTACTTCCTCTGGCCAATTACAGAATCTGGACCCTGTCCCTACAATGTTTTGCCTCTTCATCTTCACCTCTCAGAATCATTCTGTTTTTTCCAAGTTCCAACTTCTAGTACCAACTTCTTGGTGAAGACTTCTTTGATTTCCCCAGTTGGTAACCATCCTCAAATTCCCTTATGTTTTCTTCTCTGTGTACCTGCAATATTTTGCCCCTATGCCCCAATAGAAATAATGCTCCTAGACTTGAAAGGCAAACAACAGGTGGGTGGAAACCTTGTGTCCAGACAGAACATGCTCTTTGAATGATCTGAACTTCCATGTTACCACTGTTGAGACTCAGTAGGCAAGGGTAGTCTCCAAACAGCCTTCCCCAAATAGGTACTTGCTGCTACTTTTCTTTCTGCATATTTCTACTGCTACAATATGTGTGCCAAAAAAAAAGCATGATGGAATATTTCTCTTCCAAAGATCATAACCCCGAAATTTCTACTGTGGCCTCTATCATTTTTATGATGATATCACTCCTTCACTATGCCTACTGCAATACAACTGAAGTGGTTTCTTGGAGATAGATCTCAGCAGGCAGAGGGACTCTCCAGAAATGTTTATATAGACCCTTATGGAAAGCAGTCCAGAGTGTTGAGGAGATAGTGTAGTCTTTTTAGTCCATAAAGATACAGAACTTGGTTTAGACTAGACCAGACAGAACTGTTCTGCTACAAGCATTGGAACAAGACTGTGAAAGGAGTAGATGGCACTGTAGCAATAGTCAAAGTAGTAGCTGAAGCAGAAATGGAGGATGCTAAACATAGAGATTAACCAACAGCATTGAGCATCTGCAGCCTTCCCTTGATCCACGCTCACCTAGTGGAAAGGATTTACTTGGGAACTGATAGACTGTGTTTACCCTGGGAGGCTGCTGAAACCTGGTGAATTTCTTTACTTTTTTTTCTCTCTCTGCTTGATGCTGCTTGGGAGGCTTTGTTACTCCTAAATGTTTTATGTTCTATTAAATTGCTTTCTTGCTGTTTGGATAGTATTTTAAAATGTGCTTGCTCTTAAAATTAAGATCCAATCTTAATTATGTTCTGGGTGCATATCTTGGCATATAGGGAGTGTGGGTAGGTTGGGGAGTGGGAGGAAAAGAGACTAATGACTATTTTGATACCCAGAATTTAGCAGGTTGGAGATCTTCAATTATGCTGTGGTGACCTGAAGTCACTCTGATCTGGAGATTCTGAACTTTTGTGATTTAAAAAAAATTAGTCATCTTTATTTTACACATCCTAAATTTTCAGAGAAAAGCTTATTTCTTTATCTGAAGCAAGTTGGGATGATTTAACCTGGGCTGGGCTATCTCCACACCTCTCTCTTTCCCTTCCCCTCTCCCTCTGGTGTAAGGGAAGACCAATGTTTTCAGGGAGTGTTGTGAAAAGGAAAGGGCAGTGGCCAAAGGCAAGACTTTACTCAAAGCTTAGCCAGTGGGAGAAGTTATGTTGGTCTGGGAGGATTCAGCCCTTCTTATTCCTATAAGGGCAGGAGATGGAGGAAAGTGTTCCTCAGTAATCTGCTGCTCAGCAGCACCTATTGGTTACATAGCCAATACAGATGACCGATGCAGAACAATCATTGTCCATTCTTGATAATTCACCATTACTTTTTACCCTTTATTCTGAGGTGAGACTCCTTGAGACTTCCTTGCTACAGGGTATGAAGGTCTACCTGGAACACCCTCTAGTTAAGTCTCAAAAATAGTTTGCCATTTATTGATAATTCGTGTAAGGTAATTCATGTCAAATTCTTGATGTTCAATTTAAGAAATATTTTCTTACTCAAATTATCTTTCTAACCTGGCAAAACTTTTTCTAGATCATATCTGTCCAGGGTGGGCCTGCATCAGCCATGGATGATCATCAAAATGGATGATAGTTGAAAGAGAAACTAAACTTGATTTTGGTCTATGGAGGGGCAAGGTCCCTTTGGGAACCCTCTTATTCCCCTTTCTTTAGAACTGCTTTCCTCATATCTGCCTAAACTCTAACTCAAGTATTATCCTTTAAACTCTGACCACCAGGTCCCTGGCACATAATGGGTACTTAATAAATGAATGGTGACCAAAATTCCTAGATTAGCCTTTCTTCTGTTTCAAACCTAGAGGACTGGTCCATTCCATCTAAAGTATTGTGTTCAGTTCTAGACATCACATTTTAGTATTGTTGTTTGTCCTTCATCCTCTTTGAAAATGACATTAGGAAGATGATGCCATGACTTGCAAGTGAATTGGATTTCAGTGAGGGAAGGCTGTGCAAAGTCACCAGCCTCACTATCTTCTCGAGAGCCATCTGGGTCCAGTGGTGAGTTTTGGTCAGGATAATTGGAGATGACTCCCACACATTTTCTGAAAGACATAAACAAAGTTCCAGAGCAAGTATGGAAGAGAGAGACTAGGTTACTGAAAATGCAGATCATGACAAAGAAAAATCAACTGGAGGAACTGGAAAATTTTTAAATTGAAGAAGAGAAGATTCAGGATGGGTAAGTATAAGAGTTTTCAAGTTTTTAAGGGGCTATGTGGAAGACAGGTTAGAATTGATGTTATTGATCTTAAGGGATACAAGTAGGAGCAAAAAGTAAAACATATGGTAGAATTCTGTTCAATATAAAGAAAAACATTCTAAGATTTACAACTGTACAAAAATGGAAAGGGTTGTCTCAAGATCTGGTGAGTTCCCAGTCCTGAGAGGTCATCATATAAAGTATGAATGACAACTTGTTGAGTATGTTATAATGAGGATCAGTCCCAAGAACATATTGGATGGCATAGAGGGTGGGGGTGGAAAGTTCCAAGTAGAGAAACACTACAGTATAATGAATGGTCTTAATCCTGCTTTTCCATCCATACGTCTCCAAGTGAAACCTTATATTGAAAGCCATTGCCTCTTCAGAAATCCTTCTGCATACACTGAGTGGGTTTATTCTAGCAGTCCCTAGACTGCTTTGAGAAATGTAACAATGTCAATTTATGGGCACTAAAATACCTTAAAAAGAGGTGAGGGGATAGGCAACTGTATAACTTTTTCATTTTAAAAAGAGATGCTTTTTATAAGCTAAAGCAGGGTAGTTGAAAAAGAGAATCATCTTTCTGATTTCAGGTGGTATCTATCTTTGAGGTAAAAAATGGATGAAGGTAAGACACTTGCCCTACTGTACAGACTAATATGGGAGTCATCATCTTTAAAGCATATTGCTTCACAAGCTGTTTTGGCCAGGTTGAAAAAGGCTCTTATAATTCCATTTAAGTTGTAGTTGTTTCATTAAATTGACCAACACGTGAAAAAAGACAGAAAGTCAAAATGTTTTTGTCAAGTACATTTCTCAGAAAGTCATGACACAGATCACATGAAATGATGACCTATACCACCTCAGACAGAATGTCTAGGGTGAGGTTAACCAAGAAAACAATAATAATGGTTCTTATTTATGTTGTGCTATAGATTTAATAGGTTTATAATGCATTCATGCAGGTTAGTAAATAATAAACCTGTAGAAATACATTTGATCCTCCTAATAGTCATGAGGGGAAAGCAAAGTTCAGAGAGTGACTTGTCAAAGGTCACACAGTAAATAAATGGTATAGTTAGATCATGAGATCACATGGAATCAATGATTTAATGGTGTAAAGGACCTTAAGGATTACCTAGTACAGAAGGTTTTTTATCTGGAGTCCATGAACTTAATTTTTAAAATATTTTGATAAATATATTGTAGAATAATTGATTTCATTTGAAATCTTACGTATTTTACCTTACGCATTTGACAACATTATTCTAAGGTTCCTCATAAAGGTTAAGAACCTCTGGCTTATTCCAAACCCCTCATTTTAAAGATGCAAAATCTGAAACCCAAAGAATTTGAAGTGACTTATTTAAAGTCACACAGGTATAAATGGCTAAGCCAGGATTGAAGCCAAATCTTCTAACTCCAAATCCAGCCCTTTCTCTACTACTAGCCATGCTTCTCCTCAGGACTTGAGCCAAGATCAAGTGACTCCCAATCCAGTGTTCTGTCTATAAAACCACATAGGCTAGTTTCCTTTATGTAAATCATCCTATAAACTTGTAGGTTTATTAGGAAAATAAATGACACATACAGATCTTTAATAGTTAAAAAGTGGTAAAAAGTAGAAAGTGTGTCATCATTAGTAAGTTTGGTGTCTCTTTCAACTGTCATCCATTTTAAATATAGCTGATGCAGGCCCACCCTGGGCAGATATGATCTAGAAAAAGTTCTGCCAGGTAACAAAGGTAATTTGAGTAAGAAAATGTTTCTTCAATTGAACACCAAGAGTTGACATGAATTACCTTACATGAACCATCAATAAATGGCAAACTATTTTTGAGACTTAGCTAGAGGGTGTTCCAGGTAGAACCTCATACCCTACAGCAAGCATTACAATTGGTCCTCCCCTTCCTTTCATGGGAAATAAGTATCAAATAGGTGGGCTGATGTATCTAGCATATCTTCAATGCACACCTATGAAAATAACAATTTATTAAAAGCCCTGTTCATAAAAAAGAGTCCCAAAAAGTTTATTAAAAGGAGGCAATATCATGCAATGGAAAGGATGTGAGAATAGGAGTAAGAAAAATTAGGCTGATGTCTTAGCTTTTTCAAGTCATTTACTCTCTCTGAGCGTGTTTCCTTATTTGTAAGGGGAAAAAAAGGATGGGAGAGAATTCTGGGAAGATAGCAGAATGGATCAGAAAACTTCCAGTTCTCCAAATTTCCTTCACAAAAAAAAGACAAAATATCACCTCAGAGCAGCAGAAATAGATGTGGGGCAAAGTCATTGTCTTCCTAAGACAATTTGAGAAGAACTCAAGAAAGACCGGAGGTTAGGCCTGAGTGAAGTTCAAACATCTCTTGGCTGACTCTGCAGAATCAACAAGCAACAAGCCCTTGAGGCAGCTGTTTTGAGAGGCAGCCTCAGCCTTAGAAGTAATTGTCTCACAGACAGTGTGGGGGTCTGACTGCTAAGGAGAAAAAGATTAAAGGACCTTCCACTGTCAAGGGATGTCAAGCATAGCTGTGCTAACTAGACAGGTCCTGAGGTGGCCTTCCATTGTTGGGGGGGAGGAGAGAAGGACCTAGCACACCCCTAGTGAATGCAATAGTGAGGGGCAGGGATGCTGTTGACTGTGGGTACTTGTGAGAGAGCAGAGTCTCTGGTTTCAGATCCTGGACAGAGAGGACAGTTTGCAGCCACCAGAGGGACTGCAGGGAGCAATCTCTTTTGCAGAACAGTGGGGCTGAGGGCCCTAGATGTGGCTTAGGAGTGGAAAGGAGAGCTCAAGTTTGGGCCCTGAGAGAGACCTCAGAAAATAACAGTAAGAGGGACCTGAGGCTCGGGGCATCATTCCCCATACCTTGAGACTACAACTTGATTGCACTAATAGCTACTGAAAACAAAATAAAACAAAAAATTAATAAATAAAAATGAGTAAGCAAAGGAGGAAGAACCAAATCATAGATAGTTACTATGGGAATACAGAAGATCTGGGTTCATATTTAGAAAAAGATAATGGAGCTAAAAAAATAAAGTGTCCCTCTTTCTTCAATGAGAAACATCAAATGGTCCCAAGCACAAAAAGACTTCTTGGAAGAACTTAAAAATTAAATAAGATTGAGGAAAAATTAGAAAAAAAAATAAGAGCAATTCAAGAAAATTATGAAAACAAAGTCAACCAACTTGAAATAGAGAATCAAAAACTTAAGAAAGAAAATAATTTGAGCAAGGAGAAGCTAATGATGTTCTAAAACACCAAGAAATCATAAAACAAAATAAAAATAATGAAAAAAATAGAAGAGAAAGTGAAGCATCTCCTCAGGAAAACAACTGATCTGGAAAACAGGTTGAGGAAAATAAAATAAAAAGTCAGACTACCTGAAAATTAAAAAAGAATCGTGATACCATATTATAAGACATTATCAAGGAGTATTGCCCTGAAATTGTAAAACAAGAAGACAAAGCAGAAATAGAAAAAAATCTACCAATCACCACCTGAAAGAGATCCCAGGATGAAAATCTACAGGAATATCATAGCTAAGTTTCAAAGCTTTCAGTTTAAGAAGAAAATACTGGAAGCAATAAGAAAAAAATTAAATATCATGGAGCTATTATGAAGATTACACAAGACCTAGCAGCTACTATGTTGAAAGACCAAGGGTCTTGGAATACTATACTCTGTAGAGCAAAAGAGCTAGGGTTACAACCAAGGGTAGCTTACTCAGCAAAATTAAGTATAATCCTGAATGAAAAAAAATGTACGCTTAATGAACTCAAAGACTTAGCTTTTGTGACAAAAAAAAAACCCAGAACTTCAGGGAAAACTTGATATATAACTTCCAGGAGAAATATAAGGTAAACATTAAAGACCAAGTATAAGGAACTCAATAAGATCAACCTGTTTACTTGCATATGTGAAAAAATAGCACTATTTTTATTATTGTCATCATTATTTGGGTAGTTTGAAAGAAAAGCATGGGCTGAGCTGAGTATGATGGGATGATTCTAAAAAAAACTATGTAGGGAGATATAAGTAAGAGTAATTATCTCATATAAATGAGGCATAAAGGGGAAAATTGATAAATAAGAAGTTAGTAGTTGGGAGGGCAAGTAGTGCTGGAACCTTACTCTCATTGGGAAAGGGTCTCCTATTTGGAAAGAAATAAGAGCTCAAGGGGATAGGGTGGGGAGAAAGGATAAGGGAAGGGCTATTAGAGTGGTGGGTAGGTTAAGGAATAGGAGGGCAAGGTAGTGGGTAGAAGTAAAGCAGAGGAGTGAGAAGGGATAAGGTAAATAGGGTGAGAAGGATAGTGAGGAAAAGCAAGAAGGAGGAAAATACAAAACAAGTAATCATAGCTTAGAATGTGAGTGGGATCCATTTACCCATAAAATGGAAATAGATAGTGAATTAAAATTTTGCATTCAACAACATGTTGTTTTCAGGAAACATTATAAAAATGAGAGACACACACAAAGATAAAATAAAGAGCAGGAGTAGAATTTAGTATGTAAAAAAAAGCAGGGATAGTAATCATGATCTCAGAAAACGTTAAAGCTAAAATAGACTTAATCAAAAATGAAAAATAGAGAAACTACAATATGTGTCGGCAATATTACTCAACATAGTTTTAGATCATTTAAAATACCTAGACAGTATAAAATACCTGAATGTAAACTTGCCAAAACAGACACAGGAACTATGTAAACATAAAACATTTTATACAAATAAACTCAGATCTAAATAATTGGAGTACTATTTATTGTTCATGGGTAAGTAAAGCCAATATAATAAAAAATGACAATTTTACCTAACTAATCCATTTGTTCAATGTCATCTTAATTAAATTACTAAAAATTTATTTTACTGAGTTGGAAAAAATAATGACAAAGTTCATCTGGAAGAATAAAAGATCAGAAATTCCAAAGAAACCAGGGAATAAAGATGTAAAGAAAGTATTTATTAAATTATTAAAGTTTTAAAATTTAGCAGTATCAGACCTTAAACTATATTATAAGGTGAGAGCATTGTTTAAGTGTAAAAAGAATAATTTCAATTATTTTAAATTAAAATTTTCTTGTGCAAATAAAATCTATATAGCCAAGAACAGAAGGAATGCAAAAAAAAAATTAAGAAAAAACTTTCGTAAACAATCTCTCAGGATGTGATTGGGTTGGACTATTGCTGTGGTGTAGGAATGCTGTGATTTAAAAAAACATGGAAAGACTTGGACTTACAAAGGAAGATATTATCTACTTTCAGAGAAATAAATGACAGGAAATAAGCACAGTACAGTTTTACATATATATGTATCAGTGTAAATGTACATATGTATATATATATATGTTTATTGATACATATGGATATATACATGCTTAATTGTAGCCTTCTTTGGGGGCAGGGAATGGGAATAAATATTGGGGAAAATATGGAAATAAATAAAGTCAAAAGTGCAAAGCAGAGAACAAAACCAACAAGGAAGGAAAGAAAAGCTGGGCAGCTTTGAAAACAATGTGTAGTATTTACTATATAAGTTGTCTTGAAATGTAAACTTGTGGTTCTATATTGAATCTTCTCTTATGGTCTATCGCGTATATGGCAATGTTTTTTTTTTATTATTTTGTATTTTAAAGTAAAAAAAAAATACCAAAAAAGATGATTGATGATAATAAGTATCCTACTTACTTACAAGTTTGCTGCAAAGATATCCTTATCTCAGAGTGAAAGTCACTTCAGCATCCATCTACTCCAAATTGTGTTTACCCAAGAATCCCCTCTTTGAGATTTCTGACAAGTGATTATATACCCTCTGCTTGAAGACCACCAGTGAAGGGAAGCTCACTAACTCATGTGCAAACCATTCTACTCCAAAACAGTAAGTTGGAAAGATTTTCTTTATAGGAAGCTTAAATGAATTTCTCCATAACTTCCACCAACTGTTCCTAGTTGTGAAATCTGTGGCAAGAAAAAAAAAAAGTCTAATCCTACTTCTTTGTGAGAGCCCTTGAAGACAGTTATCACATTCCTTCAGTATCTTCTTCAGGCTAAATATCCTCAGTTCATTCAGTTAGTTCATAAGGCATTACTACTACTGAGAGATGGTACATTGTAGCAGGTAGGAAGTTGACCTTGGAGTCAGGATGATCTGGGTTCAAGTTCTGCCTCTAATACATATTGACTTGTATGACACTCTGTAAATCACTTAACTCTATCTATGTGTCAAACAACTCTCTAAGATTTTAAATGTTAATAACTTGCATGCCTGAATCCCTATCTGCTCCTCTTTGATCCTAGGCAAGGTTTCTTAATTCAATTCAGTTCAGTTCAGTTCAATATAGAATTTGTAATATATAACCAACTCATAAGTTGCCTGCATTGGTAGAGTTTCCTTACTGGAAGTTCATTATATCAATGAACTAATAAACCGAGTCTAAAAAATATTTTACACATACACACACACACACACGTATATATGTATGTATACACATACATATTTGCACACATGTATACACATATATACACACATTTATTGACTGATTGACCTATGATATCATCTGGACACTATCTGTCAATATAGATCAACACATGCTCTTCAACTTCTAGTCTTAGAGAATCTCAAGGGCATTTGAGAGGATAAATGTCTCACACACACAGCCAGTATTCATCAGAGGTGAGCCTAGCATCTAGGACATTCTTTTTTTTTTTTTTTTAGGCAATTGGGGTTAAGTGACTTGCCCAGGGTCACACAGCTAGTAAGTGTCAAGTGTTTGGTCCAAGGCCGAATTTGAACTCAGGTCCTCCTGACTTCAGGGCCGATGTAGGACATTCTTTCTCAGAGGTTGGCCTCTTTGTCTACCACACAATGCTACCTCTTGGCCAACTATAAAATATAGTATGACATAAGTGCTTTTGGAGAGACCTGAAGAAAAGTTCTCAGAGAGGGAGAAGGTCCTTCTGACTTGAGGAGGGTCAATGAAATCTCTCTGGAAATGCTGATATTTCAATTAGGCTTTGAAGAATGATCAAGAGTTATGCAACTAAAGAAAGGAAAGAGGCCCAAATGCTGAAAAATGTCCCAGTTTGAGAGGGTCTGCCTTGTGCTTCAAGCATGCCTTCATAGCATGATGAGGTATCAGAAGAGAACTTTAGCCAAGGACTTGCTCTTATTGAATAAAACATATTTGTGTTACATAAAATGACTGCTAGACTCTGGGGGTGCCAGGAGGAAAGATGGAGCAGCTGTGTGCCAGAGATTCTGCAGGCATGGAGATGCCCATGATTTCACTAGACTATTTAAAAAAACAGAGACAGCATGGAGTAATAGAGAAAGAGGTGCTCTCAGAACCAGGAAGACCTAGTTTCATGTCTTGTTTCTGACACATACTGGGTGCATAACCTCGAGCAAGTCATTAAATCTCATGTTGCTCTAGGCCAAAGGTGTAATACACTCAACACTCTATAGTGCTGTGGGACCAGATTAAAATATAATAAGGAAATATTAAACAAAATAAATAAAAACACAATAAAACATAGAAAACATTATGTTTTAAAACTAAATCAATATGCAGGCTTCAGAGATCCTTATGTTTGGAATAGTGGCTCTGTTTCTATTTGAATTTTACATAACTTCTCTAGGTAACTCTTTGAAATACAAACTCATTGGTGAAACATTACAAAGGAGGATTTGGGGAAATTGTTAGAAAGATTTTGGAAAAGTGTTGAGTAGTATCACTCTACAAGAACAAAAAATCAGGGTGGTTGAAAATGAGTCTGCAGAAAACTTGGCATGAGACCCAACTAAGTCATATTATCTCAAGGATGAACCAGGAAAGGGGATAACAAATGAATGTAAAATGGAATACTTTTGCCAGCATTTCTATAGTGAACTGTTCTCATCATTGTTGCCAATGGAACCACTGAAGCTGTATCTCTAACACTCAAGTACCTGTTGTGCCATATGAAGAAGTGAAAATGGCACTCAAGTAAATGAAATCAGCAAGAGTGATTAGGCTTAATACACATAGAAAGAAATTCATGCTGGTGGTGACATAATTTTTTAAAATATTTAGGGATTATTACACAATATACTCCAAAGACAAGAATATTCCAGAATTATAGGAAAGATCACAAATATAATTGTTGTTCCCCAAAAGCAACTAATAACCATAGAAACCTATGGCTCCAATTTAATTTTTATAAAGTCTTTATGAAAATAATCTGTTGATTCATTAAAGGGAACTATGATGAAAATAAGTAAAGGGAATGGGCAAGCTTTTGCAGACAATCCTTAAAGCAGAACACATCTTCAAAAACACATAATTGACTAAGAGGTATATAGAATAAAAGATTTTGTTGTGATTTTTTGTTGCTGTTCAGCTGTTTCAGTTGTGTTCAGTTCTTCTTGATCTCACTTTGGGTTTTCTTGGCAAAATACTGCAGTGCTTTGCCATTTCCTTCTCCAGTTCATTCTGCAGATGAGGAGACTGAGGCAGTGTTAAGTGATTTGTCCAGGGTCACACAGATAAAAAGCGTCTGAGGTCAGATTTGAATTTAGATCTTCCTGACCCCAGGCCTGGAGCCCTTACTGTATTTATTATTTGTTAAATAACAAATATATACATATATACACATGTGTATATGTATAGATATGTGTATATACGAATATATGTATGTTCACATATGTATATATTTTACACGCATGTATATATGTATGTATATACATATACACACATATATGCAGTTGACCCGGGTGGCACAGTGAATGCAGCAGTGGCCTGGAGTCAAAAAGATCCGTGTTCAAATCTAGTCTTTTACACTTACTAGCTGTTCAACACTGAGTAAGTCAGTTAACCTCTGTTTGCTTCAGTTTCTTCATCTATAAAATGAGAGTAATAATAGCATCTACCTCTCAAGATTGTTGGGATGAAATATGATAATAAAAGTACTTAGGACAGTGCCCAGCACAAAATGCGTATTATATAAATTATTATTATTATGCAAAAGAAATACTTAAAGGTCCCTCTCCAACAAGATGCTTGCCATGTACAGCATCTATGGAAATTATTACTGCTTCCTCCCTTCGAGGATAAAGGTCTCAAAAAAAACATACATATTTGATTGCTCTGACACATCCATTTGACTTTAGGTAGAGCTAGTAAGAGCTAGAAGAGATACAAAAGGAGAAAGAAAGAGGAGAAAGGGGCTTAGGAGTTGTTGGGGGTTTTTTTTTAACCCACAACTTGCACCAGGTAGATTTTTTAAAAAAGAGAAAGAAAGGGAGAAGGATGGAAAGACAGAGAGAGAGAAAGAGAGAGAGACAGAGAAGAGGGGAGAAAGGTGCCATGACACCTATGTCCTTTTTCTCCTCTCCTCTAATAAGGGCCTCTCCTGGTAAGGAGCAAAGAAGACAGTGACCTTTCACAAAGGAACATTCATACTCAAGAGTGTAAGTGAATCCAAATGAATGAAAAAAAGAGGGCTTGTTAAGTACTGATTATATGCCAAATGCTGGGCATACAACTACAGAAATGAGTCTGTCCTTTCTCTCAAGAAGCTTACATTTTAATAGAAAAGAGCATAAGAGAGACAGAGCAAAGTGGTGGCCAGGGAAGGGCATGTATAGGAGCATACAGAGCTGGAAAGGACCTTAGAGGCCATCATTTTACAGACTTCTTCATTTTACATATGAGGAAACTAAGACACAAAGAGTCTAAATTACTTACTCTGAGTCACACAGGGGTTAGTGTTGAGGTCATATTTGAACACAGGTCTCTCTGATTCTCAGTCTGGCTCACTATCCACTACACAATGCTGCCTCTTAAGTCTGATTGGGGGAGTCACCAGCATGATTAGCAAAGCCATCAATGCCAACTACCACTCCTTTCCAGGAACAATAGTACTGATTTGATTAATATTAAAAGCTGTCTTTAAATGGCACTTTAAGTTTTCAAAAGTGCTTTTAAAATTATTATCTCATTTCATCATTACAGCAACCTGGGAGGTAGGAACTATTATTATCCCCATTTTACAGATTTGAAAACTGAGGCTATGAGAGGTTAATGGACTTGCCATTAACCAGGGTAACATACATAGTAAGAGTCTGAGTCTGGATTTGGACTCAGGTCTTTCTTTTTAAAAAAATTTATTTTTAGTTTTCAAGATTCACTTCCATAAGATTTTGAGTTCTAAATTTTCTCTCCCTCTCTCCCCTCCACCCTCCCCTTGCAATCTGATATAGGTTATACATATACATTCATATTAAATCTATTTAATATACATACAGTATATTAAATACAGTATATTATAATACAGTGTATTATACATACAGTAGTATGTTGTAAAGAAGAATTAGTACCAATGGGAAAAACCAGGAAAAAGAAGAAACAACAACAACAACAAAAGAGAGAGAGCAAATAGTATGCTTATATCTGCATTCAGACTCCATAGTTCTTTTTCTGGATGTGGATAGCATTTTTCATTTCAGTCTTTTGGAATTGTCTTAGATCCTTGAATTGCTGAGAAGAGCTAAGTCTATCAAAGTTTGTCATTGCATAATGTTGCTGTTACTGTGTACAATGTTCTCCTGGTTCTGCTCACTTCACTCAGCATCAGTTCATATAAGTCTTTCCAGGTTTTTCTGAAGTCTGCCTGCTCATTGTTTCTTATGGAACAATAGTATTCCATCACATTCATATACCACAACTTGTTCAGCCATTCCCCAACTGATGGGCATCCCCTCAACTTCCTATTCTTGGCCACCACAAAAAAGAACTGTTATAAATATTTTTGTACATGTGGGTCCTTTTTCCCATTTTTATGATCTCTTTGGAATACAGACCTAGAAGTGGTATTGCTGGGTCAAAATGTATACACAATTTCATAGCCCTTTGGGCATATGAACTCAAGTCTTTATGACACTCGGTCCAGTGCTCTAGCCACTGGGCTACTCATCTATATAGTATTCCCAGGGTAAGAGGTGAAAATGGAGAGTGAAGAGGGGACCTATGTCAGGGAAGGTGGCAAGATGCCTTTGATGGATGGCTGGCTCCAAGGTTCAAAATATGCTCCAAGGTTCAAAAGACTCTGACAATTTAAATGTTTAATTAGGATTAATGTCTGCTCATTCTATGATTTCAGTACTCTTTCTTGTCTTTTTAATGAAACTTTATTTTCTAATATTGTGAATGTAGCTCCTATAAGCAGGGAATTGTTTTTAATATAATGAAGATACTATATATACATACACACACACACACACACACACACACACACACACACATATATATATATATATATGTTGCCTCAGGTTTTCTGCATAAAGGCTGTGGGCTAAGAGAGGGAGACAATTTCAGACATTGTAATTGGGTCCTTCATATCATGAATGTCTCTGATGTAAAGCCTATACATAAGCTTAAACAAGATTCCTTAATAGAGACAAACACAGAGATAATTTCATTAAACAATATTCTATCAATATCAATTAAGACATTAAATGGGCCAGTATATGCTCATGAAAGGTGTTTGCAAGTTTTATGGGGGATGCCCTCTATCAAATCTAACTGGATTAGAGACTGAGATATAGAGGAGACCTTAAAGGTCTTCTAGTTCAACTCCCTTATTTTACAGATGAGAAAATTGAAGTCCAGAGAGGTTGAGTGATTTGTCTAAGGTCACACAGACAATAATTGATAGAATATAGATTAGAATGTGGATCTTCTGATTATAAGTTCGGTTCTCTTTCCATGGAGTAGGTTGGTGGCCCAGTGAATAGAATGCCAGACCTGGAGTCAGGAAGACTCCTCTTCATGAATGCTAATCCAATCTCAGACATCTACTAGTTGTGTGACCATGGGCAAGTTACTTAGCTCCAATTGCCTCAGTTTCTTCATCGGTAAACTGAACTGGAGAAAGAAATGGCAAACCACTGTATTATCTTTGCCAAGAAAACCCAAAATGGGGTCACAAAGAGTCAGGCATGACTTAAACAACTGAACAACAATAACAACAAAAACAAGATCTCGTATTCTATATACCTCTGAATCAATTATGTGTTTGCGAAGATATGTTCTGCTTTGAGGATTGTCTGAAGTCAGGAAGACTCCTCTTCCTGAGTTCAAATCTGACCTCAGACACTTACTAGGTCTGTTACCCTGAACAAGTCACTTAATCCTGTTTGCCTCAGGTTCCTCATCTGTAAAATGAGCTGGAGAAGGAAATGCCAAATCGCTCTAGTATCTTTGGCAAGAAAACCCCAAATGGGGTCATGGAGAGTGAGTCACAACTGAACAACAACAACAATGATACTCAACACTTCCTGAGCACCCTCAGTTGTCTTTCTCCTCTGATTGGAGGGCTGGAGGGTAGAGCAATATACTTCTCTCAGAACCTCCCTTTATAGAGGACTCAGAATTTTTCAGCTAACTTAATTTCCCATTAGTTGCTCTGCTTGAACATCATGCTCCTGCTTGGGCCAACCTCTCCCTTTTCAGCTTCCTTTTCTCTTTGTGTATTAGCTTCCTTCATTAGATCATAATTTTTCTTGAGGGCAGAGATTGTCTTTCTTTTTCTTATTTGTATCCCTACCCCTTAGCAAAGTGTCTGACACATGGTAGGTACTTAATAATGTTTATTGACTTCACTGATTGTCAATGTCGATGTCAATGTCAATGTCAAAGACCTGGTCTCCAATATCTTCACCAACCTGTTTCAGAATGGAAGTGACCTTATAAAAATGATCTTGCCTTTCATATCTCTTTTTTAATTATGGTTCTTTGAACTCAACACAGTACATCAGAAATGGTCTGATCAGAGATTAGTGTTATGCCTGAATTCTCTATGCTAGCAAACATAAAAAAACAATAAAGTAGGGTTGAATATTTTCACCTTGAACATGTTGGCTATACAATACAAAAGGAATGATTGGTCTACTCACTATGCATTTTTTAAAGCATTAAGGCATAAAATGACAAAGGCATAATTTAGTTGAATAACATGGGATATTCTCTCTTCTCACAACCCTGAATTGAGTCTATAGTTATGGAAAGTGCCTTGATGGATATTTTAACTTCCTTTGAATTTAGCCAATTTGCCCAGGGGAATAAAAGTTAAATAAAAATAGTAGTAACACATACAGAGCAAAACATCACCTTGATGCATTATATTCAGAAAAGGAACAATCTTGGATAATTTAGCAATCTAAAATCTACAGCAGTTTAAGAATTTGATGCACAATCACAGGATAGAAAAAGTTGAGTAAAATAGTTCACTTTTTCAAGTAGATTGGCAGCAAAATTGATCAAAGTTGGCAATTACAGCCCATGCATGTTTCAAAAAACTACTTGAGACAACTCATAGTCTTGTATTAATGAAAACAAAGCAATTTTTGAAACTGAGAAATTCTAAAATGCTCTCATTTGGTTGCATTGGCCACACCAGGAAGCATCTAGGCAACTTCACATCTGAAGTAGGACTGATCTCACTTTCAAAGTCAGTTTGTCACTAGTCATAGAACATTAGAATGAAAAATGGCCTTATCTGGCCTTACCGATTCCAACCTCTAATCCAAGGCAAGAATCCTTTCTGCTCCCTCCCTACTACATGAGTATGTGGCATTTAATATATTATGTTTTTCAGTTATTTGCCTGCCTAGTTTCTGACCCTCCACCTCCCTTAATGTCTGTTTGTATATTCCCCATTTTTGACTCTGTCTATTTTACTAAATGCTGCTTTTCCCTGACCTCTGGCACTTAACGTCTTCTCTGGCTCCTTACTGCCTATTTGGTTTGCGACCCCGGGTTTATTCTTGACAAGCCTTGAGGTACTTCCTGAATCTAACCTGATCCTGAAACTAGCCTGTAACTATAATTTTTACACCATTATTACAGGGATATGATTTTTTTTTTTTTAAAAATTATCACCTTTGTTTATATTGCCTTTCATCTCTTACAAATGGCCTATTGAAATCTGAATTTATTGAGAGGTTTCCTTGTCCAACCTCACTGGCTTACCTAGATGTGTCCAGAAGGCATTCTGATTCTAATTTCAACTATCACACCCCCTCCTACCTTCACCCCATTGTCCTTTATCTACAAGCAGATGCCACCTGGGTATCAGCATGACCATCTGGAACAGCTTTATACATTTGAGAGTGAAGTACCCATTTCACCCTACTTCTTCTAAGAATAACACTAAAAAGATTGCCCTGTTAGGAATATTGTGATATTATGCTGTAGGTATTGGTTATGAAGTTTCATTGAAGTGATCAAGATACGTGCATGTGTGTGTGTGTGTGTTATCAAAACAAGAGAAATAAGAAATATACATGGAAGTGAGAAAACTATGCCAATCCTTGATTCTCTGGTTGAAATCCATTAAAATTTCTAGAGATTAAAAAGAAAGGCTTATGGAATTTTTTCATATGAAATTCACCGTGCAGAAAAGGGACCTCTCTAAAAAAGAGTTTTTATTCACTCATTTTTCATGGTCTGTACCTTTACAGTGTAGTGACATTGCAGACACAGAACCAACACTTTAAAAGTGAAATCAGAACCTAGGACAGAGGCCTGCAATTTCACAGCTTGGAAAAGCAATAAACAAATTGCTACTGCAGTACAGCTGTGCAAACACTGGTTAAAAAGACAACTTTACGCAGAACTAAAATATTCAAAACAAGAGATAACACTGCAGACCTCCAGACCACATAACAATTTGCAGATGAAATAAAATAAAACCCAGCTTATCAACAGGTTTCTTTTAGCAATAACTATACCTGCTAAAATCTTCACAAAATAGAAAAATGCAAGCGATTGGAGGATATTTTAGCATCTGTGACTATTTCTACATTACCATAAAAGTGTATGTAATATTAAAAATGAGTACTACAAAAAAATTCATTAACTGAGCTGATATTTAGAAAGTTTCAGTGATTCAAGGGCATCAGTTCTGTGGAAACAACATTCCTTTCCCATACTTTAAATCCTTCGGGTGGCATCCTTGTTTTCTCAGTCACCTCCATCATCTCATTCCTGTTTACCTTTTAGAGAACTATGGGTTGTTTTAAAAAACACACACTGAGGCAGAGCCAAGATGGAGGAGTAAAGGCCATGCATTATGTCTGAGCTCTCTCCCAAACCCCTCCGAATACCTTTAAATAATGACTCTAAACAAATTCTAGAGCAGCAGAACCCACAAAAAGACAGAGTGAAACAATTTTCCAAACCAAGACAACTTAGAAGGTTGGCAGGAAGGATCTGTTGCGCCAGAGTGAGAGAGTAGTGCAGTCCACCATGGGCTGCACCAGCGCAGACTAGGCCCCAGCAAACCAGGAGCAGGCCTTTCGGCAACCGAATCAGTTCCAGCAGTAGTGATTTCCAGACCTCTCAGCCCACAGATGCCAAAGACAACTTAGAAGATCAGCAGGAAAGGTTTGTCACACCTGGGTGAGAGTGCAGCACAGTGGAGCCCAGGCCATGCCAGCACGGCCCCGGCCTCAGCAAACCAGGAACAGGACTTGGGAGCCACTGAATCAGCAGCGGTAGCAGCTGGTTCTGGACCTCTCAGCCCACCCTTAGTGGGTGTCAATAACTGATAAGAATATAGGAGGTATTTTTTTGCTGGAACTAGGGGCAAGACTCTGTTGTTTTGCCCATACTTGGATCTGGGTCACAGTCCAGGGTGGCAGTCCTAGGACAAAGAGGAGCACTAGCATAGCAGAGCTTATGGCTGTAGTGGAGCAGGGACCCTCCTCACATTTCCAGGGCAGAAAAGAGTTCTTGTGGTTGCTCATAGACCAGAGCACAGGCCAGGAGAGCAGCAAACATCTCTCTTTAGATCATACCACCTTGGAAGAACTGAAAACTTACAGATCCCTAGAAGTATCTCCAGCTGCACAAAACCCCTGAAGCTTGGGACAGTGCACCCTCCATCCTAGAAACTGAGCCCTACTTTAACAAAGAGCTAAAAATCAAGTAACAGACCAGGAAAATGAGCAAACAACAGAAAAAAAATTCTGACCTTAGAAAGTTACTATGGTGACAAGGAAGATCAGAACACACACTCAGAAGAAGATAATAAAGTCAAAGCCCCTATTTCCAAAGACTCTAAGAATTGGACTCGGGCCATGGAAGAGCTCAAAAAGGATTTTGAAGATCAAGTAAGAGAGGTGGAGGAAAAATTGAGAAGAGAAATGGGAGTGATGCAAGAAAATCATGAATAACAAGTGAACAGCTTGGTAAAGGAGACACACACAAAAAATACTGAAGAAAATAACACCTCAAAAAGCAGAGTAAGCCAAATGGTAAAAGAGATATAAAATGTCAGTGAGGAGAAGAATGCCTTAAAAAGCAGAATTGGTCAAATGGAAAAGGAGGCACAAAAATTCACCAAGAAAAAACTCCTTTAAAAGCAGAATTGGCCAAATGGAAGAGGAGGTAACAAAAGCTCACTGAAGAAAATAATCCCGTAAAAATTAGAATTGAGCAAATGGAATCTAATAGCTTTATGAGAAATCAAGAGGGGCAGCTAGGTGGTGCAGTGGATAGGGCACCGGCCCTGAATTCAGGAGGACCTGAGTTCAAATCCAGCCTCAGACCAAACACTTGACACTTACTAGCTGTGTGACCCTAGGCAGTGGAGTGGGGGGACTGAAAAGAAGGGGTTTGGAGTTTGAAACTGAAGAAGTAAAGACTATTGTGTACACTTAAATGCTATGTGTAGAATCCGGCAATTATTTGCAGTTTGAGTCTGTCCAAATATAGAGAAAAATTTCAAGCTGATCAAGATCATCAAAATTCTAAAAAGGAATATGAATATGGTTTTAGAGAAATGGAAGCTTAAAAATAAAACAAAATTCTTGTTATCCATTCATGAATAATTCCAATAAGGAAGACAAGGATTCTAGACCTAGAACTCACCTCAGAAGCCACTTTGTCCACCCCATCATTTTATGAATAAGGAAACAGTATTCTAGGGAAGTTAAATGACTCCCCCAAGGTCACAAAAGCAGTAAATAGAATATGAACCCAGGTCCTCTGACTTTAAAGCCAACACCTTTGCCACTTCCTAATGTTATTTACGGCACCACCAACATGTTCCCAGTCACCCAAGGTCAAAACCTACATGTAACTTTGACTCTTGACTTTCTTTCTTGCCCCATATCCAACCAGTTGTAAATCCTGATATTCTACCTTTGTAACATCTCTCCTATGTGCTCTTTCTTCTTCTATAGAACTGTGACCACTGCAGTACACTCCATCACCTCATGCCTGGACTCTTGCAATATGCTGGTTGATCTGTCTGACTCAAGGCTCTCTCTCTTCACTCCAGTCCATGCTCCTCTCAAATTGATTTTCCTTAATCATAGGTCCAACAATGTGACACACATAACCCTCTTCTTTCAATAAACTCCAATAGCTCCCTATTACTTCCATAATCAAATGTAAAAATTATGTGTTGGGCTTTTAAAGCCCTTTCCTATCTTTTCAATCCTCTTACACTTTACTCCCTTTCATGTGCTCTTCAATCCAGTGACACTGGCCTACTTACTGTTGCTCATAAAAGACACTCCATCTCCCAGTTTTGATCATTTTTACTGGTAATCCCCCATGCCTGGAACTCCTTCCCTTCTCATTTCCACCTCCCAGCTTTCCTGGTTTCCTTCAAATATCAGTTACTATCTTCCATAAGAAATGTTTCCCTATCCTCTTTAATCTTAGTGCCTTCCCTCTGAGATTATCCTTAATTTATCCTTGTCTTACTTGTACATAGTTGTTTAAATATTCATCCCCCACTAAACTGTTAACTCCTTAAAGGCAAGGACTGTTTTTTTTGGGGGGGGGTGCTTTTCTTTATATCTCCAGCACTTAGCACAGTGTCAGACATATAATAGCATTTAATAAATTCTTGTTGAATGAGTGACTGACTACTATGATGCATCCTGGAAATATCTAATTAAACCAATGTGGCTGCAAAGAGAGGTCTCTCAACGAACCCATATTTTAAAATAATATTTTTAAGAGATGAAGGCAGGTAAATAAACAAAGTTTATTATAAAAGTGTCATGCATCTGTAAGAACATCATGAAGACTAAAACAGAATGAATTGAAACTTTTTAAAAAAAATTTGATAGTAGCAAGTTTAAGCTGTGTTAGGAATAAGTGGGCAAATGAGGAAGGGATAATTCCACTGTTGTAAAGTTACTATGACCTTAAAAGATAAAAGAAAGAAATCAAGATTACTTAATTTGTATTGTACTTTCAAATTTCCTATCAGGGAGGATTATCTTTAAAATGGAAAGGCTAGAACAAATCTTATTAAGAGGAAATCAAAGTCCAAAATAGATGAAAACATTGTAACAGAACATTTATCCACTTTATGTGAGTTCAGATTTACAATGGTGGGCAAATTACATCCCTTGGTACTTAAAAGAACCTACAAATTTGATTATAGAATGGCTCTCTCACTGAGATAGATAACAAGAGTAACACTAAAACACAGAAGATGGAGGTTTTTCCCCCCCAGATTTTTAAGAAAGGTGAAAAGACAGATTCTAGAAACAATTAACTTGTAGGTCTAACTTTGATTCTTGGAAAAATTTTCACATGTTTTATCAAAATTAAAGTTTGTAAGCGTGAAGAAAGGTGATTACTAGGAAATAACTAAGTTATCAAAGACTAAGTTATGTCAACTGGCCTTAGCTTATTTTTACAGTGTTACTAGACTATATCAAGGGAATGCCACAAATACAGTATGTCTTGATTTCAGTAAGGCATCTGGCAAAATCTCTCCTGATAGCATTATAGACAAGATACATAAATATGATTAGGTGTTTGTACAATCCTTCCCAACCAATTAAGGGATGGATGTCAACCTGAAGAGAGGGTTCCAGTGTCATGCCATGAGGCTTTGTCATTGAATATGTTATTTCAGATTTTTATAAGTGTCTTGAACCAAAAAAAAAAAAATAAGAGGAAAGCTTGTCAAATTTGTACATGACTTAAAACTGGAAAATAAGGCATTACAGGAATTACTACATTGGATCCATGACAAATTGAGATAACTAAGGGGCCACAATAGATTAGAATGAGGATTCAAGCACCAAATTATTGGTGGGACCCATAGAACTGTCATCAAATAAATAGGTGGGAAAATTGTAATCTCATTGAAGACTCCCAGATCTAAATGTCTATCTTGAATCTCTCTTCTGAGCTCCAGTCCCACATCATGAACTATCAATTTGACCTTTTAAACTGGATGTTTCATAGGTATCTCAAAATCATGAATTCAATTCCTTTCCCCAAACCCTAACCCTTTTTCCAAATATCCTTATTATTGATGTGTTCATCATTATCCTCTAGTCACCTAGGTTCACAACCTCGCTATCATCATACAATCTTTACTTATCTTTACATATTTATTAAGTTGCCAGATCTTATCATTTCTATTGCATACAACTCTTTTCTATCTGACCCCTCCTCTCTTCTAACACTGTCACCATCCTGGTGCATACACTCATCAACTCATGCCTAGACTACTACAGTAGCCTTTTCATTTGTCGCCCTACCTCAAGTATCTCCCCATTTCATTCCAACCTCCACACAACTGAAAAAGTGATTTTCCTGCATTATAGGTCTGACCATGTAAACTCCCTGCCCCATCCCACCTCCCCCCCAAAAAAACTCCAGTATTTCCCTGTTACTTGTAGGAGCAAATATAAATTACTTTGTTTGGTCTTTAAAGTTTGTTACCTGGTCCTTTCTCATCTTTCCAGTCTTCTTTTTTTAATTTAATCTTTCCTGATCTCCTTAAATATTACTCCTCTCTAAACAGTTTGTGGTCCAATGAAACTGATTGACCTATGTGCTGTTCATCACATGTAAAATTTCATCTCCTCTTTCCATTCCTTTGCACTAGCCTTTAATTCCCTGATTTCCTTCAAATCTCAGTTCAAGTGCAAACTTCTTTGGGAAGTCATTCTTAATTCCAATCCCCACCACCTCCAGTTTCTTCCCCGCAATTATTACCTTGTATCTGCTTCATATATGTCTTATATAGACCTATATATGTACATGTTATCACCACCATTGGAATTTAAGTTCTTTGAGGGCAGGGATTGTTTTGTCTTTATATCCCCAGTGTTTAGTTAAGTGCCTGGCACACAGTAAGTACTTAATAAATGCTAGTTAGTTGATTGAAAGAGTAATCAAAAGATAGAATACTATTTTACAGAGTGGCAAATGTATCAGTTGGTTTTGTTTTGTTTTGTTTTGTTTTTTCAGGGCAAGCTGTCCAAAGCAAACAAGTAAGATTAGTATCTAAATTTCAAATGAAAATACAAACCCGAGTCAGAGATCAGGTTCAGTAATACAATTCTTCATCCTCCCTAATCCCCACTCCTTCTAAGGAAGAAGAACTCATGTTCTGAGTGACACAATCTGAGTTATAAGTAATGTAAAACAATATAATGATATGAAGATTCGTTGTTGTTGTTCAGTCATTTCAGTTATGTCCAACTGTTCATGACCCCATTTGGGGTTTTCTTGACAAAAATACTAGAATAGTTTGCCATTTCCTTTTCCAGATAATTTTGCATATGAGGAACTGGTGCAAACAGGGTTAAGTGACTTGCTCAGGGTCATAGTGCTAGTGTCTGAGGCCAGATTTGAACCCACAAAGATGAGTCTTCCTGACTCCAGGCCTGGCACTCAATCCACTGTGCCAACTAGACACCCACTTTAAAGTTTACTGAGTGTTTTTCTTCACAATAGTTTGTGAGCTAGCTAGTAGTACAAATATTATTTTCATTTTACTGAAAAGGAATCTAATTCTCAAAGAGATTAAGTGACGTGCTCATGGCCCCGCAGCTAGGGAGTACTGAAGTTGAACATAAGTATTCTGTAATACAGTTGGCAGTGGATTGTGAAAAATGAGAAGGGGGAATGGGAGTTAGAAGAAAGAGAACAAATGACAAAGCAGTACAATCTTATTTTGTACTTTGAACCCATCCAAACAAGGAGAAGAATTTCAAGCCATTCTAAAAATAAAGAAAATTCAAAGGTGATAGGAGTCTCAAAAAATTAAATTCTCACTATGTATTAAAAAATAATCCTAAAGAATAAAAAAATGAAAGGACATCTAAATAAAGGATGTAAAATAAGCTAAATAAACTAATATGGTTATACAGGTAGTCTTTTTATAAACTCAGAGCATTTATAAGAAATAAAGACATTACCAACTCTTACTACTACATCATACTGATGACGAGTGAAAGGCTAGAATGATGGTTTGAAAGCAAAATCAAATTTAACAGCAAAAAAAAAAATTAAATTAAATTAAAATTGTATCGGTATAAGATTGCTTCAAAAACAGTTCATGTGAGAAAGAACTGTTTTTTTAGTTGACCAATTCAATTGGTCAACAACCATTCATGGGGTAATTAATGTGTGTCAGTCACTGTCCTAGGTGCTGGAATTATGAAGACAAAACAAAATCATTTCCCACTGTCAAAGAGCTTACATTCTACTGGGAGAAACAATGTGTACACAGATAAAGAAGTAAAAAAAAAAACATACACAGAACACTTTTAAGAAGTAAGAGGATAACACTAGCAATTGGAATATCAGGAAGAAACTTGTTTAGGGTGTTAGTTTTGGTGTTAGGAGTTTTTAGAGGCAGAGATTTTAAGGCATGAGAGACTGACAGTGAAAAGAGAGAAGGACAACAATGACCTCTTTGATTTGGTTGGGAAATTAAATGCATCAGAGGGAGTAATGCAAAATCAGTTTAGAAAGATAGGTTGGGCCCAAATTATGAAAAGCTTTAAATGCAAAACAAAGAAGTTTGCATCTTATCCTAGAGGTAACAGGGAAGCTTCTTGAACAGGAGAGTCACATGGTCAGACCAATGCTTTGGGAAAAGCACTTCTGCCATGTTTAAAGGCTAGAGTGGAGAGAAGAGAGTCTGAAGGAAGAGAGACAAGTTAGGAGACCATTAAAACAGTCCAGGAAAGACCACTAATTTTATATAAAATTTATAAGGATGTAAGTTTGGGCTTAAGGTAAAGAAGAACTTGATAGCAATTAAAGTTGAACAATATTGGAGTTGATGGCCATAAGTAATGACACTCTCCCATCACTGATGTATTCAAATAGACTAGACAACCATTTTATGGGAGGTAATCAATAGGAAGGTAGAAGAAGAAGGTTTTAACCTTCTGGATATCTGATGTGTATTTAAATAGCTTGCTGCTATGTTGAGAAATTTTCTGTCCAAAGATTACACTGATTTTTATAATTATTAGTAACAGATAAATCTTGTACCAACATTTTAATAAAGGAAATTTTACAGTATTTTTAAAGGTAAAGACCTTTTCCAAATAAGAAAAAATACTGATGTAATAAATTGGACCTTACAATGATGCAGATGCCCATTTTCTTCACAGAAAAAAGAGAACAATATTCATTTATGAATGGAAGAATTTTACAGATATATTATTTGCATTGTTAAATTCCATGAAAAAAGCATGGCAAGTCAAAGCAGGCTTTTGTGATTTGTGTGGACTCATATTATCCTTCTCTGAATCCATTAAAGACATGCATTTCTCACAAATTTCACTATTTTACAGAGAAAGGGCAACTCCTTTCTCAGAACTATAACCCTCAAATCAGAAACCCCACATCCGTGGCTTGCTGCACATCAAACCTAATTGGCAATTCACTTTTGGTTCACAAATTATCCACATTCATTGTCACACACAGGAATCATTATTTCCCACACCTGTTACCCTTTCTGTAGTCTTTAATTTTCCTAATGTACACAGAAGTTATTGCTTCTGCTCATTTGTTTAATTTTTATTTTTAACTTCACCCCCATGTATTATTTCTCTGGAATGTAGAAGTAACAAGCAATGAACACTCATCCAAGGAAATAATCAGATCACAGAGTATCCTGAAGGCACACTGATTCCTTTCTTTTTTCTTCCTTTTTTTATTTAGTATTTTATTTTTCCCCAGTTACATGTAAAAACAAATTTTAACATTCCTTTTTAAAACTTTCAGTTCCAAATTTTCTCCCTTCCTCCCTCCCCACCACTGCCCTCATTGAGAAGGCAAGCAATTTGATACAGGTTATACAAATGTAGTCATACAAAACATTTCCATAATAGTCATGTTGTAAAAGAAAACATAGACAAAAAACTCAAGAAAAATAAATAAAGTAACAAAAAGCATGTTTCAATCTGTATTCAGACACTGTTAGCTCTTGCTCTGAGGATGGATAGCATTTTCCATCATAAGTCCTTCAGAGTTGTGTTGGATCATTGTATTGCTGAGAATAGCTAATTCATTCACAGCTGATCATCTTACAATATTGCTGTTACTTTGCATACAGTACATTTCACTTTGCATCAGCCCATGCAAGTCTTTCCAGGTTTTTCTGAGAGCAGCCTGCTCATCATTTCTAATAGTACAATAGTATTTCATCATAATCACATACCACAACTTGTTCAACCATTCCCTAATTGATGAGCATCCCCTCAATTTCTAATTCTTTGCCCCCAGAAAAGAGCTGCTATAAATATTTTTGTACACATAGGTCTTTTTCTTTTTTGATTTTTATCTCTTTTGGGATATAGACCTAATAGTGGCATTTCTAGGTCAAAGGGTATGCATAATTTTACATATATTGAGCATAAGATCCAAATTACTCTACAGAATGGTTGAATCAGTTCACAGCTCCATCAGCAATGCATTAATGTTTCATTTTTCCCATATGCCCTCTAACATTTGTCATTTACCTTTTTTGTCTTATTAGCCAATCTAATTAGTATGAGGTAGTACCTCAGAATTGTTTTAATTTGCATTTCTCCAATCAATAATGAGAATATTTTTCACATGGCTATAGATAGCTTTGATTACATCATCTGAAAACTGATCATATCTTTTGATCATTTATCAATTGGGGAATGGCTTTTATTTTTATACATTTGACTCAGTTCTCTATATGTTTGAGAAATGAGGCCTTTATTAGAGAAAGCTGCTTCAAAATTTTTTTCATAGTTACTATTACTAATTGTACTTGCCTCCATCCTATTTCCCCCCTCCATTTCTCATAAAGTCTGATAATCATAAAGCTGATTCAGTCACTCTCAAGCTTCCATTTGCTCCATTCTAACTTTTAAGGAATTATTTACTTAAGTGAGCTTTTGAACCTTCTTTTCCATTTAGCTAATTCTGCTTTTTAAGGCATTCTTCCCCTCATTAGTTTTTGGACCTCTTTTATTGTTTGGCCTAGTCTATTTTTAAGGTGTTATTTTCTTCAGTATTTTTTGAGTCTCCTTTACCAAGCTGTTCACTCATTTTTCATGATTTTCTTGCATCAATCTCATTTCTCTTCCCAATTTTTCCTCTACTTCTCTTACTTGATTTTCAAAATCCTTTTTGAGCTTTTCCATAGCCTGAGACCAATTCATATTTTTCATGGAGTCTTTGGATGTAGGAGATTTGACTTTGTTGTCTTCTTTTGAGTGTGTGTTTTGATCTTCCCTATCACCATAGTAACTTTCTATAGTCAGAGTTTTTTCTGTTGTATGCTTATTTTCCCAGTCTATTATTTGACTTTTAACTCTTTGTTAAAGCAGGGTTCTGCTTCCAAGGGTGAAGGTGCGCTGTCCCAAGCTTCAGGGGTTTTTTGAATCTGTTTTCAGAGATATTTCTAGGACCTGTAAGTTTTAAGTTCTTCCAAGGTGTTATGATCTAAAGAGAAGTGTCTATTCCTCTCATGGCCTGTGCTCTGATCTGTGAGTGACCACAAGCACTCTTTTCTGCCCTGGAACAGTGAGAATGGTCCCCACCTCCACTGTGGTTGCAAGCTCTGGTGTGCTAGTGCTCTTTTTCACTCTGGGACTATCACCTGGGACTGTGACCCAGATCCGAGTATGAGCAATGCAACAGAGTCCTGCCTCAGTGCTAGCAAAATGACCCCTGTAATCTCCTTCTGACCAGTTGTTGGACACCCTCAACATCTGTGGGCTGAGAGCTCTGGAAGTAGCTGATTCAGTCACTCTCAATGCCTGTTCCTGGTTTGCTGTGGCCAGGGCTATGCTGGTGTGGCCTGGGCTGGACCATACTCCACTCTTACCCAGGTGTAACAGACCTTTCCTGCTGACTTTCTAAGTCGTCTTTGGTGTCCGTGGGTTGAGAGGCCTGGAAACTGCCACTGCTGTCACTGATTCCTTTGCCCCAACACCTATTCCTACTTTCATGGGCCCTTCCTGTGCTGGCCTGTGGTCTTCTCTCACCTTGGTGTAACAAACCTTTCCTGCCAACCTTCCCAGTTGTCTTGGGCTGGAAATTCGTTGCACTCCATTTTTTGGTGGATTCTGCTGCTCTAGAATTTGTTTAGAGTCATTTTTTAAAGTATTTGGAGGGGTTTGGTGGAAAGCTCAAGTGAGTCCCTGCATTTACTTTGCCATCTTCGCTTTGCCCCCCGCTGATCCCTTTCTACCTGTAGTGTGACGTATGGAAGGCTGAGTCTTCCAATTAAAAGAGAGCACAAAGGAGTTATGGCCCAGTAAGGCTGGTGTCCCAGGAAGAGACACAGAGCACAAGGAAATCTAGACTGATTTTTCTTATTGAACTATGAAAACATGGACTCTCAGAGTTGGAAGGGAGATGTTTTATATCCAACTCATTCCTGGAGAGGAATTCCCTCTATAACATCACCCAGAATTGATCTCCCTCTGTCCATATGAAGACTACCAAGGCTACAGAACACACTTCTTTGAGACACAGTCCACTCCACTTTGGGGCAACTTTAATTCCTGCTCTCATAGATCTAACAACAAACCTTTATTAAATCACTTCTGTGTACAGAGTATTTTAAGAGTTACTGGAAGAAGTATAAAGTTTCAATAAGACACAGCCTTATCCTCGTCACCTACAATATAGTGGTAGAAAAACACATAAACTTGAGTAACTATATTTAGTTACATAATGATTTCATTAATAATAGTAGTGAGCATTGTCCATAACACTTTAGGGTTTTCAGAGAACATTACATACATTATCTCATTTTTTCCTCACAACAACCCTATGAGGTTGATGCTACTATTATCTCTACTTTACAAATGAGGAAACTGATGCTGAGAGTGTTGAGGGCAACCCAGCAAATAAATACAGTGAGATCTGAAATAAGTTCTTCCTGATTCCAGGTCCAGAAATGCACCACTTAGCTATTCCATTAGAGAATTGAAAAATCAAATTGTTCTCTGATGTCCAAATAAGATCATTTCCTTGCTGATGGTGGTAATGAGATAGGATATCAGAGAAGTTTCCATGAAGGTGGTGGGATTTTAGGGATGCATGGAAATTCTACAAAAAGAGGGAGAAATATCCCAGGTTCACAGAATAGTGAAAAAAAAATGTGGATAGCAGTAAAGTACAGTGTATATTTACAAGTTAGTTAGAGAATAAAGTGTGTAGAAGAAAACAATAATCCAGGTAACTACAGTCACTGAAAAACTTAATAGATTAAGAGATTAAGAGAGGACTAAGAGATTGATAAGAGCCCTACAGCACCTTTGAGACAATATTTTAGGTTAGTTCATTATATCATGCTTTTAGAACTGTGTGTGCTCTAAGGAGAAAGAGAAAGAGAACGAGGAGAGATTCCTTCCTTATAAAGCCATGCAGCTCCAGGGACGTCATGTTCCTGGATAGCTTTCTTTATGTATATGTACTTGTGTCTCCTTGTTCTGTGCGTACCTAGGTAAGTCTTATGCACTGGAATATGCTACAAACTGCCCGAGTTCTGGGTACAGAGATCTTATAAGGGCTAGTGGGTGATGTCACTGCGAAAATTGCATCTATGTAACATCTTTTGAGACGTCTTTCCTATGAAAGAGACCATGGGATCCTGGAATTCAGGAATCATGGGAACAGAATTTTAATGATTTATTCAATGACCTACTTACTGTAGTTGGATTTGGGGGATTAAAATATAGGCCAGTATCATAGAATTGTAGACTGTTAGAGATGCAAGGGACTGTAAAGATCTCATCCAACTCTTTCATTTTACAGAGGAGAAAACTGAGAAACAGAGAAGTAAACTAGCTTGCTCTGAACCAGACAGATAGTGAGTGGCATTGCTAGGATTAAAACTCAGGTTCCTTACAAGACAGCTCTGTCTTCTTTCCATTATACCACATACCTCCCTCCTCATTCAAGTCTAGTGGTCTTTCTACATCCTCCTCATATTGTCCATTTGAAAATTACAAACTTGGTACAGTCAATTTGGGCAACTGAACATCAGAAGACAAACATTCCCTAGCCAATGAGTTTTGTCCAATCTCCTAAAATACACAGAGTCCATAGCCACAAATCTCATTGCTCTGCAAAATAGTCAGCAGGAAAAGTACTGAAAACCAACAGACAGTAACCATGAAGAAGAATATCATATTAGCTTGGAGAATTCAAGGTAATTAATACTTTAAGGTTAAGTTCATTTTACTGAGTGATGCAAAGGTTAGAACCTCTAAACCAACAGGACAAGAATATTAGATGGATTATTGGACAGAACTATCCAAAGCCCCCCCACCCACTCACCCACCCAGGAAATGAGCTACAGAAACAATGTACAACATTGATTGTAGCAGGTAGTAGAACTCGAAAGAACAGAGTAATTTTTTCACCTACGCAGAACTTCAAACTCCTGAGATCAAATAAGAATGTTTACTGAGTAGAGCTCTGCCTTAAGTCTATTATTATATGTGCACCAACTGCTATAATCCAAAAGCAATTTAATGAAAACATGGAATGACTTACTGACAGATTAATCCCACACTTTAGCTAAAAATCTATCTAGAAATGGAGAAAAAAATCTAACTGAAAAAGCTATGTCAATTTTCCTGTGTAGAAAGAAGTCTGAGATGGGGAGGTGTGACTTCTCGGGTTATATAATGGCATTTTTTCAACACTCTTCTTACTTGACCTCTGTAGTATATGCCACTCTTGATCACTTTCTCTCCCTGGAAATTCTCCCTTTTCTGGGTTTTCACGACCCTGCTCTCTCCTTGTTCTCCTCCTACTTGTCTGATGTCTCCTTTTCAGTCTGCTTCACTCATTCACCATCCAGATCACACCCACTATATAGATTTTCTGTGAGGCTCTGTCCTAGTCCTTCCACTTTATCTCAGTAGGTGACTTCATGAGCTCCCATGAGTTAATTACAATCTCTATTGCAATAACTGTGTATCCAGTCCTAATATCTCCCTTGAGCTTCATTTCCACATCACCAACCAGACATTTTCAATTGAATGCCTCATAGTCTGTTGATAAGCATTGATTAATGACCTGTTAAGTTCCAAGCATTGTGCTAAGTGCTGGAAGAGCAACCTCAACATTCCCAAAATAGAACTCATATCTTTTCCCCAAAATTACTCCTCATCTATTGTCATGGAGGGCACAATCATTTCTTCTAGTTATCTAGGGTCATGACTCCATCCTCAGCTCCTTATTCTCACTCATCCAGAGCATCAATTCAGTTGCCAAATCTTGCATTTCAATTTCCACAACATCTGTCATATCTGTCCCTTCCTCTCTACTCCTATAGCCATGATCCCTAACTTAGACCTTCATCACCTTTCACCTTCTATAGCCTCCTATTTGGTAGCACTGCCTTAAGCCTGTCTCTCTGCCCTCCACTCAATTCATCCTTCACAGTCTACAAAGTGGTATTCTTAAAGTACATATCTTACCATTTCCACCACTACCACTCCTTATTCAATAAACTCCAGTGGCTCACTATTACACTTAAGATCAAATATAAACTTTTCTGGCATTTAGAGCTCTTCTAAAACTGGTCCCTTCCTACATTTCTAGTCTTCTTACATATTACTCCCCATTGTAGATTCTGGGTAAGTTACTTAACCCTGTTTGCCTCAGTTTCCTCATCTGTAAAATGAGCTGGAGAAGGAAATGGCAAACCACTTCAGTATCTTTGCCAAGAAAACCCCAAATGAGGTCACAAAGAGTCAGACACAACTGAACAACAACAGGGGGAAAGAGAAAAGAGAAAAGTTCAGAAAGCTCTTCACACAGCAGGAGGATATTACTTCCTCCAAGTATCTTTTAGAATGGCAAAAAAAAAAAAAAATACTGGAGAATCCTGGGAGAAGAATGAAATGTAACACAACCAGCCCTCAGGCAGTGGGGGTCGATGTAATCAAGAGTGTGCCTTTTAATATCTGTTCTTTGGGACCAAGATACTTATTCATAAATTCACAAAATTATAAAAAAAGAGAGAGAAAAAGCACCTTCTAGCAGCTGCAGAGGTCACCTCCAATGAGCTTCCAGCAGCTAAAGAGCCTATGCGGCTTCACTCAGCCCTCTCAGCTGATTTAGCCTGAAGTGGTTGTGTTTCTCCCTCAATTTTTACTTGCTTTACTTCTTTGAAGTAGCAGGAGGCAGGCTCCATTGTTTTTTGTTTCCATTCAGCTTCTCTAGTCAGGCAACTACTATGTCCTCTCATTCATTTGATTTTTTTTTAAATCACATCTCTCTTGGGCTCCTTTATAATGCATCAAGCCAGGGCCTGCTGATGAGTAGTGAAACATCTCTAACTTAGGTGAAAAAACCTTAATCCACCAGTTCTATTATTTTGACACAAACAAGATATATTTTTTCCTATAACGTACAAACAGTTCTTTAATATGATTTCTCACTTATACTCTTCCAAATCCTGAAAAGTCTCATGTAAATAAACTGATGGACAATAATGCATTATCATCATAGTGTTATTGAATATGAGCTGCTTTCGAAAAGGTTCTCTAAGTTTACAGTTGCTAAGAAGCTGTTTTCTCTCAGGTTCTCAGAATTACATTAATCAGCTTTTATCATGCAAATATTGTTTTTCTGCCCCTTTCAGCAAATAAAATGTCCACAAATGAAAAAAACTATACACTTGGATTCAGCATTTGAAGTTGTGTGTGTGTGTGTGTATGTATGTGTGTGTGTGTGTGTCCTTGCCAGTCAAATAAACCTAGTAAATATGGGACATAGATTAAAAGGATTAAGTGACTATCATAGTTTGCCTTGGAGTAGCTCCACTTAGTATATTTTTATTCTTGTGTCTTTCCCCTCATATTCATTTATATGGGAGAACCAAAAAAAATTCCAAGCTTAAAAAAAATACAGATAAAAATAAAATAAACAGATGAACTTCTAATCCAGATAGCCCTTGGTTTATTGGAAGGAAAACCCCTAAAATAATTATGAAGGGAGGCACTTTGGCATTCAAACATTAAATACAAGTTGTAAGGACTTTCTAACCCAAAGTCAGACACTTAGGTTGGAGATGGCCCTTGGTGAGCAGGAAGTTGAGGTTTTAAAATAGAATTAAAGCCCATGGGTGATATTTAACTGACTACCTTGTGTTCAAAGATCTTGGCCTCTGGACTGAAAACAAGAAACTCTTTTTTGAGAGGAAAAGTCTATCATTTTGAAGGCTCTGAGAACTGACCCACTCCTATGGGGAGGAAAACAATGAAAAGTTTTTGTTTTTCTTTTTTCTTCTAACTTTATTGGAAAGAGGTAGGAACTATGCCTACCTCAGTTGAAAATTCTAGTTAAACCAAAATTTGAAAGTAGAAACAAGCTGTGTGTCTTAGGCAGTTCATGTGCAAAAGACAATTTGTTATCCGTGTTCTAAATAAGGAAAACAGAGATTGGTATTCAGGCTGGCTCTGGCAGGAGAAAGTGTGACAGAGAAGTTCAAAGTGAAGGTTAAGAAACATATAGAAATTTAGTTCTGGGAAAGCTATCTGAATTAAGACTGAATTAAGTAAATAGATGGAATCCATGGGGTAATACTTCCTAGGTCTCGGGGAATGGAGGGAGGAGAGAGGGATAGAATTTGGAACTCAAAACTTAAAAAAAAAATGTTAAATTGTTTTAACATGTAATTGAAGAAAAATAAATATTATTTTTTTTTTTAAAAATATCTGCTAGCTCTGATAATCTGATTTTGTCCTCTGGACTGCAATTTCTCTGTATGACAGATTTGTGGCTACACCCACCAACTCCCTCCCTCCCTATATAGTGTACTATTGCTAGGCTACCACTCATCTCTCACAAGTGTGAAGGAGTTCAACCAGCAGAGATGGAGGAGGAAGATATTCCAGGGTAATGGTGTGAATAAAGGCATAGTCCCCACTGGACATATATGAGAGAGACTGTGCAGTCTAAGTTGGCTAGAATAAAACACAGGAAATGGGGAATTGTATGAAATAAAGCTGGATAAGACAGTGCCAGATTACAGGGGCCTTGTATGTCAGGCTGAGCTGTACTCTTTTGTGTAAAAAATAGAAAGCCACAAAAGGGTTTTAAACAGAAGAGTGACATAATAATAGCCTGACATTTATAGTTTTAAGGTCATGAGGCAATTTATATACATTATCTCAGGTGAGCCTTAACTAGGAGGTGAATATCACTAAGACTACGAAATGTTAAATGACTTTCCCAGGGTCACACAGCTAGAAAAGTGTGAAGGATTTGAAATAGGATTTGAAATAGTCTCGCTTCTCAGTTATCAAATATTACCAGAATTGCGTTTAAGAAGTTTAGGCTGGAAGCAGTATGGTATATAGGTGGAAGAACTTAAGATAAGAAGACCGGTTAAGAATTGCTATAATCTAAATAAACTGGTGACAATGATCTGTATTAGAGTGGGGATAATGAAAATAGAGAGAAATAAGCAGATTTAAGAGCTACTCCAGGTAAGAACTTGATGACTAATTGTATGTAAAAGGTAAAGGAGAAGGAATGGCAAGCTGCAGCTAAATGTAATGATCATAAATGTTAAATTCTGTGATTGTATTAAAACAGATAGTCACAGAAGAACAATATGGAAGACGTGGGTAGGAAGCAATTAACGTGAAGAGGCCCTGGGAGTTTTAGGAGAAAGCAAAGTTAATATCATCAGTTGTGTGATATAGCAGCGAAAACGTGGTAAGGCAACCTCAGGCTACATTAAAAGAATTACAGTATCCAGAATGAAGTGGAAAATAGTTCTAACGTACTCTACCCTGATCAGACTACATCTGAAATATTATGTCCTCTTTCGGATACCACACTTCAGGAGGGACATGGGCAAGTTGGAGAACATCCAAAGGAAAACAGCCAGGATAATGAGATGACCGTGAAGAGAATACAAACTCTTGAGAGTATGAACTGTTTCATTTTTGTGTTTGTACCCGAAGCACCTAGACCAATACCTGGCATATACTAGAAGTTTAATAAATGCTTGTTGATTAATTCATTGTCCAGAAATCTTGCCACATATGTCAATAAATAAAATGGGGCTGTTTAGCTTGGAAAAAAATTTATTGGGAATGGGATATATCTTATGATATTTGAAGAGTTGTCATATAGACAAGAGAGAAATAAGACCAATAGGTAGAATTCATAGTGCGATATATAAAAAGTTTTAGAGACATAGTTTCTGGGTAATTGATCATTTTACCAATTATTGCTAGTGCATAATTAATAAAAGGATTAATCATTCGGCTGCCTCTCATGAACCAAAAACAGATCATGGCAGCTTATTGATGCTTCTATGCCCTTGGAAGAGTGGGTGCTCCTGACAGACAACAACCAACTCTGGTTAACAATTAGTGAGAAAATGAATATTATGATAAGATGTGGACATATTCTAATGAGGAGCTGGGGATCTGACTTTGATTTTACTCCCAGACCACCTTAGCCCCAGGAAATCTAGACAAAGCATCTACCCCCAACCCAAGCCTGAGTAGAACATAATGGACTTCCTCACTTGGGTGGGGTCTGAACAAGATTGAGGAGAAAGTTAACCCAGTCTCCTTATCAGCAATGGCCTTCAGATGCTGATTTGACCTAGTAGTGAAAAAGGAAACAGGAAGGGAAAAACCCTAGCTCTCCCCAAAAATTGGTCATTTAATAATCATTTCTTTTGGTAGGGAGGCAAAATTTGATTCCACATAAAGAAAAATTATAAAAATTACTGGTTTCCCTCAAAAAATATTGAATTCCCTAGCACTGGATTATTCAATTTGAGAGGAGGAAGTGATTATTTGTCAGAAATTTTGAAAGGAAAATTCAGGCTTTGTATAAGAGTTAGATCTCTGACATCCCTTCCAACTCTGTAACTCTTTAATCATTATGAATGAGGAAAATACATTCTTAGATTTATATCAGGTACAGTTGATAAATATCTGGAAAATGTATAGAGCACACTTTGTTAAAGTAACTATGAATCTGACATCATGAAATGCTATTCCTAAGTAGAAGGCAAAAAGAAGTTGTTTTCTAATACATGATCAATAGAATTAAGGTGCAGGACACTGCTAGGCTTGCTAAGCATTAGTATGATTTATGATGCAGACACCTGGCCATTAACAACCAGAGTGAAATGACAAATCACATGACATAGAAAATACAGTTGATTAGTGCTCATCCAAACTACACTGGAACAACTGACCTGAAAAAGAAAAACCTTCACATTTAAATGTAAGTCATGGAATTCCCATCCAGTAAGGAATTTTAAAAACACATATTGGTTGTAGGGCCTTCGGTCTGTTTGTCTTGCTTTGTGGCAAACCACTTCCATTGATTCTTTCCACTGATAAGAAAATAGCATGAATTTAAGTAAGACACATTGTTTGAGAAGTAGAACGTCTGTAGAGGTCCCTTCCCAATTGACAAATCATGTTTTTATTGTATTCATTGTCTCTTTTTTTTGGTTTTCATTTACCAGATTTTATTTTCTTTGCATCTTTTGAATTTCTTTGACACTTCTGTAATGTACGGCTGACACACATATAAAGAAACTTGTTGGAAGTTTTTTTATTACTTTCCCATACTGCCAGAGCTATGGAAAAGTCATCCTTGCCTCCAACCCCACAGGCATTGCTAGTTTTAAACATAATTCTGATTACAAAATTAAAAAGAAAAACATTCCAATTGAATCAATCCTAAGACGAAAAACATCACATTCTCATGTTTTATCTTCCATAAAACAGGCCAAATGACAACATTCCTGCCTCCTTGATATGATATTTCATTTCTATCAGGTTTTCCCATAGTGAAGTGGCATGGCCCAGCAGTTGGTGTCACACGGCATCTTTACTCCTTATAGATGCAAGTCTTTCCATTCATGAGAAAGGAGTGATTCTATGCATGAACAGAGGTCAAAAGGCTGCCATTTTAAATTGCGATATGCACAGACATCACATAGAAACTGGAATACCTGCTGCCCGCTGACAGGGTTATGGTCACATTATTTGTTGGTTATTTCCTATCCCCTTGACCTTACAGGTATTTCAGAATCTCTGAATTGCAAAATCCCTTACTATAACTTCCTCAATATGCCTCAGACAAAACTTTTATGGACATTCTGCTGCTAATACTCCTCCTTGGAATATATCTAAAAAGATGTCCAGTAGTTGAAGGAACATGTGTACCAAAGTTTTCATGTTTATTTCTTCTTTTTTAGCAGTCATACAAGTTATCTATAACATTGGCACAATGCAGAAGTGGAAGCAGTGCTATGGAGTAGAAAGGGTACTAGCCTTAGGGTCAGAAGACCTGAACTTGAATCTCAATTTTGCTACTGACTTGCATGACTGTGGACAAGTGATTTAATCTCTCTAAAACTTCCCTATCTGCAAAATGGGCATAATAATATTTGTACTACCTACTTTAAAGGACTGTGAGGTAATGAAGAAATACTGTGCAAACCATGTCATTATTTAAATGGAGTGGTTATTATTCATTTCTTTGTCCATATGTGCAACTTTTCAATCATTTGCCCAGCTATAAAAATATCACAGTGGCCACAACTCTGCCTCGCTAAAATCCAATTCACTCGCAAGTCATCACCTGTGATGTCATTGGTCTTCTTCAAGACAAAGGAAGAGGGGGTAGGTAGGTGGAGCAGTGGACAGAGCACCGGCCCTGGAGTCAGGAGAACCTGAGTTCAAATCCAGACTCAGACACATAACACTTATTAGCCGTGTGACCCTGGGCAAGTCACTTAACCCCATTGCCTAACCAAAAGAAAAAAAAAAAGACTGTAAATTCAAAACAAAGGAAGAACAAATGATAAAGAAGAAAGGGGTTCTTAATGAGTCTGTGAATTTTAAAAATACTTTTAGAATTATATTTCAAAATAATTGGTTTATTTTGTAATATGATGTATATTATTCAATGCATTTTAAAACAAAGGGGTCCAAAGGTTTTGCCAGACTGTCAAAAGGTTAAGAAGCCTTGCTATGGAGTGACAATGTATTAATTCAGGGATCAAGAATCCCGCAAAAGTTTGAGAAAGACCACTGTGAATTTCACTCTGCCAGGACTTGCCATGTAAACACAGACCAACCTTAAATAATGAGACCTGGTGTACTGAGTTATTTTTAAAAGTATAAGTAGAGTTTGTCCTGGGCAGCTATGTGACACAGTGCCGGGTCTAGAATCAAGAAGACTCTTCTTCCTCTTCCTGAATTCAAATCTGATCAGACACTTAACTAACTGTGTGACCCTGGGCAAGTCACTTAACCCTATTTGCCTCAGTTTCCTTATCTGTAAAATGAGCTGGAAAAGGAAATGGCAAACTACTCCAGTATCTTTGTCAGGAAAACCCCAAAAGGGGTCACAAAGAGTTGGATGTGACTGAAACAACTGAAGAACAGCAAGAATTTAGCTTATTACTGCCCACTAATGACCAGTTGGCCACATTGGCATCCAAGCACGACAATGGGATCTTTTCCTCTCTTCTTCATCACTTGACTCAATGAGAGTCATAACATTTCCAAGAACACTCTATCCTACTGTCATCTGGCTGAATATCCCACCGTTGTCAGCAGATGACATGTCTTGATGTGTCCCAGAGTCTGGAAATTCTGGATTCCAGACATAACAGGGGGATAGATAGTATATATCCTATTTCTTTGCCAACAAATAGTCTTGATCAAGTGAGTAGTGAGGGTGGACTCCTTTGTCTGACATTTGAATTAGAACACTGAGTCATGGACCTACATAATCTGTAACTATTAATTCCTCTCTTCCAGCTTCTAAGGTCTCCAGGGAGATCAAAGCCCTGGCACCTACCTTGTCGACTTACTTCTAGAAAGGCACCACACTGAAAGCAATGCCACAGTGAGCTAAGAAGGAGGAATATCCAACATGGAGTCTGGGGGAAATTTTGTAGAACTCAGAGCCATGTTCTAAGAGAACTTTCTCTCAAGGATCTGACTGAAGTGCCATAATTGCACAGCATGAATTCATAATCTCTGAAAGTCTTGTCTCACTTCTCATCAGTCCATAGCGCCTTGCCAAATTCTACTTTAATTTTAATAAGGCAATGTGGGTTAGGATAACTCCCACAGAGACAACTTGGTGGAGGAGCAGATAAAGTATCGGGCCTGGAGTCAGTAAGATGTAAGTTCAAATCCAGCCTCAGATACTCCTTGTCTGTGTAACTCTGGGAAAGCTATCTGCCTCAATTTTCTCAACTATAACATGGGTATAATACTAGCATCTACCTCACAGGGTTTTGAGGAGGATCAAATAAGATAATATTTATAATGCAATTTGCACAGTGCCTGACACAAAGTAGGCACTTAATAAACGCTTGTTTCTGTCTCTCACCACCCACGCTCCATTGGTTATAGTGGAAAGAGCACTGGGCTTCAAATCCCATCTTTAATGTTTACTTAATGTGTGACCTTGGGTCAGTCAGCCTTCCTGGGCCTCAATTTTTTCGCCTAAAAAATGAAGGAATTAAACTGGATAGCTTTGAGTCTCCTTTCATCTCTAGGTCTTTGGTCCTATGATTCAAGCTCTGTCTGCTCTTTACTGTGTGCAAAACCTTGGGAAAATCACTTAATCCTTCTGATTCTCTGTTTCTCATTGCTTTGACAGATCGTTGTAAGAAAAGTACTTTTTGCTTTGTTTTTTTTAGGCAGTTGGAGTTAAGTGACTTGCCCAGGGTCACACAGTTAGTAAGTGTCAAGTGTTTGGTCTGAGGTTAGACTTGAACTCAGGTCCTCCTGACTCCAGGGCCGGTGCTCTATCCCCTGTGCCACCTAGCTGCCCCCGACTATTATTCTTAAAACGGCTTTTAGGCCTTCTCATAAACAGTACTGTACATTTACAAAGACTATTAAGACTTCAGGTCACAATCTATCCAAGGAACTCCAGTCAATGTTACACTCTTCCTGACTGTCTGCAAGAGTTTTCTGCATAATTTGTCTCACTCACCCACTTAGGGAGAATTTTTACATTTATATTTTAAGTTTTTATTTACTTTATTGAGTTCTTTCATTTATTTCCCACTGCAATAAAAAAAAACCTTAAGAAATAAAAGTAAGCCCAATTTTTCTTTGAGGTTGAACTCAATAGATTTGCATTAACTTACTATGGTAGAAAGAGAAAACATTCATTCCTAATGCCATTTTCTGATTGCCCGTATGCAAAGAAAGCATTTTTCTCATTCAATAATGATATCTAATGTATTTCAAAAGAGTGACTGAATCTCTCATAAAATAAGAGTACAGGTAAAATGAACAGAATGCAAATTCTAAGTTTATTGCTAAGAAGAGGAGGAAAAGCTTCTATGATTATAACTAGGTGACACAGAATACCAGGGATAGAATACCAGGCCTGGAGATATAAAGACCTGAATTCAAATCCAGCCTCAGATACTCACTAGTTTTGTGACCCTGGGCAAGTCATAACCTCTGTAAAATGGGGATAATAACAGCACCTCCCTCCCAGGGTTGTTGTGACAAGCAAAGAAAATCATTGTAAAGCATTTGGCATAGTGCCTGGTGCATAGTAAGTTCTATATAAATGTTAGCTATTATTATTACCCATGATAATTGATACTGTATTCTTGGGGAAAGGAGTTTATTCCTACTCTGTAATAAGAGGGAATTTGAGTGGGGGAAACTGAGAGAAAAAAGATTAGAGAATGAATCAGAATAGGGTAGTAGTGATATATTGAGAACAGAAAATTATTTCTTTCTTACAATAAGGAGCAATATTCTATCATGAAGAGAGTTGGATTTTGAAAAAGAAAATCTGTGTTTGAATCCCAGCTCTGTATTTACCATGTGACTCCTGCTCTCTGGGTCCCAGTTTCCTTGTCTAGAAAATGATAGGTTTCACTAAGTGCCCTATAAAGACCAATCCAGCTCAAAAACTATGTCCTATTCAGTATATCAGTGATATGCTTTTAATAGGACTGAACAAAGAAATTTTGATTAAATAAGTAAAACTGAAGGTATCGAAGCTAACTGTGAGACCTACATCAATTACCCTCTCTTACCTTGTATGATCCATCAAATTCTTTATATCCTGTACATCAGACCCATTAGACAAGAAGAGGTCTTTTCATCATAGCCAGACTAAACCAAGAAGGACTTCAAAGTATTATAGAATCATTAGCTTTTTTTCAGTGTTTTTAAAAATTTTAAATTTTAACACCAAAAAGGAACATTTCCTTACATGCAGCAGAAGACACGAAGAACATACTTTATGAAACTGTGAATCTTTATTTCATAATGCTTACTTTTAAAAAAAATAATAAATAATAAATTCTACGTATTACTTTCAAAACTGCCTGGCCTGTCTTTGCTTCCTTCTGAACTTTTTTCTCTTTTTTTATACACTTTTAAAAATGTTTCAGTGACCTTCATTTTTTGTCATCATTATTGCTAACCATCGCCTGCTCCCCACTGAAAACTGAAAGGGAAAAAAAAAATACCTTTGTAACAACTAAGTTTTGTCAAAAAAAAAAAAAAAATGAATCCACCCAAGTGCCTTGTCCAAAGATGTCTCTCTTTCTGTACTGTGTGTCCTCCATTTTCCTGTGAGGGATAATATTTCATCATAGAACCTCTGGAGCAGGGGTGAAGAACCTGCAGCCTTGAGGCCACATGTGGCCTTCTAGGCCCTTGGGTGCTGCCTTTTGACTGAGTCCAAGTTTCACAGAACAAATCCTTTTATTAAGGAGATTTGCTTGGTGAAGTTTGGATTCAGTTAAAGAGCCACACTTAAGGACCTAGAAGGCCACATGTGGCCTTAAAGCCACAGATTCCCCACCCCTGCTGGAGACATGGTATATAGCATCGCATTGATCAGAATTCTTAAGCTTTTCAAAGCTGTTTGTCTTTATAATGTTGCTGTCCTTATATGAATTGTCCTTCTAATTCTGCTCATTTCACTCTCAATTCATACTTTCCAGATTTCTCTCAAATTTTCTCTTTCATTTCTCTTCATGTATGTTCATATGCTACCATTCGTTCAGTCAATCATTCCCCAATGGTCTGAGGCAATCTTAGGTACCCCTTTAGTTTTGAGTTATTTTCTTTTCCCCACTTTTACTTTCCTTTATCATGTAAATTTGCTGCAAACATTTTTCCCAGTTATTTATTTCCCTCCTAATTTCAACACCATCAGATTTGTTTGCGCAAAACCTTTAAGATTTTATATTATCAAAATTGTTCATTTTATTTTGGATGACCTCTATCACCTGTTTAATCATGAACTCTTCCCCTACCTATAGCTCCAAAAAGGTATTTTCTTCCTTACTCTTCTAATTTGTTTATGTTGTGACATATCTCGGTCACATATCTATTTGGAGTTTATCTTGGTATATGCTATGGAGTGTTGATTTAAACCTAATTTCTGCCCTCAGACAAAACAGAAACAGTTGCTATTTATATTCACTCTGAGCCATCAGGGCCCAACAAGGACCAGGTGGGGCTTGGGCTGGGGCCTATCAATGAAAGTCGGAGTGATCTGGGTTTAAGGCATGGTCCTTAAGAAAGAAATCTAGCCAGCAAACCCCAAGATGTCCTTTGAGGTTTCAGCTATCAAAATTTAAATTCCTTTGGGCAGAGTACCCACAGGTAAGGGTATAATACCATATGTGGACAGAGGGAGAGGAAGGAGGGGGAAGGGAAGGGAGGAGAAGGGAGGAGAAGGGAGGGGAGGGATGGGGAAGGAAGGGGAGGAAAGGGGAGGAAAGGGGAGGAAAGTGGAGGAAAGTGGAGGAAAGTGGAGGAGAGGGGAGGAGAGGGGAGGGGAAAGAGGAGGAGAAGGGAGGGAAAGAAGGAGAGGAAGGAGTTGCATTATCCAACTGGAACTGGCCAGTTGGGTCCCCCAGTGGGACAGCTAATACTACTTACAGGTTGTTTGTCCTTCATTCTCAAAGAAGACCATGACATCAGGAAGGTGATGCCATGACTTGCAAGTGAATTGGATTTAAGTGAGAGGGCTCTGTGCAAAGTCACCAGCCTCACTTTCTCCTTTGGAGCCATCTGGGACCAGTGGTAAGATATAGATCAGGACAGCTGGAGATGGCCTCAGATGCAGGGATATCTTGGCCTTTTTAAGCTAAGGTCTTTGCCAAGTCTCAGTATGACTGAGGCAATGCCCATTCAGTGATTGAGGTTAGGTAAGAAATGAGGCAAAGAATGGCCTATTTTACCTCCTCAAAAAAAAGATTTTTTGGGGGGTATATCACTTTCCTGATGTCATGATCCTCTTCAAGAATGAAGATAATGACAACAGTAACAACAATTAATTTAAGATGATAATAACAACAGTAACAACAATTTCTGCCAGACTGCTATCCAACTTTTTTAACAGTTTTTTTAAAATGAGTCCAGTGATTCTTAGGTTATATCTCCTTGACCCTTTTTTTTTTTTAGGTCAATTGTTTTTTATATCAAATATGTTAGATTTTCTTCATTTTTTCAATCTTTTAATTTTGTTTCAATAATTCTTGCTATCTCATGGAGTTATTGATTTCTGTTTGGTCTACTCTTGTTTTCAGGAATTCCATTCCTTGGGTAATATTTACCACTTTCTTTTTGAAGATAATTATTCTTCCAATTCTTTCCTCCAAAACTTTTAATTTTTTTTTTTATCTCTTGCTTCATTTCTTCTAGGTAGTCATGCTGTCATTGAGGAAATGACATGTTTTTTCTTTGAGTTACTGCTTGTAGTTGCTACTTAGTTATTTTCTTATTTGGGGGAAATCTTTAAAGTTATAATAATGTTTGATACTGATAAGTATTTTCTTTGATTTAGTCAATAATCAGTTAGTAGTCAATAAATATTTAATAAGTCCCTACTATGTGCCAGGCACCGTGCTAAGCACTGGAGATACAAGTACAAAAAAGAAAGATAGTCTAACTATTTGATACTGGTTGATGTTTCTTTGATTTACTCATCTCTCCAGCTTTTGTTCCTGAACTGGAGCTCTCTGCCAACACTGGGTTTGTCCCCCTGTTCTGATTTTGAGTAGGCTGGTTAACCCTGATTGATCTAGATCTTTGCAGGGCAGAGTGCTGAATCCTTAGGGCTTTTTCTGGTATCTCAGGACTTAAAGTTAGGAACCTCATAGCCCTGTGGTGTCCTGGTCTGCAAACTTAGCACTTCCAAGGTCCCCACTTGGAGATTCTTTTAGGGTTCATTCATGCTGCTTCTAGACAGAGAGCTTTGTAAGAGTACACAAGTCTGTAACCATCTCTTGTCACATTGGGTGTCTATGCAGGGCTGGTGCTAGCTTTGCTGTTCAAGGCCTTGTTTCCTTTTACTCTCAGGTTTCTCACTTATCTCTTGTACAGTTCTAGGGTGGAAAGAGTCACTTCCAGTATATTGGCATGAGATTTATTGCTTATTATTCTGTTTGCTGTGAACATCACCATTTTTCTAGAATGACTAAATAGGAACTGGGTATTCTGCCTACCATTCAGGCAGTCATCCTGGCAGGAAGCATCATTAGCTTTTTAGGTAGGCATAAAGAGGAAAAGCTAGGGCATAAGGACAATTGAGTGGTTAGTGGTGAGGGTAGAGTAGAGGAACGAAGCATACTTCTTTAAAAATAATGCAAATATGACATAATACTAACACTTACATAGCATTGTATATTCTTTTGAGTTTTATAACAACCATACAGTGTACGTGCTATTACCATTATGTGTATGTGTATGTGTATGTATGTATGTATATGAAATATGGGGAGTCAGATGACCAGATTGGTGGTTTCATCAGGACTGAAAATTTGTAGAGAAGAAGTTCCTTCTACCAATGCAAACTGGTAATTCTTCTGAAACTTAAAGACTTATCAGTTGTCAGGGGCAGTGGGAGGTTAAGTGATTTGCCCAGGATCACACGACCAGGGTGTGTCAGAAATGGTACTTCAATTTAAGTCTTCTTAACTCTGAGGCAATATTGCTAACCACTATTCCACACCTCTAGTAATGGTATTATTATCCCAATTTTGTAGATGAACAATCCAAGGCTGAAAAAAGCTATGTGATTTGCCCAAGGTTAAACAGGTAGAACATTTGAGGCAGGATTGGCATCTGGGTCATTTTGGTTACGAGTCTATCATGCTATACATTCTGTCATGCTACCTGTTCAATATTAATTAAAGTAATATTTTCACTCATTATAGATTTGATGCATAACAGAAGAGAACATAGTAAGATGCAAACAAACAGGTAGCAGATAACTTCGAAGCTAATGTGTTAAGTTTTTTATATTATTTGAAAAAATAAGACCTGTACCTATCATATTTATGGTTTCATGTAAAATCATCTTTTCTCTGCTTCTAATTAGATGGAAATGCTCATGTTTATTGATGCTCCCAAGTTTGAGAAAACAAAAAGGGAAGATTGAAGTTATAAAGATAAATGAATACCCAAAGATTTTTTTATGAGTGTAAAGGGGGTTGTATGTTTTATTTTGGTTACACATGTTCACCTAGGTCTGTCTATATGTGACTTACAAGGAGGAATAAGTAGATACCTCTAGAGTCTTCTCTACCCATCCTTCTCCAAAGGAGACTTTGGAAGGGAGTTGGAGGTTTGTGCCAGGGCTGGACATTCTGCTTTCCTCTAATAAAAAGTCTCAAGCTAGAATTAGATCTATCTCTTCCTTTAAATATTTGGTCTCAGGAAATAATTTTTAAGTTCAAGTTGAGCTCCTGGTAGCAATTCCTTAACTGGGAAAGAGTTCCCCAAATTATAGATCCACAATGCCTTTACCCGCCAAGTGCCAACTTTCACAATGATCACACTGTGACATAGTAAATGAACCCATCTATCCAAGCCAATAGTAAACAAATTAGAGAAGAAATACAGATCAGAATGTATACTAGACAGCGTACACACAGCTTAACAGAAAGAGGGGTTGGGGGAGAGAGAGAGAGAGAGAGAGAGAGAGAGAGAAATTTCCTAAAGTCTCTGGTGTAATAAGCTGAATATAGGGACACGATCAAGGTGCTGTCTTCTCTACACGTCAGAAACTTTCCAGTCTTTCTTTCTCTTTAGGGACCTGAAGAGAATCAGAAAATATGGATCTTCTTTCAAAGCTGGAAGCCAGATGACCAGTATCTCTTTTCTCCCCCAAGCTGTCATCAACCCTGTCCCTCAAACAGGCAAAGAACATTGACTAATCAATCTCCACCAATGAGGACAGTCTTGTGCAAATGGGATTTGGGGTGTAGGTTACATGAGAAATGAGGAGATTCCTATACAAACAGGCTTTTAGGTACATGTTGCATAAGAAATCCCACTGTCAAGTTCTCAAATTTTACCTTAAAGTTGTCCTTAATGGATGTTTCATCATTTGCACACAAATCATACAAAACCCAATCTAAGTAATTTAATGAAAAACTAGTTACTTGGCAATTGGGGAGCAGCATAATATATTGAAAAAGTACCCTGGACCTAATATTATGAACTCACAAATTTAGAACTCAAAGGAATCTTAGTAGGCATCTAATTCAATCCCCCTTATTTTAAATATGGAGAAACTGAGCCCTGGGTTAAGTGACTTATCCACAGTCACACAAGTAGAACCTTTCAGAGGCAGAATTCGAACTCAGGTTCTCCAAGGTCAAATCCAGAGCTGCCTCCTGCTGAGTCAGCAGACCCGAGTTTGCATCTCAGTTCTAATATTTCTTAGATCTATAGCCCTGAATAAATGACAAGTCATTTAAACCTATCAGTTTCCTCATCAATAAAATGGGAATAATAACAGTTGACACTTTGCAGGGCTATTGCAAGGAAGTCACTTTGTAAACTCCAGAGTGATATGTGGCCAGGCTTGGTGGCCAAGCTGGTAATCCCCTCTTCCAGGGAAGGCTGAAACTGCTGGAGCTCTTAAACTCAAGAGTTCTGAGCTAGAGTGGGCAGTCGTGATAGGATGCCTGGCATGAACATGGTAAGGGAGAGGGGAGAGGGAGTGGGCTTCCTATATAGATACATATATATGTGTATATATATATATACACATATATAATATACATATATATAATATATTTTAAGAGTTAGGTAAATGTGAACTAAATAGACCATTTTGTTGTGACTTATGCCAACATTTCTCAAAGAATGGTGCAGGATGATTGGGGTCTTTCAAGGGACGCTTATGTTTGCAGAATGACTAAGATGACCAGACTCTGCTGATAGATTCTGGCTGTGCCCAGACTGAACTGTTGCTGGGATATATTTTGTTTCTTGCTTGTTTTACTATGGACTGTGACCTTGAGCAAGTAACTTAACTCATCAGATGATTAGTAATGACAATTCAGCTCTAATATTCTATGTTAGGCAGCTGTGTGGTGCACTGGATAAGGCACTGAGCTTCAAATCAGAAAGATCTGAGTTCAAACCTGCCCTCAGACACTTACTAGCTGTGTGACCTTGGGCAAACTGTTTGCCTCAGTTTCATCATATATAAAATGGGGATCACAATGGCACCTCCCCTCCCCTCTGGGTTGTTGTGAGGATCTAATGAGGCGGTATTTGTAAAGTACTTAGCATAATTCCAGGCACATGGTAGATGCTAAATAAATGCTACCTATTTCTATTATGTGCCTGTGATTCTATTGAAATTAGGTGGAACAGTGTATAGAGTGCCACGCCTGGAGTAAGGAAGACTCATCCTCTGAGTTCAAATCTGACCTCAGACACTTACTATCGGTGTGACCCTGGGCAAGTCACTTAACCCTGTTTGCCTCAGTTTCGTCATCTATAAAGTGAGTCAGAGAAGGAAATGGCAAACCACTTCGGTATCTTTGCCAGGAAAATCCCAAATGGGGTCAGAGAGAGTTGAACACAACTGTACAACAACAACATAATTCTATTGCTTGCATTGTCAAAGCAAAGATTTTCTAAGAACTGGTGATAAAAATCCACAAATCGATTTGAAGTACTTCACAGTTTGTCTCTAGCTTAACCAAATGATTTGGAGGATTTCCCTTGGACAGCATGGCTAAGATGCAATCTGATGAAAAGATGTTTTCTATCTCCAGAGTTATGGTGCCATAGGATAGTCAAAGCCCTAGCGCTGAGCTGGAGATGTCCTAGCAGCTTGGGTCTGTGGGACAACCAGAGTTATTGGGTTATAGCCTGTGGTGAAGAAAAAGAACCACATCATTTTGTCTGCTCCCTGCTCCCTCTCCCCACTGAAAGCTTGCAGGGTGTGATTAGAAATATAGCCACTTCAAACATGACCATGGCTGCACTTTTGTCTCTGGCATGAATTAATAATTCACTTATACTATTTAATGAAAAATAAGCATCATGAGTTTCTCATTAATAGGAAAGGTAGTCTTCCCATTCCCTGTGAATGACTTTGTTTTATTTTCATGATAAGAAGTAGAAATAAATGTGACATTTGGTCTGTACAATCTTTTGCTCTCAGATGTGTTCAACAGAATTCTTATGAAACCCTGCACCTATCTACCACTGATGGAAAGGTGATACAGTATATCACGTAGAGAGTCAGCACTGGAAGATCTGGGTTCAAGTGCTGCCTCTGGTACATACTAGTTGTGTGATCCTATAAGGTGTGTGCTAGAGTCAGCTGGTACAGGTTCATAAAAGCTGATAGTTAAATTTTCAGTGTGAGCATTTGTACCTTAGAAATTAGCAAATCCTACAAATAAAGTCTTGATTTATTGAAGTTTTTTTTAATTGTTTAGACTTAAAGGAAGTAATGGCTAAAATGCTAATAATGCTAATTAAACTTAAAAGTGTGTCCTGTGTGCATTCTGAGGGGAGAGCCAGTTGTTACGTATTTACCCAGACACCCTTGCATATGTTATTTCCCCTTATTAGAATGGGGACTGTTTCTCTTTTTTGTATTTGTATCCCCAGCCCCTTAGCATAGTAAGCATATAGTGAGTGTTTAATAACTTTTTTTTTCATTTATTCATTCATACAAATGTTTTTACAAAAATTTTTCTAAAATTGCTTAGAATTAATCCAACTATTCCTTGACTGAGAACTCCCTTTCAGGTTCCTTGAGCACTTTTTTTGTTATTGTTGTTGTTTGCCCTTCAAGAATCAATGACTTCAAGGGGGTGATGTCTTGACTTGCTCATGAATTGGATTTAAGTGAGGCAGAGCTGAGCAAAGTTGTCAGCCTCATTCTCTCCAGAGTCATTAAAGTCCAGGAGCAAGACAAAGGTCAAGACAACTGGTGATGGCCCAGGGTAAGCTGGCTACTGAGTGAAATTCAAGTTCAATTAAAGAAGTTAGGTCACATGGTTCAATCAAGCAACAAGCATTAATTAAGTACCTACTTTGGACCCGAGATTGTCTGTAAGTGAAACAAAAACAAAGTACTACAGTATTGCTTTTTATCATTTTGATGGGTTTGTGGTGCATTTGAATCTAACTCTGTAAAAATCAATCAAGACTACCCTATCCTTCTTGGCATCAGTGCCCCTGCTGCTGGCAGGTGCCAGGTGTTTTGGGTACTTGTGAGGGAGAAATCTGGCTCATCACGATTTGTTTGTAAAGAAAGATAACATAAATTGGAAACATAACATATAACACTTAAAAACATAATTTAAAATGTTTACTTATAATAAACTGTGGCCCTGTGGTTATCCCCTTGAGAAGATTCTGTCAAGAACCAGAGGGTAAGGTTTGCTGTTTTGGGTTTCCCTTCAAATGAGTTAAGGGTAAAGTAAGTTGGACAAGCTAAAGATGTTTCTTGCAGCCCTCCCCAGCCCTCTCCCTTGCCCCCAGGTTGTTTGAGCTCTGTCTTCTATTGCTGTGACTTTCCTCATCAACCCTATTCAAACTGTCATTTCCTTCAGCAGTCTCAGGCTGAATGTGCCCTCTCAGAAACAAAATGGAACCAAGTTAGCAACTGCTAACACTCTTCCCAATCCTTGCACCCATGGCGTGACATCATTTATACATACAGCATAATGACTGATGCAGCATACTGATTTATCCTTTTTCAAATGAAATAAAATGCCCGTGACAGTGAAGTATTGTCATACATACTTATGTTGGAGACAAACCAAACCCAACGGCATTTGTTCAGAACCTGCTGTGTAAGAAGCATGATGCTAGATACTGAAGATACAGTGACAAAATGAAAAATAACCCTGGCCCTCACAAAGATTTTATTCTTTTAAAGTATAGAGAGGGAGATTTTATTTTTATAGCACTTTCATTTCAAAATGTATCTTTCCTACCTCCTCTCCACCCCCCCAATAGTCAACCATTGTAATAAAGAGTTAAAAATCAATTAATAAATATTTATTAGGCACCTGCTATGTGCCAGGCCCTAAAAGGAGAGAATTTAAAAAAGCAGTTCAGGAAGATTAGCAGTATTAACAGTATCATATTAATTAATTTGTATTACATAATTAATATATTAAAAGTATATGGAAGGCTCTGCCTCTATATTCTCCCAGTTCTGTAATGAATAAAATACATTTAAATTTGCTTGTATTCTACTAGTGATCAGCGATGATGATAGATGAGTACTAGAACAGACCTTATCTAGACCAACCCTGTTATTTCATAGAGGAGAAAACTGAGCCAAAGAATGAAATGATTTGGCCAATTTACACAGTCACTACAAATATGAGATTCTAATCCAGATCTCCTGACTTCCAGACTAAGTCATTCTAGTTTTATGTTTTTTTTGACTACCAATCACCCCTTAACCCTGGCTGATTTTAGAAAGGAGTATGATTTGGTGGATGGAGTGCCAACATCAGAGCCAGGAAATTAGGTTATAAGTCCTGTCTCTGACACAAGACTGACTGTGTGAGTCTGGGCAAGGAACATCTGAGTTGCCTCAGGCAACTCTCTAAGACCACAAAGCAGGTACCAATCAGTATTAGCAAAGGGAATTCCCACAATGGGACTTTCCTATAACAATGAAATGACAGTTGGAGTCTAATTCCAATGAACGGGTGCAAAGAACAGCAGAAATATTACTCTATTTCAGACTTCACAATGAAGTTGAATTTTGGTCCTGAACCTTGATTCAATTTAATTCTCATTAGTCAAAGGAGGTCTTCCCAATCCCATTTAGGGATGCAGGGTCTGATTCCTGAAAAAAAAGTGAACATTTGCAGATTCATAATAAGGAAGCGAATGAGTGGATTAATCATAGCCATAAAAGGTACTGATAGCTGCTCTAGCTTAGCACAGTGCCTGGCATATAGTAGGTGCTTAATAAATATTTATTGATTCATTGATTCCTCCTATTATTCCACCTTTTCAAGACACAAAAATTAACACTCCATCCTAAAGAGATGAAAATAATAGCTAGAACTTACAAAGCGCTACTATGTGACAGTCACTCTGTAGATATCTCATTTGAGTTTTATAACAATCCTGAAAAGTAAGTGGTATTATTTTTATTTCTACTTCACAGGTGAGGAAAAAGAGCCAAACTGAGGTTTAAGTGACTTATTCAAGGTCACACAGTAAGTATCTGAGGCTGGATTTGAACTCAAGTCTTCCCAATGCTCTATCTACTATGCTATCTAGTTGCTCTGTGTTTTAAAATCTAGTGATGATGTTCCCCAGTGTTCTGCCCAAACAGTATTTCTCAATCCTTTCTTTACTGAAGTATTCTCTAATCATTTCTAGCGTGTTTAGGCTGGATAAAATCTGGAATGAAACAACAGTCTGCTTACCTGTCTGCTTTGTTTATCAAACCTTGCACTGAAAACAGAGAGAGTTCTAGAAGGCGTGGCAGCGATTTTGATTTTCCTTCTATTGTCCTTACAGTAAGAATTAATTAGCCAAACAAATCCCCTGAGAAGATTAGAAATGGAGAGGCAGCAAGGCATAGTAGAAAGAAAGCTGACCTGGAATCCCAGAAGGCCTAGGTTCAATTGCTGCCTTTGATACATACTGTTAGACAAATCATTTTATCTCTCAATGTTCCTGGCAACTAAGAATTTAAGTTATAAAGAAGGTGCCAACATCTATTGGTAGAAGGAGTTTCCTCACCTGGAAGTTCCCTTAGCAATAAAATTACAGATCTAGTTCCTATCCCTAAGTTAGCAATGAGCCAGCATAGTATTTCTTCTGCTGAAATTCATTAGACTTGAAAACAAACCAGATATGACCAAAATCAGACTGAACTTGTAGACCTTCAAATCATATCTATGGGAAAAAAGAACATGTTTTTCCACCCTTTGGCTCAGAAAACACCTAATTAAAAACTTTTACATTGTTTCAATCTGCCTTAGTTTTCTCATCTGTAAAATGGGAAAATTAGTAGTATATACTTCCCAGGGTTATTGTGAGGATCAAATCAGATAATATTTGTAAAGTGCTTAGCACAGTGACTGGCACATAGTAGGCACTAAATAAATGCTTATTTATAGATGCTTGTTGAAATGCTTCTTCCTTCCAATGCAAAGGTACAGAAGTGGGAGGTAGTTTATCTAGATTGTAGAGTAAATTAAATGCACCTCTCTGAGTACAGAGAGTGGTGGCCTGTAAGGCAGTTCAGCAAAAATAAGAGCGGGGATACTATTCCAGGGTTTTGTTTGTACAATCTGTCTATCCTTTGTACTACTACATCAGACTCTATGGGAATATAAGTTCCCTGAGAATAATAATTGTTTCATTCATTGTATTTTTATTCCTAGAGCAGTGCCTGGTAGATTGTTGGTATGGTTTAGTTGTTTTTTAGTTGTGTCTGACTCTTCTTGACCCATTTTTGGAGTTTTCTTGGCAAAGATACTGGAGTGGTTTGCCATTTCCTTTTCCAACTCATTTTACAAATGAGGAAACTGAGGCAAACAGGGTTAAGGGAGTTACCCATGTTCACACAGCATAAATATCTGAGACCAAATTTGAACTCTGGTCTTCCTGACTCCAGGCCTGGTGCTCTATCCACCTAGATGCTTGGTAAACAGAAAGTACTTAATAAAGCTTGTTGATTGATCAATGGAGTGATTGATTAGACTGAGGGCAATATGCTGTGAAAAAGAGAATGAGAGTAGGGCAATCCAGAAACATTAGGTATACTGGGGGCCATGATCAGAAATGATGTAGAAAGGAAAACTATGTAGTTAAAATTTTTCTAGAGGAAGAAGAAGGTGGCCTCAGCTATTGAAGGAAATCTAGAACGAAGAAGAAAGTGATCTGTATTAGTATATCTATCATCACCACCAAGATGGTGTCAAAGTCCTGGGAAAACAATAGCCCTTGATAAAACCTAGAAATAACCATCAGCCAGTAACAGAGGAACTTCGGTAGCTATTGCAATAAACCTGCTGGCCATCCCCATGGTTTTTGGTGAGAGCCTTTGTTTCAAAAGACAAGCAAGTTATGGTTGAGAATTAATGGCTGTAAAGTTGGCAGTCCTTAAAAGGACCTGCCAAGGTCCATTGAGTATCCAGAGTTTGGTTTTGGTGACAGCACCATCTGCCTGCAGATACCAACTGGGGAGAGTGAAATTAAACTTTCATATTCTGAAGCCTTCTAAAGCCATAAAAACCAAGGTCAAACAGGTTGTAAGGAACAGAGCTAGAATTCCACCTCATGTTGGCTGAGTCATGGTTTAGTGCTCTTTCTACTTCAATCCATCCCAAATTCTTACTTATTAAACTAGCTAAAAAGATAGAAGAGAATCCTAATAACCTGACAGAAAATTATAAAGAATTATGATACAGAAGTTGCAAACTGTTTAAACTGATATTTAATTAGAATAAATAGTTGCATTAATCTGTCCTAAAAGACATGAATAAATGCAGTCTTTGACTATGCCAATTTAAAAATAAAATGGCAACCATGAAATTTCATTAGGTTTGACTTGCTATAGCTTCAGGGAGCATCCACATGCCTTCTAAGCCTTAATTTGATGCATGGCTTCAAAATAACAGGCACCAGGCCCTGAGATAGAGAGATGCTTAGTTTTGTTCCCAGGACACATCCCTGCCAAACAACTCACAGTAATAACAAAAGAATGAGGCATTGAACAAAAATATTTTGATCTTGGGATGAAAAACATGTATGTGTAGGGAAAATGTGCAAGGAAAGCAGCCTAAATATTTTAAAACCCCAGACCAAAAAGCAACCCAACAGAAAAGAAGCTTCAGAAAAATAAGAGCTCATTGGAACATAATAGCCAGCTTTGAAATCATTATATCCACATCATTCTTAACGCCCTCTTGGCATTTGTGGTTTTTTCCAGTCCCAGAATCAAAAACATTTTAAATTCATTACTATCATAAAAGTGTCTAAATTATTGACTCAAACACAATAGATGCTAATCCAGCCATTATTTTTGGATATAATAGAAATATTGAAAAATCTTCTCATATTCGGCTCCTTCCTACCCCATCCCCAACACTGTCAGTTCTCATTCCTTTTCCTCTAATTTTCATCCTGCTCCAGTGTGTCACTGTAATACACCACTATTGAAAAGGAACAATCAAATAGAGATCTGCCAAATTGTATTAGTTGTATCAAAATCCCCCTCTGGTTGCCTTGTGTACAGAGCTGGCTGCTATGCAGCATAACGGGGATTAATTATGGGGTTCAGACTAGCTGAGAAGCAAGGGCACTCCAACTAAAGGAGACATGGGAGTGATGGAGGCCTTTCTTAAATTTGCAGGATTAATTCTTCCCCATGCTCCTCCTCTGTGTCAATGAAAACGGTGACTTCTCTCTAGGGAAAGAAGCCAGATCTGGCAGATAAAACAGTAGAGAGGCTGTTTGACCTGAAAGACAACTGTCTTACACTGCATCTTGCTGGTTTTTGTTACAGATTCTGGATCTCAATAAAAATTACAATACTCTAAAGTCAATGTCCATTCTTTTTTTAGGACCAAGTAGCCGTAGATAAGTGGAGGCACTCTGGATTTGGCTACCCACTTGAGTTAAGCCTACCAACAATAACTGACTACCAGTTTAATGCTACCTAAGTTTATGTAGTAGTAGTCAGCTGACCTTTAAAGACCTCCAACAGTGTTAACGCCCAATTAGGGTAGTGGGATCAGGGTGTGTACTATATTTAAAATTTGGCATTCTTCTTTTTTAACTTAATTTGCTTGTTACCAATTAACATGCATACATTTTCCCTCTTTCCTACTCCCTCCATCATTTTAAAAGCATTTTTTTAAAAGAAAACCGTAACAAACATGCATAATTGAGCCAAATAAATTTTCATGTTGGCCAAGTCCAAAAACGTATGTCTCTTTCAGCTTTTTAAGACCATCACCCCTCTGGCAAGAAGTAAGTAATGTAGTTCATGTGGATTCTTCTGAAATTAGAGTTTGTCATGCATAAAAACAGAATTCTAAAATTTTATAGAATTGTTTGTCAATATAATGTCTTTATATACAATGTTCTACTTCTGTTTATGTTACTCTGCATCATTATATAGAGGTCTTCTTGGTTTTCCCTGAAACTGTCCATTGCATCATTTCTTATTGCAAAGTAATATTGCGTTATCTTCATATGCCGTATTTTGTCTAGCCATTCTCCAATAGTTGGGCACTTCCTTAGTTTCTGGGATTTTTGCTACAAAAAAAACCTTCTACAAAATATAGCCCTTTTTCTTCTTTTATTGCTCTCTTTGGGGTCTATACCTAGTAATGGGATTGCTGTGTCAAAGGGTATGCACAGTTCAGAGATTTGGGGGGTATAGTTCCAAATTGCCTTTTGGAATGGCTGAATCAATTCACAATGTCAGCAAAAGTGCGTTAGAGTGCCCATAGCCCCTCCAACATTTCTAAGATACACTCTTATCTAAATTAAATCAATCATGGTCATGGTAATTGTTTCATCATATAGAGGAGGGAGCACTGGATTTAGAGTCAGAGAGACTATGTAACTCTTAATTCTCTTATTTACTACCTATGTGAGATTGGGCATCTTTCGACCACTCAATGCCTCAGTTTCCCAATGTATAAAATAAGAAAGTTAAATTATTACATCATCTAAGAACCCCTTTAACCCTATATCTATGAATTGGAGGGCAGCTAGGTGGCACAGTGAATAGAGCACCAGTCCTGGAGTCAAGAGGACCTGAATTTAAATCCACCCTTGGACACTTACTAGCTTGGTGACCCTAGACAAGTCACCTTACCCTGATTGCCTCCAAAAAAAAAACTACAAAAAAACTATGAATTTATCCTAACAAAAAGAAAAAGATAGGATTCCAAGGGTCAAAATCAATATAGTAGAGTGACTAGAGAACTGGCTCCTGAACCAGGAAGACCAGAGTTCAAATCCTTCCCCTGTTATATACTGGCCGTGTGTTTCTGACCAAACCACTTCATTCCTCGATGTTGTAAGCAACTCTCTAAGATTATACCTTACAGAGAAAAAGCTGGACTGTATTTATAAAAAGAATTTCTTCATCCAGGAGTTTCCTATGCAAATGAAATCATAGATCTAGTCCATATCCTATTGTATTAAGATCTATCTTTTTATATGTATGTATAGATAGACAGACAGACAGACAGACAGACAGACAGACAGACAGACAGACAGACAGATAGATAGATAGATAGATAGATAGATAGATAGATAGATAGATAGATGGCACAGGGTGAGTTGAAGATGAAGGGTTGATATTATACCGGGAGAAGGAAAAAAGGAGAAGTAGAATGGGGTAAAATATCTCACATGAAACAGACACAAGAAAAGGCTTTTACAGTGGAGGGGAAATGGGGGAAGGTGAGAGGGAATGAATGAATCTTATTCTCATAGGATTTGGCTTAAGGAGGGAATAACATACACAATGGGGTATGGAAATCTATCTTACCCTATAGGAAAATAAGGGGGGAAGGGGACAAAAGAGCAGGGGGTTGATAGAGGGGAGGGTAGATTGAGGGAGGGAATAATCAAAAGCAAACACTTCTGAGGAGCGACAGGGTCAGAAGAGAGAATAGAATAAATGGGGGGTAGGATATAATGAAGGGAAATAGACTTAGTTTTTCACAACAGGACTACTATGGAAGGGTTTTGCATGACTACACAAGATGCTTGCCTTTTCAATGAGGGTGGGTGGGGAGGGAGGAGGGGAGAAAATCTGTAACCCAAAGTTTTAAAAATACATGTTAAAAATAAAAAATAAAATAAAATAAAAATAAAGATCTTTTATATTTGAAACAATTTCCAAAGAGAGATGATGATCTCACAACCCATAATAAATTGTCATTTCCAAGATTAAACATATATCACAGGAGCATTTTGGTTGAACTTTGAAGTGGAGTAAGAAGGCCTAAAATGCCCTAAAAGGCAAAAAGGAGTATCTGTGATTACTTGCTTACTGACAGTAGTTTAAATTGTCTGTTCAACTGTTATTTATAATAAGTCAGAATTTTAATTTCCATTTCTGCCCTAGCACATCAATAGCTACTGGTATAATAATTAATGGACTGAATTTACTCCCATTAATGGCGCTATTAAGTGTTCTGAGTAATTAACTGGCTTAAAATTTATGTATTTACAGCACTGTTGGCTTGCAAAGCAAGTCATCACTGTTTGTATGACAATTTAATTTTACATTTCAACCTTTTTAAACAGTGAGGCCACCTAAAAATGTCTCCTGTTGAATTTTTAGAAAGAAATGGAAGCAAGGTTTAAAAAGGAGAAACTTATTGATTATATATCTCTGCTTGTCCAAGGGAGATTAAAGAAAACAATGTTCTGACTACTAGAGCAACATTCCCCATGACCACCAAGTGAACCGAGACTGAGTAATGGGTCCAGCCTCACTCAATCTACATTTTGTAGCCATGATCAAGGGCACCAAGAACCGGGAAACTAGTGTTGAACAAATTCTTCTAAGCTGATAGTATGTGAATAACATTCAAGTTGAAAGATTGTTAGTGTATAAAAACTAAGGACTACCTGCATGACATATGCAAGAAATCATGCTCCATCATACACGTCAATCTTGTAAAAATGTATTTGGGCCTACTTTCAATATACCAATTACCACATAACACAAGTGTGTCTTTTCTTAGGAGGGTAATCTTCCATAATGAAAATTATACCGGCAGTTTCAGCATGCCACGAACAACAAATGGGTTCAGTCCCACGAGGAGCCTTGGTCTACCACTTAGCTTCATTTCTACAAGCAGCCATTTATAGATGACTGGCAGCTCAAATTGCCATGTGGTGCACAGCAAGCATCACATTCATAAATAAAATGCATTTAGGGCTCTTTTTAGAAGCCCATCACTGGCAATAATATGTGTCTATGGTCATGCAGGGGCTAAAAGTTCTAGGTAGAGGTGGGGAGAATTATTATACATTTAAGACTAGAATAGACCATAGAAATCATATAGTCTGTTCATTTTACCAGCAACTATTAATGTGCTAGTGCAGAAATGGAAATTATAATTCTGACTTATTATAAATAACAGTTGACCAGACAATTTAAACTACTGTCAGTAAGCAAATAATCACAGATATTCGTTTTTGCCTTTTAGGGCATTTTAAGCTTTCTTACCCCACCCCCAAAATTCAACCAAAATGCTCCTATGATATATGTTCAATCTTGGGAAATGACAATTTATCATGGGTTATGAGATCATCATCTCTCTTTGGAAATGGTTTCAAATATAAAAGATAGATCTTAATATAATAGGATATGAATTAGATCTATGATTTCATTTGGATAGGAAACTCTTAGATGAAGAAATTCTTTTTATAAATACAGCCCAGCTTTTTCTCTGTAACTTATAATCTTAGAGAGTTGCTTACAACATTGAGAAATTAAGTGATTTGGTCAGGAGCACATGGCCAGTATGTAACAGAGGGAGGATTTGAACTCTGGTCTTCCTGGTTCTGGAGCCAGTTCTCTAGCCACTCTATTATATTGATTTTGACCCTTGGAATCCTATCTTTTTCTTTTTGTTAGGATAAACTAATAGATTTTTTGTAGTGGTTTTTTTTTGAGGTAATTAGAGTTAAGTGACTTGTCTAGGGTCACCCAGCTAGTAAGTGTCCAAGGGTAGATTACATTTACAAAAGACTGGAGACATGAAAAGTGAAATGACTGGCCCCAAAGTCACATAGATAGCTAGTAGCCAACTTAGGATGAGAACCAAGGTCTCCAGAATTCCAGGACACTACTCTTCCAATGATACTATGGTACAAAGGTACCATGAAGCTTCTCAAGGAAATAAGCAGTTGTATTGTTAGATCTTCTGAAGAGGAGGCTTTAGGAGTCATGTCATATAGTGGCACTGGACTTGGGGTTAGAAGGTCAGAACCAGAAGCTTAATTCTACTACTTCTTACTTTTGTGATGGTAGGCAAGTTAATTAATTTCAGTAGCATTCAGTTTCTTCATCTGTAAAATGAGATTGAACTTCTGGGAGTGGAGCCAAGATGGCAGAGTAAGGAAAACACTTAACTGAGCTCTTCTAACATTCCCCTCCAAACAACCAAATAATGCCTCAAATTGAATTCTGGAGTCACAGAACCAACAAAAGTTCAGAGTGAGAGATTCTTCCAACATAAGATGTCAGAAATAGAGTTTTGTGACACAGAGGGGGTAGAAGCTGGCCCATGTCCCACATGGATGAAATACCAGTGGTGGGACTAGGTATTAGTGGCAGAAGCAGCAGCAGCTTTGGAAACTCTCCAGTAAGAAATGGTAAGGGTACGTAGCAATTCGTCAGAAAAATATGACAGTGGACCCCTGCGCTGGTACTGAATGCAGGACCAGACACTGTTGGGCAACTCCATTGCCTATGCCCATTTCTGGATCATAGTTCAAGGACAGAGAGGAGTCCTTTCAGGCAAAAAAGGAGTGGGAGCCTTTAGAAGCAACTGTTTGGCAACTCCATTACCTGTATCAGGGGTGGAGAACCTACAGCCTCAAGGCCATATGTGGCCCTCTAGGTCCTCAAGTGTAGCCCCTTAATAAAAGGATTTGTTCTGTAAAACTTGGACCCAAAAGGCCACACCCAAGGACTTAGAAGGCCACAGGTGGCCTGGAGGTCACAGATTCCCCACCCCTAGACCTACTTTGGGAGCATAGTCCAAGGGAGAAGAGGAACACTTTCAGTCAAGAAGGAGTGGAAGCCCTGAAACGTAGTATTGCTTTTGGTTGCAAGGGATTAGGGACTTTGAGGAACAGTATCACTTTCAGTCTCAAAGGAGTAGGGGCACTTCCTGGGTAAAAACCCCAGTGCAGACCAGGAGAGCAGTGACCACACCTCTCCCCAGATCACACCTCCTTGGAAGCACCAAAAACTTCCAAACCCCACGCTCTGAAAATAGCATTGCAAAAAAGACTGAAGTTTCAAACAGTGCCCCTCCCCCCCAACATTGGGTATAGAACCCAACTTTAACATAAAGCTTAAAAATCAAGAATTAGGGTGGAAAAATGAGCAAAAAAAAAGAACATGACCATTAAAAAGTTATTTGGTGACAGGAAGACCAAGATACAAACTCAGAAGAAGACAATGAATCAAAACAGCAACAAGCAAAGCCACGAAGGAAAAAATGTGACTTGGACACAAACCCAACAAGAAACCCTGGAAAAGCTAAAAATGATTTTCAAAATAAAATAAGAGGGGCAACTAGATAGCACAGTGAATAGAGCTCTGCCTTGGAGTCAGGAAGACCTGAGTTCAAATCCAGCCTCAGGCACTTAACACTTACTAGCTGTGTGACCCTGGGCAAGTCACTGAACCCCAATCACCTCACCAAAAAGCAAAACAAAATAAAATAAGAGTGGTAAAGGAAAAATTTGGTAAAGAACTAAGAACAAGCTAAGAAAAACATGGAAAGACAATTAATAGCTTGGTAAAAAGAGACATTAAAAATGTTGAAGAAAATAGCACCTTGAAAAACACAATTCGTCAAATGGAAAAAGAAGCACAATTCACTGATGAAAATAACTCCTTAAAAAGAGTAGGCCAAATGGAAATAAGGTACAAGAGCTCATTGAAGAAAATAATTCCTTAAGAAGCAGAAATAGAGAAAGTGTAAGCTAAAGACTTCGTGAGATATCAAGAAACAAAATACAATGTCAAAAGAAGAAGAGGAAGAAGAAGAAAATGTGACGTATATCTCCAGAAATACAAATGACCTAGAAAATATATCAAGGAGAGGTAATTTAAGAATTATTAAAATACCTGAAAGGCATGATCAAAGAAAGAACCTAGACATTATATTTCAAAAAATTATAAAGGAAAATTGCCCTGATACTCTAGATCCAGAGAGTAAAATAGAAATTGAAAGAATCCACTGATCACCATTTGAAAGAGATCCCAAAATGAAAACCCCCAGGAATATTACAACCAAATTCCAGAGTTTTCAGTAATGGAATCCCAATAAAGCTGCCCCAGACCCAATATTCTAACTTCCTTATGGGTCTCATTGAACAACAGGCATGCCCTGATTTGACCACACAAACCACAGGCCCCCAGACTCAATATAGCCACTGCCTCTAACTAGCCACTGCCCTGCCCCCTGATCCAATTCTCATATTTCCCACAAAAATAGCAGCTGTGTCCATGCACTCAACCACAATCACAACATCTATTTAGCCTGACAGGACCATAATACCTATCTGTCTTGACCAGACAGGACCACAATAGCCAGCCAATCAGAAAGCAGCACTACCAGATGTAGACTAGGATGCTTGACCACCAAATCATAGAAGGGACTTCACCTAAAATGGTACTTGTGCAATAATAGCAAAAGCTGTCCTTTAGTTGAACTTATGACATAGAGGGGCTTATTATAATATCATTATCATATATTAATGCCTCCCCCAAAAGGGTTTTTCTGTATGCATTGTGGGTAATTACATCACAGTTCTACCAAGGCTTGGACTCCTCCCCATTACCTAATCCCTTAACAAACCCATCTTACTTTTTAATATTAATCATATTCATATATTCTATGTAAATTTCTATTGTGTAATTAGCATCATATACTCTATAAAATTGCCTGTCTTGCCTTACTAAAATTGCTAGCTCCTCCAAGGAACTTAGCCACTCACCAGATCATGAAACCTCAAAACCACAATAAATCTTTTTGCTTGGCTTGAAAACAGTCTGAGTCTTTGAAATTCTTTGAGGCTACCCCACTACAACACAACCTGACCTCAACACCAGGTCAAAGAGAAAATACTTCAAGCAGCCAGAAAGAAGTCATTCAAATATCATGGAACCACAGTCAGGATCACACAAGATGTAACAGCTACCACAGGCCTTGAAAAATTACATTCCAAAATGCAAAATAGCTGTAATTTCAACCAAGAATAACCCACCCAGCAAAACTGAGCATAATCCTCCAAGGGAAAAAAATAGACATTTAATGAACCAGAGGATGTGCAAGCATTCCCCATGAAAAGATCAGAGATGAATAAAAAAATTTGGTTTTCAAATACAAGACTCAAGAAAAGCATGAAAAGGTAAACAGGAAAGAGAAAACATAAAGGACTCGATAAGGTTAAACTGTTTCCTTTTTATATGGAAAGTGATACATGTAACTTCGAAGAACTTTATCAATATTAGGACAGTTAGAAGGATTCCACATTGAAAGGGTGCATGAGAGTGAGTCAATCATGTTAAGATGATATAAAAAAATGGATAAGTGAGAAAGAGGGATGCCCCGGGAAAAGGGAGAAAGGACAGGAAGTATGGAGGAAATTATCTCACATGAAAGAAACACATAAAGAAGAACTCTTACTGTGGAGGGGAAAATCTTTGGCAAGGCAATGCTTGAACCTCACATCTCAATTGGTTCAAAGAAGGAATACACACACACACACACACACACATTTAATTGGTAATAGAAATCTATCTTACCCAACAGAAAAGTAGTAGGAAAAGAGGATAGGAGAAATGGAAGGGGTGATTAAAAAAAAAAAGAAGGGCAGATAAAAGAAGGCAGTAGTCAATAGCAAAACAGACTTTAGAGGAGGGACAAAAAGATAAAAAGGATAAAAAGAGAAAGAGAGAAGGACAGTCTGAAGAAAATAGGATTGAGAGAAATGAATTGTGAGTGATCATAACAGTGAATGTGAATGAGATGAAGTTATAAAATGGAAGCAGAAAACAGAATGGATTAGGAATCAGGATACAACAATATATCATTTACAAGACAGACTCGAAACAGAGACAGACAGAGAGCTAAAATAAGGGGCGGGAGAATAGAATCTATTACAATTCAGCTGAAGTGAAAAAGGCAGGGGTAACAATCATGATCTCAAATGAAGCAAAAGCTGAAACAGTCCTAATTAAAAGAGATAAGTAGGGAAACTACATCTTGCTAAAAAGGCACCATAAAAAATGAAGGAGTATCAATACTAAATATATATGCACCAAATGGCATAGCATCCAAATTCTCAAAGAAAAAAAATTTAATTAATTATAAGAAGAAATAGTAAAACTATAGTAGTGAGTAACCTCAACTTTACTTTCTCAGAGCTTCTCAAATCTAACCATAAAATAAATATATTATTTATATATATTACATATATATAAACATAAAATAAATATATAAACATAAAATAAATAAGAAAGAAGTTAATGAAATGAATAGAATCTTAGAAAATGTAGATAAAATAGAACTCTGGAGAAAATTAAATGAGAATAGAAAAGAGTATACCTTTTTCTCAGCTGTATAAGGCATCTTCACAAAAATTGACTATGTGTTAGGACAATAAAACCTCACAATCAAATACAGAAAAGCAGAAATATTCAATGCACCCTTTTCAGACCATAATGCAATAAAAAAAATTACAGTCTGTAAATGGCAATGGAAGCATAGATTTGAAATTAATTGGAAATTAAATAATCTAATCCTAAAGCATGAGTAGGTCAAAGAACAAATCACAGAAACAATAAATAATCTCATTAAATGGAATGAAAAAAAAATGAGACAGCATTTCAAAATGTGTGAAATTCAGCCAAAGCAGTACTTAGGGGAAAATTTATATCTCTAAGTGCATACATCAGTAAAAGAGAGAAACAGCAGATCAATGAATTGGTTTTGTGACTTTAAAAAAATAGAAATCCTGAAAATCAAAAAAAGAGATTAATAAAATTGAAAGGAAAAAAAATTTAACAAATTAATAAAATTGGGAGCTGGTTTTATGAAAAAAAGCAATAAATGAATATAAATGAATAATAAATAGATCTAATTAAGTAATTAATTTGATTTTTAAAATTTTAATTTGATTTTTAAAAAGAAGAAAACCAAATTAAATCCAATTACTAGTATCAAAAATGAAAGGTGTGAATGAAAGCACCATCAATGAAGATGAAATTGAAACAATTATTAGGAGTTATTTTACCCAATTATATGCCAGTAAAACTGACAATCTAAGTAAAATGGATGAATATTTAGAAAAAAATAAGCTACCCAGGTTAACAAAAGAAGAAATAGAATACTCAGATAACCAAAATTATCCTAAGAGATGATATTTCTTTATTTTATTTTCGAATGAAAAATAAAACGAACTTCCTGAGAAGTGATATGACATAGTGGAAAGAGAAGTGGTCTCTGAATCAGGGAGACCTAAATTTAAGTTCTGCATCTGTTATTGGTACTGGCTGTGACCCTGAGCCCAATATAATTCTCTAAGAAAAAGTTGTCAACCGGTACTGGTAAAGGGACTTTCTTTCTTGGAGTTCCCTATGCCAATGATACCACAAACCCTCTCTCCCTCTCCCTTTCATCTTATTTTTATTTTTATTTTTTAAGAGCAGCTTATGTGAAATGATTTAATTTTCATTTAGCTGTTATTTTTGTTTTCTGGTTTCATTTATACTGAAATTGTCGAGACTGATACGATTTTAGTTCTTCTAGTAGTATCTCCATTCATTAATCAGTGGACATAGATCTCACATAATAGTATTTCTATAGAATCCCTAGCTAGGTTAATGTCGATAGTCTGAAAAAATGGATGATTCTTAATATCTTTTACACCATTTTCTACTGTTCTACCATTAGTACAGAAAGAAAGGGTGTCATATAGGGTCAATGGCTATTTTATGTTTTTTCTTTGCTTCATAGCTTGCCAAGGCCAACAAATTTTCACCCAGTGACCAACCTACCATTAAGTATTGTGTACTTAGCTAGGTTGGCTATTAAAAAAAAAAAAAAGATCTAGTCTGTTGCCAGGACCACGATAAAGATATAAAAAAATAAAAATAAATGAGTCTCTGTCTTCAAGAACTTTACATTCTAATGAGATGGTATAATATGTACAGAGATAATTCAGTGCCAGCTAATTTGAAGAGAGAACCCTAACACCTAGAAACAACAGGGAATATTTATGGAGGAATAGACACCTAATCTGAACCTAAAGGTAAAAGTAGAGATAAGAAGGAAGTGTGTTCCAGGAATAGGGCATAAACTTCTTTTAAAAGTGATCCATACTCAACTGGAGAATTTCCTCACCATTTAGTATCCTCAGCTTCTTGTAGTTTGATTCTTCACTTCCACCACCATCACCCCCACTGCCATAACTACTATCCAATAACAAAAAATATTTACTAAGCATTATGTACAAAGCTGTGTGCAAGGCTTCTAGGGACACAAAGACAAAAGAAAAACAAACTTTTCCATCATAGGACTTATATTCTTCTATGGGATACAACATGTTTTAAAAATGTGATAATTCGATGAGTGAGAGAGCACTGTAATCATCCTGTAGATGTGGCTTATAAACTGACCTTTGAAGGAATTGAAGAATTTTAAGAGAGAGAGGTGGAAAAGTATAACATTACAAGCATGTAGGAAGTCTATGCAAAAACACAAAAGTGAGGTATGGATTTTATGTAAGGAGAATGATGGTGGACAATTGGGTTAGAACATACTCAATAATCCAAGAAAGGTAGGCTAGAAACAAATTTTAAAGTACTTTAAATGCTAAGTTGAATAGTTTATATTTTATCCTAGAGGTTAATGAAGCTTATTGGGAGTGGTAGGAAAAGAGGCAGAGGATGCTAAGAATCATAGGATTTAGAACATCTATAAACATTAAATTTAGCTATGAGAAAAACAATGACTAATAACCAATGATTTGGGAAGATTCAGATTTCCTTATTTTTCTTTTACCCTAATTTCAAGACCTTGGTCTCTGAAGGTTGAGCTAAGCTTGTCCTCCAGTGGGGCAGCCATTGTGTTCCACTCATGTTTGGGTAGCGCAATAGATTGCCCAAGGCTAGGATTAACTTAAGAAGAAAGTGACATAATCAAAGTTCATGTCCAGCCCCTCATTATAATATTTATTTTTCTCATTGTTAGTCAATCACAGTTAATTGCCACCCTGGGTAACACCTACTCTTCAAAAGGCATAAAAACTGTGAACCCAGCACCATGATTGTTTTTTGTCTAAGAGAAAGATAGCCAAATAACCATCCTTTTATTATGATGCTGACATTATTAATAAAATTATTAAATTGCCCAGAAATTATGTTTCTTGAACCTTTTTAAATGCCACAGCTATATGGACTTAAAATGTGAGATCATTGCCTGATGACCATCCATTCATTCAACAAGTATTTACTGATCATCTTGCCACTCCCCTTACAGTATATTTCATATCTCACCTATGTGCTTTTGCACAGATTTCCCACATATCTGGCATGTGTTTCTTCTTCACCTCTAAATCTTAGAATTCCTTGCTTCCTTCTAATGTCAATTTATAAGCCACATCTACAGGATGCCTTTCCAGATCCCTATAGTTATTAGTGCTCTCTCACTGACTCTTGTCTCTATATGATATAAAATGACCAAATGTCCCATGAAATGATATAGTAATCATGATAAGCATTTGCAAAAATAACGGCATGAAAATAATTGTAGTTTATGAGTCAAAATCTGTAGCTGAAAATTAGGAGCTAGTAAAATTCTATGAAGATCTCAGTGAAGTCCTCCAAACGAAATAAATATGTACTTTGATGTACAATGATGTCATTGTAAAAGAGGGCATAAGGAAGGTTGGCAAAGAATCCATTGGAAAAATATGGTTCAGAAGTAAAAAATGAGACAAGACAGAAGCTTAGATATTACTCAGAAGCCTCATAGTGAATACGCTCTTTGGAGTTAGGAGAGCAGGACATGGCAAGAACCAAATAGTATCATTTAAAATGAAATTATGTTGTAACAAATAGGAACTGGCTTATTATGGATGGGGAAATCATTTCTGAATTAACTGTTCACTAGTGACATTGGAGCAAAGATCAAAATGAATACAAAACTAGAAGAAAGAAAAAAATGACAAAGATACAGCACACAAACTGACCTATTTAAATCAGCTATTGGCATCAAAAATGAGAAAATCATAAAGGAAAGGACATTGACACAGACTATAACTAAAGAGTTTAGCTGATGTAAGTCATTGCCCACAATGACATTTAAAAAGCTCAGAAATGACCTCAGCCAGCAAAATTAGATTTCATTGCCAGGCAAGGAGACATGGCAGCCAAGGGCAATACTATTTTAAAATGTAAGCTGTCTGTAAAATTTTACAGAAGCAGATGGTCAAATATTGTGAGCAGTATCACTTTATAAAAGTGAGAAGAACTGAAGGGGAAAACAAATTTTAGAAAAGCCTGGCAAGAGACCTAACTAAGCAACATTATTCCAAGGGCATTTAAGGACAAAAAGTGGGAGAAAGACAACAAATAAAACTTGGAAAATATTTGTAAAGATTTTTATTTAAGAAGCAAAATACTTTTGATCATCAAGAAATGCAAAGCTACTAGATTTGGGCTCCAACATCATAATCCCTAATGTGCTGTATGGGTAAGCAGAAAACACCAAAATAATTTTTTAATGGTGAAATTATCTGAACAAGTTTTCACAGAAATAGACCTCATGTTATTGAGTCTCAAGTTGGATAAAAGAAGTGTTTGATATTCTCTAATTCCAGAAGTATGACAAAAAATAAATTAATTTAGATAAATATATATATTTTTAAAAAGTGAATAAGAGAAAATTGCCACAGCTAGGTGGTTCAATGGATAGAGCTCTGGAGTCAGGAAGACATGAGTTCAAATCTGATCTCAGACACTTACTAGCTGTGTGACTTTAGGAAAGTCACTTCATTGTTATTCTGCCTCAGTTTCCTCAATTGTAAAAAGGAGAGAGTAGTAGCACCTACCTCCCATGGTTGTTGTGAGGATTAAATGAGATATTTGTAAATTGCTTAGCACAGTGCCTGGCTCATAGTGGGTGCTTAATAAATGCTTGTTCTCTTCACTCCCTAAGGAACTAACTCCTGACTTAGCTTCCCACTTTTCTATATATAATAATCTGCACAGGCATCAAAGGCATCTTTGATGAAGGTATTATGCAGGGTTTTGTTCATGATATTCTTTAGCCTATTACCTATATATAATTGACTCAAGGGTGTAGAAAATGCACAATTTCTTTGGGCTTATTGTTTCTTACCTACTTTAAAAAATATATTTGATTTGGTAGAGAAAAATGCACCTTTAAAAACTGTCCTCCAACAAAACTCTTCTCCTATATGTCAAAATCATATACGATGCTTTAAAAGGAATATAAACACCAATAACATTTTTCTGTGACCCAGTGATTTGTGTGGCATATAAAAAGGTACATGTATGTTTACCAAAAGAGTTTGCCAACATCAAAGAGAAGGTCCAGCACAGAGTACAAATGGAAGAGGGATATCCTATACATGGTGAGGTTCTCAAGATGTTGTTGTTTGTGGATAGCTTATACTGATGGCATCAAGCCCCTAAACATTTTTAAATTTCTTAAAAGTGATAGAGAATGATAGTCAGTTGGGTGTTACAGTGATTTGTGTTGAACTTGGTATCAAGGAAGAAATGAATTTAATTTCTGCCTTCGAAACTTAGTACTTGTGGCCCTGAGAAGGTTACTTACCTTGTTTCAACCACAGTTTCCTCATCTGAAAAATGGGAATAATAATGGTAACTAACTCACAGAATTGTGAACCCTAAACAAGCTAATACATACATACACTTTGCAAATCTTGAAGTGCTATATAAACATTAGCTATTATTATTTCAAATTGTTTGGCCTAGTTAACCAAACTAGAAAAGTTGTGTAGATTAAGAATGCCTATAGACTGCAGTTTGGCATATAGTGTGAAGAGTAGCCCATAGAATTTTCCTTAAAGAACATGAGCATGAACAATGTACAGGGGCAGGAACTAAACAGGAAGAGAAAAGCATGTTGGGTTGCCTTTCAAGAACTGCATAGTACTTTTCATGACCCTCAAGTATCTCCCTAAAACAAAGGTCCATTTTTTAATACCAATATGGAATGTTATTTGGCTATGTGGGATGGAAAACCAGTCTTTAAAGAAAAGAAGTAGAAGATGTCTTTACAGGGTAATGAAAAAGCACGCAGTGGATGTTAACCAGCTATATGAAGATTTGTATGCACAGATGGAGAGTTCTGTAGGAAAAACAGCATAAAGAATATCATCAGAGAAATGGCCGATCAGAAAAAGAAAAAAAAAAAACATGGCTCAGCCATGTAGTGTGAGTGAGAATTAGCTGAGAGGGAGCCTACATTCTTCATTGGAATCCATCCAACGTCTGGAAAACTAGAGGCAAGTCTCCAAAACACCATGTTCTCCTGCAGATCCTCCTCCTTAGACTATTACACAATTCTCCTAACAGGGCTCTCTGCCTCTACTTGCTCCTCTTCAAAACTACCCTATAGATTGACATCTGACTAATCTAAACTCCTTTATGTATAAACCTGATCATATCACTGCTTTGTTAAAAAAAAAAAAATCAGTGGCTTCCTATTGCCTAAAGAGTAAAATTTTAAATCCTTTGCCTAGCATTCAAGGTTCTTTACAATACCAAGACCATACCTTTCTAGCCATAGCCTATATTATATCCCCTTACATACTCTCTTCTCCAGCCAAACCGCGCTGCTTTCTGCCTCAACCCTCCCCTCATGCTAAAAGCACTGTATGCTTTGCCATATTCATGCCTTTGCCCCTAAATGTTTCTTATGCCTACAATGTCCTCTTTCCTAATTTGCCTGCTGAATGGCTAAGCATACTTTAAAGCCCAGCTCAAATTCTATCTCCACCATAAACACTTCTCTCACTCCCTCTCTTAATAGTGACAGACCACCCAGGGTTTCATATAACACTTGGTTTTGTAGCTATCTAATGCACTCAGTATGGAATTATAGAAAAGTATCAGAGACATAATAGGTACTCAATAAATGCTTGCTGTATTGAAATGAGTTGTAGTTGATCTGAATATGTTCCATATCCCTCTTCTTGACTACAAGCTCCATGAGGACAAGGAGGACATTAAGGTTTGGATCTTTCCTGACACAGTGTTCTGTACAATGTTGTTCTTCATGTTCCCCATTTGGGGTTTTCTTAGCTGCTTAATAAATGCTTATTGTTGAATTGAATGCAAAAAGGGCTATGTAAGTACAAGCTATCATAATACTTATTATTCTTCTGCTCTTACCACCTGAACTTTAGGAAAACTAATGCCAGAAAAGTTGGCAGCCCCCCCCAAAAAATATTAATCTTTTCCCCTGATATGCATATCATCTAGAATAACCTTTATGCTTAGCAATGTTCCTGGCATATAGTAAGCACTTAATTGGGGCAGCTATGTGTTACAGTGGATAGAGTGCTGGACCTGGAGTCAGGAAGACTCATCTTTGTGAGTTCAAATCCAGCCTTAGACACTTACCAGCTGTGTGACCCTGGGCAAGTCACTTAACCCTGTTTGCCTCCATTTCTCATCTGTAAAAATGAGCTGGAGAAGGAAATGGCAAATTGCTCCAATACTCTTGCCAAGAAAACCCCAAATGGGATCATGAAGAGTCAGACATGACTGAAACAACTTAACAACAACAAATAAGAGTTATTAAACTGAACTTCAGTGGGCAGCTTCGGGATCCAACCCTGTAACAGAATCTCTACTCCAAAGTTCTTGAGTTCCTGTTCACTACCGATTCCCTGGAGGGTATCTGAAGCCAAGCACAAGCCCCAGTTAATGCTCCGTGTACAGTGCCAGACTCCACTAGCCATTTACAATGCATGTTGTTTTGGGTGTCTATCCTTATGGAGGATCTTGCTGTGACAGCATTCTGGCCATCAAGTCAAAACTGATTTGCTTGTGCCATGGCGAGAATGTGATTCCAAAATAAATAAATAAATAAAATTTTTAAAAAAAGAATGTGATTCCAGAAAGACAAGTCTCTTCATCTTAGGCTCTGGTATTGTTGAATAAATAAAACAATAAATAATAAAATAAGAAACTTTCTTCTCTTTGGCTTTATTCTGAGAAGCAATCCCTCCTACCTCAATTTTTATTGCATTCATTGAACTTCTTAGGAATAGAGAAATCTTTTTCGCTTGGTGGTACATATACCTAGGGGTGCTATTGCATTGTTCAATTCCAGATAAAACTACAAATCATGGAGTAAGGAAAGACATTTAAGATTTAAATCTAAGATAAAAAAATAGTTGAGATAGCAATGGTAACTCAAGAGCAACAGGATGAGAATATCATTTCTATGCTTTGCCAAGTGGAAATTATAGTGCATAATTTAATTTCTAAAGCAAGTACACGCAAGGCAAAGTTGGTGCTCTGAAACTTTTCTTGAATTGTGTGTGTGTGTGTGCATCTATATATTTTGTTGTTTAGTTGTTTTCAGTCATGTCTGATTTTTTGTGACCTCTTTTTGCATGGATACTAGAATGGTTTGTCATTTCCTTTTCCAGCTCATTTTATAGAAAAGGAAACTGAGGCACACAGGGTTAAGTGACTTGCCCAAAGTCACATGGCTCATGTCATAAGCCAGATTTGTACTCAGGAAGATGAATATTCTGGGCTCCTAGCCTAGCAAATGCCATAAGGTTTAGTGGCTATGCCTTCTTCTATTCTAACTTCCCCTTTCACTCCCAGTACCTAATACAATACTCAGCACATTCTAGGTGCTCGTTACATGCTTGCTGATGACAGTTTGACCTCCATTTGCCATTTCCTGAAAAGATCACAAAGACAATTTAGAGTCTCACTAAAATAAGGAATGTAGACCTCAGAGTTTTAAACTCCAACCACAGAATAATACAATTTTAATCCAGATGAGTTTTCAATATTTAATATGTTGCAGAGATGCCCAGTGGAAATTTAGTAGATAAAGAACAGATCTTTCACCAGCAGAACTGATTTGGCATCCATAATTCAAATGCAGCTCACCTGAATTGGACCAAAGTACAGGAGTAAACTGGCATACCCTGGGGTAGCTCTTGCATTCCCAATCCTGCATATACACAGAGTTGATTCTTCTCCTTTAGTATTTTTATAATCTGACATGCTCTAAACAAGCAGGAAAAATAAATTTTCACAGAAATTAGGCAAATGGTTACGTGAGCAAAAAGTCAATGCTGTCCCTGCTTGTATTAATCCTTCCTTCTCCACTCGTATATAAATTCCAGAGCTTTGCCTTGTGCACAGCTTTACCCCAGGGTTCTGATATTATGAGGTAGGATATGTGCTTCCTTTTCCCAACAACCACCAACCCCAGCCTCTGGCCCTAATCCATCACCTCTAGGTTCTTATCACTATGGTTCCCTTCTTCCTGGCCAACCTTCCCTTCCACCCCCCTACAGGGGGAGGGTACAAGCAGCCCCTCTCTAAGTGCTTTCACACCACAAGTTCTGTCCCCTGGTTTGCCAGCTCCACCAACTCTTATCTTTTTTTCCACATGTGAAGAAATATCTAGACATAGCTCTAATGAATTCTAAGATGCTCCAAATACCTATTCAGAAAAAAAGAATGGGAAAATGAATGTAGAAGTATCTCCTGATACTAATTTACAAAAGCACACAAAAGGATTATGTCATCAATGGATGGACAAAGAACCCTAACTCCAAGAATTGACACCTACCAGCACAATGAATAATAAGGGCAAAGCAAGGAACAGTGATGTTGCCAATGCAGCAGTACTGTGAAATGCAGAAGAATACAGTTCATCATGCATCAATTAAGATTTCATAACAACTCTGGCTAAATTTAGAGAAAGTACATGCTGTGCCCATCCCTGGTTGCCCACTGAAAATAGGAAATGATGTTACTATTTGATATTGCTTTATGCAATTGTTTATTTTCCTCTTAATTCAGATTCTTGTCTTGTTCTGAGTAACTATAGTACTGTGCATCTTCATTGTTGTTGTTATTATTTTCCCCCAGTTTGGGAAGAATCAGATGTGAGATAAGCAGTCACAACACTCATTATTACCTTGGCTGATTAACACTGCTATTCAAATGACAGAATCTTATTTAGAAGAGGAAAGAAGATAATGTCAATTCACACTAAACCGTATCTCTAAAATCTATGCTTACATTTCCTTTTCTCCTATCATCTCATTATACACACTCTCACTCAGTTATTTTCCACTCTAAAACTAATGTCCTCAAGAAGACAAGGATGCTAATAACTCATTGTATGATGTTGGGAATATTGATGGAGGACTCAAAGAGACCTTAGAGATCATAGGTCAGCTCCTTAGCTTTACAAATGATGAAACTGAAACCCAGAGAGATTAAGTGAATATAAGCTTCCTGAGGTTTGTTTTTTTTTTCTTTTGTCTTAGCATCGCAAGTACCTATGAATTTCCTTACACATTTTCTTCTTGTTGTTGTTGTTCAATTATTTGTAGTAGTGTCCAAATCTTAGTGATCCCATTTGGGGTTTCCATGGCAAAGATGCTGGAGTGGTTCATCATTTCCTTCTCCAGCTCATTTTACAGAAGAGAAAACTGAGGCAAACAGGGTTAAATTCTTTACACATAGTCTTTAGTAAATGTTTGGTGGATTGGATTGAGCTGGATTGGATTGGGTTGAGTAGACTGGGTTGGACTAGATTGGAATCAACTAGGGTTCAGATCTTATTCAATTTAATTCATCAAAAATTTATTAAAAAATCACAGAATTTGAGAGTTGTAAGGGACCTCAGAGGCCACCTAGTAAAATCTATACCCAAAAGGAATCACCACTGTAACACACCTGCTAAATAGTCACCTAGACTTTTCTTAAAGACTTACAAGAAAAGGAAAAACATCACTTCCTGAGGTAGTCCATTTCACTTTTGGACAGTTCTAATTTTCAGAAAAAAAATTTTCTAACATCAAGTCTAAATCAATCTCTTCATAACTTCTGTCCATTAAGCACAGTTCTGCCCTTTAGGGCCAAACAGAACAAATCTAATTTCCCCTATATGACAGCCTTTCAAATACTTGGAGACAGTTTCATGTCTCTTCTGAGTCTTTGCTTCTCCAGAGTTAAGGTCCCCAGTTCCTCTAATTAATTGCAAGTGCCATTTGCAAGGTTCTCTGCTAGGCACTGGGGATGCAAAGACAACATTGAAAAGTAGTCCCTGATGTACCCCCTAAAGGGGTAACATAACAGTCTACTGGCACCTAGGTCTTCTGAATCCAAATCCAGTGTTCTTTCCTAATTTGTTGCAAGTTTAGTTCTGGATGAAGTATAAAGGTAATGGGGATCTCATTGCACCTTATATAGGTAACTAAGTGACACAGAGAAAGAAGTGACTCACACAGCTAAAAATGGGATGTGTTAAGACTATTTATATGCACACAAATATATATACGTATATGTGTATATGCTCCTTGGCTGCTTAATATAACTAAATGACTATTTTGGAATTTTGGATTCTAATACAATCTCATAGAAATGGCAATATAGTATGTAATTGAGGAATGAAGCTCCCATTTTGTGATAGGAATGAGCTTTTCCTATTGGTGTTTTCAATCACTCCTTTAATACTCAATGCCTTACATTTGTATAATGCTTTAGTTTCTGAAAGTATTTTCACATAGATTATCCTGACAATACGTGGGCTAGGAAGGGCAAGAATTATTACCCACATTTTACAGACATGAGGAAACCCAGGTTTAGAGACTAAAATTGTGTTGTTGTTCAGTTGTTTTAGTTCTGACTGACTCTTTGAGACCTTTGGGGTTTTCTTGGCAAAGATACTGGAGTGGTTTGCCATTTCCTTCTCCAGCTCATTTTACAGATGAGGAAACTGAGACAAACAGGATCACACAGCTAGAAAGTATCTGAGCTGGATTTGAACACAGGACTGCCTGATTCCAAACCCAGTACTCTATCCTTTGCACCACCTAAAGTTATATACTGCTAGTAACTGGTGGAACCATCTCAAAAACATGCACCATTCCTTCCCTCACACCTGGAATGTACTCTCCTCACCTTTGCTACTTGAAATACCTGGTTAGCTTCAAGATTTGTTTCAAGAATTATATCCTACATGAAAACATTTTAATGCCTCTAATAATTAATATCTTTCCCCTAAAAATCTATCTTGTATTTATTTTGCTATCTCTTCCATAAAATGTAAGCTCATTGAGGGAGAGGGACTCTTTTTCTTTTTGCTCCCAGCACCTAGTACATTGTAGGCTAGTTGATTGATTAATTATGTCCCTAGACCAAATGGTCTTCTAGTATGCAACACTGCTATCTTACTTTCTTAATATTCTTGGAGTTCAATGGGAATACATAAAGGCAATTTCATACTAATAAGCATGACAAGATACTCAAAAATGTTTTTTAATATTTTTTCAGAAAGCAAGATAAAAACCATGCAATAAAACACACAAAATTGTAATAAATATCAATCTAGTGTATTAAAATCTCCCTGACTTCAGTTATGGGGTCTAAATAACCTAAATATGTCATTCATTCAGCAGGCAACTTGTGTGTGCCCAGCACTGTACTAAATTCTGAAAGGGTATAAACCAAGGAGAATGTACAGTTCTTATGTGCCAGGGGGTTATAACCAAGTTGAGAAAAATAAAACACACAGAGAAAATATTAGAGAGGGAATGCTAAGCAACATGTGATCGAGTGTAAGACAGTATGATAGAAACTGTGAAACATTTCTAAGTCCCTGGAATAAAATAAGTGGACAGAGTTAGGTGTACTTAATCAGGGAAAAGGTTCATTTGGGACCAGTTGCTAAAGGAAACGATGGGTACATGGGCAGGAATCAGGGAGGGTATGCCTAGAGGGAAGAAGAGAATTGGCAAAGGCATAGAAATATGTATCACGTTGTTGTCTGTCCTTCATTCTTGAAGAGAGCCATGACTTGCAAGTAAATTGGATTCAAGTGAGGCAGGGCTGATTTATGTTAGCAAGGAGGTGGGCCTGACTGACTGCAGCGTTCAATTACACACAAGCCCCATGCTCTGGGTCTCCTTGTTCCTCTTTGGGAACTCACTTTTTCCTTGCTGAGGCCACAGAGAGGTCAGAAACTTGACATCAAGGTCTTCATCACAGCTTTCTAATATGGCTCTCCCTGAATGAGGCAGCAGGAGGACTGAGAACATAGCCCAGCCCTCCTTCTGCCTTACCTCCCTGTTCTCCTCAATCCATACCACCACTTTTCCCACAATATACACTCACACCCTCACATCAAGTCTCAAAATACCTTCTGGGCTGCAAACTCCAGCCTAAATACATCACATCCTGATTCTCTGGCAAGAACCACTGGGAAACTACATTCACACCATTTCCTCAAGCACACCAACTCCCAATTCTCAAAAACACTCAGCTCTTCTTGTATCTGCTCTGATTTTATTATAAAAATACTAGTCTCCATGAACCCACATTGCTTTCCTAGAATAACCTCTGATTCTCTTTACAGTATCCCAGGACTAGCTCTCCTATCATCAATCCACACACCTCAGGCCCAGTTATTCTACATAATGCCCACTACCTGTGACAAGTGACTATCCGGATGCCTTAAAGACAGGCCTACAAAATGACAGACACAACTTGTGCTGGATTCTGGCATAACCTTCAGGGAACACCTGTTCTACCTTTCAATCCTAGGCAATCCTATACTCTAAGAGGGAAGAAGCAATTTGAGGCACTATGTGACAGGTATAGAATGTTCATCAGCAAAGTTGTTGAGTATAAGGGTGTTTTAAAACATTCCCCTCTTGGGAATGGTTTAGAAAACCTGGGAAGACCTATATGAAGTGAGGTAAGCAGAAGCAGCTTGTATGCAGTAACAGCAATATTGTAACAATGACGAACTGTGAAAGACCTGGGTTCAAATCCCACCTTTGACACATACTGGCTACATAACACTAGGTAATATGTCGCTTTATTTTTCAAGACTCTAGGATACTCTCTAAAACCATAAATTGTAGCAAAAGTACAAACCTACAGGGGTAGAAGTAGTTTCCTCACCTAGGAATTCCCTGTAACAATAAAATCATGGGTCTACTTGCTATCCTAGTTGACCAAAAGCAAAATGAAGGGAAAGTCTCCCTCTTGTAACCATTCCATCTTTTTAACTACTGCTTTTTTTTTAAGATCTAAATGAGTCATATACATTCAAAGAGGACCTTTGACATTGTATACCTATTAAGGTGCTCAAGAGCATCAAAAGAAAAGCCACCTTTGAGATTCAACCATGAGACTGTTATAACTTAGAGAAAACTCTAGAAAATGTTTGGAAAGGCAAAATAATAATAATAACAGACAGCATTTAATAATACTTTACAATTTGTAAATCTCTCTATAAATATTATCTCATTCATCCTCATGACAACCCTGGGATGTGGATGCTATTATTATCCTCATTTTACTGAGGTTAAGTGACTTGCTTATACAGTCATACAGCTAGTGTCTGGGGCTAGGTTTGAGCTCAGGTCTTCCTGACCCTGGGCCGACCACTCTATCCCCTGTGCCATCTAGTTGCCTAGCCTAAGCCACAGAGCTAGGAGTACTGGACTTAAAGTCAAGAATATCTGTGTTCAAAGCACATCTCTGACATGTAACAGCTGTGTGACACTGGGTAAGTCATGTAACCTATCTGGGCTTCCTTTTCCTCATCTATAAAAATAGGAGGATTGCTCTAAACTTCAGAGGGCTCTGAAGTTTCTTTTACCTCTAGAAGTATTATCCTGTGAGCCTATGAATTAGGAATTTCTGTTAGATAAAAGGTGTGAGAGGAATGAAAAACCCAAGAGACAGAGTTTCTGGGAAATCAATAATCAATTTATCAATTAGGCTAGCTGATAATCAATAAATTGATGGCTAGTGATTTCTCTCAGTAACCAAAGACACCTAATGAAGACACTGAATGCCTTAAATATTTTTTTGATAGAGAATGTCCCTGATGGGAGAAATCAACCCTGATTGGTGAACAATTAATGAGGGGGTGGACATATTTATAAGGAGATGGGCTAAAAGTTTTCAGTTCTTCCTGATGAGAAGCAATCTGGACAAAGGAATCTATCTCTACCCAGACCACTCTGGTTGGTTTTCTCCTTCATGAGCTGGGTTAACCTAAACTGCAGTGGAGGTGGCAGGGGGAAGTACAAGAACATGGGCTCAATGCTTTGGGGCTGGAATTCACCTAGATTAGATTCTGTTTACACTCTAAACAAAAGTAAGGTCTCCTAATTGGGTGGGGTCCCACCCGAGATCTAGAAGCCGGATTTAGGCAATCTCAGCTATCAACCTTGTCCTTTAGAGACTGACTGACCAACAGGGCTGGTCCTGAATGAGGAAACAAAAAAGAAAAGCCTAGATCCTGATTTAGTAATTGGTTATTAACATAATAGAAAATAATAATTTCTCTCAGGTGGAATTTCCTGGTAGTATAATGAAGCCTTGGAATTGGTTACCACGTATGATATCTCCTTCTCTGAAAGTCTCCCACCTCCAAGATACAGATGACTCACCACATGGGCAGGTTGAGTGGATAAATTCCCAAAGCCTCTTGATTCTACTTTAACTTTTAGTCAGAAGGTTTCAAAATACAGTCAACTTTAGTTAACAGGAACTCAAAAGATAACCAGAATTGCTTTTCATATCTGAACTTTTAGGAGAAAAGGTTAACTAATTTAATTTATGAATTTATGAGTAGGAATTGGCAGTAGCAGTTGTAGGAGAGAAGAAAAAGGCTAACAGGACACATACATCCTGAAATCAATACAAATTCTGCCCATTCTCATCTATGTTCCATACCTATATTTACTGCATGGCTCAGTTATGTTCACTATATGGAACTAAGTCTAGGAAGTGAATTAATATAACATATTTTCATTAGCAAAAGCTAAAATAAAAATTGTTCTTTGAGGTTTTTGCTTAATTGAGATTTCACTATACACATGTAGAAACTCCAGACTGAAGAATTAAAATATTCAGCTTACCTCTGTTTTATCAGATTCTACTGAGATTTAACGGGATAGAAAATGGAAGATTTCATGGTTCAGAGGATCATTTCAGATCAAATAACTTGGCAATACTAGTGATACCACTGCAGACAGTTGCTCTAGAAATATGCAACTTAATCATTAAGATGAGGGTTGCCAAGTTATTGCATGTTAATGTTAACTACCGCAAAACATCAATAGACCATTTGGGAGGATAATATGTATTTATTGATTCATGTTTTCATTGTGTGCCCTGAATCTCTTCTGTACTATAAATGCAATAAAGACAACCATGGCAACACACAGAAAAACCTCTGCAAGAATATATGATTTGACATGACAATGATTAGTGACCAATAGTAGTGACCAATCTTGAATAAGAAGGTTTGTGTTTATAGTAAGGAGCTCTGAGTTTTATTTTGGTTTTCATGATTTATTTTGACATTTATTTGACTTCCCTCCATCAACAACAAATATTTATTGCACAAATACTATATACACGGTCCTATACTAGGCTCTGGGAAGAGCTAAACCATACAAGAAGAGGAGTAGATTCCTAAAGATGACTGGATTTATTCATTTAGAGCTTTAATGTTTTCACTTTTTCACATATTTTCAGTTAATTCATTTTGCGCAAATCTAATTCTAATGGTAACAATGATTTTCTCCATTTTGTCTTATAATCAAAGAGCTTTGGAGACAGAAAGCACCTTAGAGACCCTCTAGTCCAACTGCATTTTTTACAGATAAGGAAACTGAGTCACAGAGAGGTAACATGATTTGACCAAGATGATATAGGAGGACCCAAAGCTCATAAGTCCCAGTCTAATGCTTTTCTTATAGCTGCCACCCTTCTTTCTTTTTTTTTCTCCCCCCAAGAGCTAAAGTTCTATATTTTCTCCATCAGTTCCTGGGGTAGGTGAATCTGGGAGTTAGGGGAGGGAGTGCATTCTCTGTTCCTTCTATACTCTTCTAATCAGTCTCCTCCAATATGGCCCAGACAAGACTTCTTGGGGGTGGGGGAAGGGAGGGCAGGTGCTCGGAATCTTTTATCTTCCATGGGGGAGGTAATAAGTATCTCTTTGTTCCTGAAGTCCCAGTCATGTGGAAGGCCCTGTTAGTCAGAACCAAAGTGCACTCAAGGACCGCAAAGATGGTGCACACTCCTGACTCACAGTAGTGGTTGGCTGCCACCTTTCTTTCAACAGATACCAAAAGACCCAATCTGAAACGTTCTGCCTTCTCCCTTCTTTCTGGAAGACAATCTGTCATAACATCATAGGCCTATGGTTTGAGAACTAGAAAAGATATTAGAGGAAACTGAGACACAAAGAGAGTAAGTAAATTGCCCAGAATGACAGCTAGTAAGTGCCTGAAAGAGGATTCTTCAGCCTTATGTCTTCTGACTTCAAATACAGTACTCTGCCCATTATGTCATCTACCCCTCAGTCATAATACACAAACATCTGCACAGTGGGGAAAAATAATTTCCAACTATCTTTCAGGTTTCTCCTATGTTTAAATTTCTGGAAATGAGTTCTGAACTATTTGCCAGGTCAATATTTAGCAGATAAGACTTAGCAAACATAGAAACATTCTTCTCTTAAAAGACTTGAATTTGAAGAATTGAACAACTAACTACCTTTTTACCATTTGCACTTTCCTAGAATCAATGATAGCAAGGCCAGAAAGGGAACTGTGAGTCTTTCTGATAATTCCCTCTAAAATTCTGAATTGGGTAACCAATGTTCTCTGAATTATATAGGATCACAGTTTTATAGCTTAACGGGACTTCAAAGGCCATCTATCCCAATCCTGTCATCTTATAGATGAGGAAACTGAGGCCCAGACTGGGCAAGTGACTTGCCCAATGTAACACAGGTAGTGGTAGAGCTGAGATTTGAACTCAGGTCCTTTGACTCTAAATCCAGAACTCTTTCTACTATCCTATTTCTCCTAAAAGAAATGTCATCTTAAAACTTGACCTATTTAACACCTTAGCTGGGAATTTGAAGGCTGAGTAGTTACCATAACCTCATTATCTGAGCTCCTACCCACCCTTTCCTGCTTCCATATAAACCACAGAAGGATCCCAAAAACCAACTGAGAAAAGCCTTCCATCTATTGGTTTGATGTGGACGTGTCTTATACTCTGTTTAACTGATAAATGTTTTCCATGAAATGGAAAAAAAATATAAGACAACTGGTATGAAAATACCAGGAGAAAGTATTGTGCTAAAATGCATTACAAGAGACAATTTAATTCCTTATCTTTCCTTCTCCTTCCTTCTAAACAACTTTAATATGACCTTGGTATTCAGGTACTGGTTTTTAACCATAGTTTAAACTTCTACTGAGTTAATGAATTGTTTTAAAATATCATCTAAGCTTAACCAATCTAAAATGGCATTAGTACACTTGAAGTTAAAAGAAGTAGGTTTGAACATTCTAGTTCTAATATCTCTGTGATATTGGGCAGATGACCTATCCTTTTATGCCTCAGTTTACTCATTTGTAAAATGGTCTGAGAATATGTGATAACTCATAGGATTATTGTGAATTTTGATATAATAAAATCCTATGAGCTTTTTTTAAAAAAATATTTACTGTGTGCAACACACTGTGTTACTCAGTACTAGGAATATTAAGACAAGCAAAAGTAGTCACTGCCTTCAGGAAACTTGCCTTCTATGAAGACTAATAAATGGAACTATGTATGGGAAAGGTCTTTGTAATAATAAAGGGTTATATGTAAACCCATTTTCAGTCCTTATCCTCCTTGAATTCTTGTAGTTTTTTCAAACTTGACCTTTCTCCCCCTTTCTATTAAATTATATTCTATTTCTTAAACCTCTCTGAAAATTCCTTCTCAGTGACGTTTTTTTTTATTTCTCTTTTTCTTGCTGACTCCCAGGAACGAGCTTCCCCTCTGGCTCTATTCTTGATTCCCTGCTCCCCTGTCAACATTCTCTCCCTCATCAATCTCATATATTCCCATAGTTTTAATTATCACCTCTCTGTGGATAACTCACAAATCCCTATCTTCAGTTCCTGATCTTTTTCTCTTGAACCCAAGTCTCATATAACTGATTGGTGGACACTTCCATTCGGTGTCCTGACCAAACCTGAAAATAACGAATACAAAATTGTGCTCCTAATTTCCCACCAGTAGATTGTAAGTTTCTTTAGGACAGAAATGATTTTATTTCTGTTTTTCCATCCCAGCATGTTTAAATGTTTGTTCAATTGAATTACTGAATTGACAGTACCCCATTCTTCTAGCCAAGGGTTGATACCACAAAGTTATATCTGGTTTTTCCCTCTTCCTCCTTTTCTCCACCCCAATTCTTAGTTGAGGATAATGCTGAGATTATATACCTGAGAAACTAGAAAAAAAGTACTGCCTTTATCTTGCTAAATTGTATAATAATAATATCATCTCACATTTGTGTAACATTTGAAGTTTCCAAAGAGCTTAACAAATATCATCTCATTTGATTCACATAATAACCCTAAGAGGCATTGTGCTATTTTTATTCTCATTTTTAGGTGAGGAAACTGAGGTAAACAGAGGTTAAGTGGTTTGCCCAGGGTTATCCAGTTAGTACCATATTTCACCACATAATCATCACACCCTTTTTTTTCAGTCCAAAAATTGGTTTATAACCTTTTATTGAATAATCATAGCATGGTATAATTCTGTTCATCACACTGCTTAAAAGGTAAACCCAGCAGCAATGTATTTACCAGTGGCCTATGGACATGTATTTGCATTAGGAACTGCAAGCCTAGAATTTTCAGCACACACACATTGTTAGTATATTTCCAAAAGCCGACTTGTGTGGTTTGTTTAGAGCATTGCAGTACTAACAGTATTGTCACTCAACCCAATGAAGAGCCACAGGCACAAGGTGAGTGGTCAGGCAGGTGAAGCTGCCATGAGTAAGTCACTTGATATGGTAAGACCTGCATCTTCCCAATTTTAACATATATTCACAAGTATTCCCTGCATCCTAATCTTGCGCCAAAGACAGTTTAGTAATAAGTGATTTTTAAGTAATACCAGCATAATTTTTAAGTTTCACATAAAGCACCCCACTTTTTTGCAAAACAAAATTGGCATAAAATCTGCCATGATTATGTGATGAAATATGGTAAGTATTTGAGACCAGATCTTCCTGAATCATTTTAAGACTCTAGGTCCAGTGCTCTATTCACTACACCATCTAAGTGCTTTCATTTCTCCCTATATTATGTTTCACATGCCTCCTTTTTAATCCCTTTACATGAAAGTAAACTTAACCACTTTTGGACCATTTTAAGAGTATACTTCATGGTTTTCCTGGCTCCAGTATCTCTACACTCCAATCCATCTTTCATGCTATTGATAATTTAATCATTCTAATATGCCATTTTGGTCATATCACTTCCTTGGCTCAAAAACTTTCAATGACTCCCCATTCCCTATTTCTAAAAATGTCCTTAGTCTGGTACTAAAGGACAAAAATTACCCCAAAGTTTCTTTCAAGCATTATTACATATACATATTACTTATTACATATTACACTTCAATAATATTACAAATTATACTTCACACCCTCTCTACTCCATAAAAACTATTCCCTGTTCCTTCATAGATTAGAGATTAGAGAATCTACCAAACTCCAGGACAACTTTCCTGCCTGCAATGAGTTCAATGTCTAGTTCATAGTATGCCTCTTCTCCCCAACTCCTTTCCTGATTAGAGTACTTGAGGGAGAAGCAATATGTATATTAAAATCCTGAAGTATGAGGACAGCAGTTGGAGAGGTGAGAAAAGTTGTGAGCCATGTCCTGAACTCATTGAGGAAGGAAGGTGAGTGTCCTAGAAATCATTAAACAGCTATCAGGATTTTTATTGGGTGATAAACATGAATTACATGAACCTCAAAGAAGGACAGGTTATTAAATGTTGGAGGTAGGGGAAGTGGCAATAAGGAGCAGTGAGTATTCCAACTTCCCTGCCTCAACTACTAAGCAAAGGAGAATGAATGAAAGTATAGCCAGTACTGAAAAGGGTGACCATGGATGCTGTCTCATCAAAGGGGAGTCAGGTTTCATTAATAGATAGAAGACTGAAGAAATGGAATAGGAAAAGATTTAAAATGAATGGAAGTTTAGTGCCTATGGAACAGGCATTCCAGAGGGCACAGTCGAAAGGCTCAGTGGAATTTGGTTGGAACTTTGGGGTAAGAGGGTTGAAGGGTATGGGAATAAAGAAGCAAGTTGTAGGGATAGGGAATGGGTTTGGATAATGACCTATGGATTTTCAGAATCCCTGGGATGTATAAAATATGATAAAGCATGAGAATGTTCATCATTGAGTCCACTTGCTTAGATGAGGCTAGAGATTGGGCTAGAGACAAGCAGTCATGACATGAAAAGCAAACCTCACAATAGGCTGGAGATTAGCCAGAAAACTGTGTATCAGGAGCTGGAAGTCAAACATGTACTGTAGGAGAAATTAGTCCCACTCTTACCAGCTTTCCTCTTCATCTTCCCTCAAGGGCCAGGTATTGCAAAATATGAAAGGTCAAGGGTCAGAAAGAAAGTTGATCCTCTTTGCACCAAAGATTTTTTTATATACCAGTTTGGGAATTAGGCTGGCAGTAGGACCTGGAATTTGTCTTGTGCCGGCACAGATGGAAATAACTCCACCAGCCTCTAGAAACCTTCCCTCAATTGACTTGTGCAGCAGGACATGGAAGGTTCCCAGTTAGAGGAAGATCTTGCTATGCTTCTCACCTAAGGCTGTAGACCAAGAGAGTGATCTTAGGTCACTTAAGTGACTTAAGCTCTCAGTGGCTCTAAGCAATTCTCTAAAATTACAAGTTACAAGAAGGCGCCAAACTACATTGGCTGACACCTAGGAAACCATTGGTTCATTGCTTATCCCTATCTTCATCCCTATATTCAATGTAACAATTCTGGAAACAGCTTCCATATCAGAAACTTATGATTTTTAGAATGTGCATACATCAGATGGTAAGATGTAAGGAAATGATCTTGTTGTTTGGTCATTTCAGTCATGGCCAACTCTTTGTGACTCCATTTGGAGTTTTCTTGGCAAAGATACCGGAGTGGTTCCTTCTCCAGCCCATTTTACAGATGAAGAATCTGAAGCAGACAGGTTAAGTGACTTGCCCAGGGTCACACTGGCTTACTTTTCAGTAAGTATCTGAAGCTAGAATTGAATTTAATAAGAATATGTCTTCCTGACTCCCAGCCCTACACTATCCTCTGCAGCCCAAGGAATTAAAGGATTATATATTTAAAGTTTGAAAGATCCTTAGTGCTCAGTGATTCCAACTATCTTATTTACAGATGAGGAAACTGAGCCATGGAAAAATTAAATGATTTGCCATTAAATGGTTTGCCTTAAGAGCATAAGAATCCCATCCATGAGGTGAGATTCAAATCTTGGTCTTCCTTTCCTCTAAGGGTTCCAAGGGGAAAGGAAGCAAAAGGAGTAAGTTTCCCCATCAAACAACAAGGTACATTTTTCTCGAAAAGAAATGAGGGCAGACCCTTAACTTTACAGAATTCAGTAATGAAGATGAAAAGGTTAAGCCAAGCACTTTATGCTGTTTTCCAAACCAAGGTCAGGGTCAATCAAAACAATGAATATGATTGCTGAATAAATAACAATAATGATTATAAATACATTCTGACTCATTGACATTTAGAATGAATTAGCATGCCTATTGAGGGATAACCATTCCAAGAGAAATATATCAAGTGTTATGCTAATGGAATACCTAATCATTTCATCTGTCACTGAATGAGTGCCCCCAGAAGCATCTCAAGAATTGAAGTGGGGGATGGCCAGCTTCGGTGAAATAGGCAGGTCAAGCCCGGTGTAATAAGCACATGAGACTGAGAAGGAGCATGTTTCTGAAATAAAACTTCTAAGATAAGCATAGAAATGGAGAAGAGATGGAGCTTGAGGTACTCAATAAGAAACATGATTAATTTTCACTAGACAAAGTCCATTTTAAAAGTGGAAATAAAGAGGATTGTGAAAGGCTAGAGAAGTAGCAGCTATACTGACCCACTCTTAGTAGCAACTAGTCTTAGGAGCATAAGATTTTTGAGAACCAATAGGTAAAGTAACTTGTCAAAACTCACAAATAATAACAGAGCTGGGATTCGCCATCTGAACTCTGAAATCAATTCTTTCACTTTTTAAATAATTGTATTTATGATTATGAAGTTAGTAAACATCAAACAAATGTGAACATTTTATATAGAAAAAAAAGAAAATAAAGGATTGAATATGAAGCTGTAAACTCCTGCTCTGTGGAGTTCATTTTATTTTTTTAAAAATTAGTTTTAAAATATCAGTAACAAAACTATTTGTTTGTGTCCCCTTGTGGTTTTTCTTCCTTTGCCAAACCACACTGGCCTATTCTCATGAGAATCTGGAAACCTAAATCTGTTTGATCCATCTTTCTAAGAGGAATGACCAATTCCTTCAGTATTTCACTGACAATGAAGTTACTCTAAAATCAGAAAATTCTGTGCACTATACAAATCAGCTGGCCTGGTTTATGCTTTTAAAACTTTAATGGTTCTTGCTCACATGACAAGATAACAAGACAGAGAAGAAGGTTGAAATGATCTATATGAAGATGAATTTTGTTTTGTATTGTTTCTAGAACTTTTCTGAAGCAAGATTTTCTGAATCTAAGGTCTTAGAATGAATAAAGTTTAACTATTCAAGACAGTTTCTAAAATAATATTTAGTCTAGTAGATTTGAGCTTCATGCCAACCTCAGGCCTCTTATTCCATTAAAATAAGTAAATAAAAACTATTTATGCTTGCCTGGAGTTCAGATTAAAAACCACATACATCTGAAATCAAATTAAAACCAAATTTTTACCCTCATAGCCAGTCTTCTTGAGGTTTACTGTCAATCAACTGTCCAAGGAATTTTTAAAATGCTTATTAGAGGAATAGGATTCTTCAAGGGCAATGATCTCATTCTAGTGTATTCCAGTGTTTTTTAAATTTATTTTAAAGGCCCATGAAAGTTCTCTAACCAACCAGAAATAGATGTAATTATTTTTAAAGATAACATTTAATTTACTAAATTTCAAAAACCAAGTTCTTAGCAACCATTATAAAAACCTGAGAAGGCTTATCTCCTGGAAATATAATTAGCTTATTCAGTAACACTGATTTAGTAACCTTATGTTTGTCTTGGGTTAACAACTCTGTTGTTAGTGGGAAAATGGGAATCTTGAAGATTTTCCTGGGTTTTTACTTATCAATGTACATTTCTGATGATATGGACTAACATTCCTTAAGACAAGCATAGCATAAACAAGAAGATTTTATTAGAGATTCATTGAGTTTATCTCTAATCCAGTTCCCAATGGGATTATCATGTGATGACTGGATCATAGAATTTAGAATAAGGAAGAACCTTAGAAAGCATCTAATCCAGGGGTGGGGAACCTGCAACCTGGAGGCCACAGGTGGCCTTCTAGGTTCTTGGGTGAGGCCTTTTGACTAAATCCAAGTTTTACAAAACAAATCCTTTTATTAAGGGGATTTGTTCTGTGAAGTTTGGATTCAGTCAAAGGGCCCATTTGAGGACCTAGAAGATTTTGCAGATTTTTGCAGGTGAGGAAACTGAGACCAAGAGAGTCATTTGCCCAAAGTCATAAAAGTAGCAGGGGTGGGATTCAAACTCGTGTCTTCTGGCTCTAAATCCAATGCTCTACATATGATGAAAACCAACATAAACACACATACTTTCCACTGGGCCTGATAACTATGTGCATTGTTCAGATATTCTCAGGTTTAGTGTCTCTGGAGTAGAGTGGGATACCTACCTTCCTACTCCAACTCACACAGCTTCAATTCTTGTCCTATTTCACCTTCATTCCACTTAATTCCCCTTTAACTGATTATTCCTTAATTTTAAAGAGTTCTTTCCGGAATAAATGAATCAGTCTCTATTCTAAAATATATTCATAACAGCTCTAACTTTTCCATTATTGGCTGCTTACAATGGACCATTGTCATATTCTCCCAACACAGATAACTAATAGAACGACATAGATTTACAGACACTAGGTTTTTATTTTGGAGATTGTGAAAAAAGCACTTCTAAATCATTCTGTTTCAAAGTGATGGTGAGGGTTTTTTGTTTTTAAAGAAAAATGAAACTGTCAAAATGTAAGATAACCCTTGCCAATTCAATCATGACAAATCCTAGAAAATGTGGTCCTAATTACTAAAACTGATTAAACTTAGAAACTTTTATAATTGTATCCCAGTAACTCAATTTTTCTGGTTGGAACAACGCAGTCAGAAACCCCCACTTCAAATCCCAACTTTGTTGCTTATCATGAAGGCTACATGGGTGAGGCACTAAATTGGGCCTTGGTTTCCTCAGATGTAGAATGAGGAGTTCTAGATGACCTCTGACATCTTCTCCAGCTCAAGATTTCTGATCTTATAAAATGAAACACTTTAGGCTTTTTTTTCTCTAAATGCATTATTACCACCTAGTGGCCTGATGGAAGAATAACAAATGTTAACTTTCGGGAGTCTTCTAAGTTGACTTTATCTGTCAGGTCTTTGTTTGTTGTTTGTTTGAGGTCTTGATCAATGATTTCATCAGTACTGGAAGCTTTCAGTGTGAAAACTCCTTCTACCCATTCAGAGAGACATCCACTGTATAAGTTAGAGTCACAGAGAGTAGCCCAGATAGCTGAGACATTGGTTCGAGCTCACATGGCTAATACTTGTTTGTATTTAAACCCACACTTGACTGATGCGGAAGCAGCCTTCATTCAATTTGTCACACTGCCTTTCTATCCAACCTGGTTTCTGAGTTGAACTTCATAAGATTGCTCATACTTCTGAAACTTGAAAATAACCAAATAATCTACTAGAATAAACTTTTTTCCTATAATTAGAGATGATCTTTTTTTTGTTTTTTTATATTAAACATTTATTAATTTATTTATTTTTAGTTTTCAGCATTCACTTCCTCACAATTTTAAGTTCCAAATTTTCTCCCCGTCTCATATACCTTCACCTCCAATCGGTACAATCTCATCATTGTCCCCTGAACACATCACACCTGCTCCTGCATCTCACCTTTGCTCATGCTGTTTCCCCTACCCTAGAACCTTCACTCATCCCTACCACTGTGCCCCAAACCTCAGCATCCTACTATCAAATCCTACCCTTTCTTTAAGGGTAGTTTAAGCCCAACTTTGTCCATGAAACCTGCCTGTACTCATACTGATCCTTTAATGCCTTATAACACAACCAATTGTCTGTACTATACATTTGGGCACTTAAGCAAGTTGTCCTTGTTGTTTGTGATTTATTCAAAAACTTAGTCTCATCTCCCCAAGAGTGGTGAGATAAAATGAGCACTCTCTTTGGAGGCAGGAGAAATCTGGGTTCAACTCTGCCTCCTATAATTGGTAGCTATGTGACCGTGCAGCAAATCACATCTCTTCTCTGTGTGTCAGTTTCCTCATCTATAAAATAGGGACAATTATACCTGTACAACCTACCTTACAACGTTTTTGTGAAGATCAAATGTGATGATCTATGTAATGTATTTTGCAAAACCTAAAGCACTACAGAAATGTTGGATGTTGTCTAGAAAGGGCTTTATAAAATGTTTTGTTTCCCTCTCAACATGCAGAGCGTTCACTATTTTGTAATCATTCAATAAACACTTGTTGCTTTTAAATTGAATGGGAGGGAGATTGTGGATGTGTAACACTGTACATGTAAGGCCAATTGATATTTTTGGCTCTTTGGGTTTTTTGTTTTTGTTTTTTTAATTTTATAAGGGGTAGCTCTGTGAGTAGGGGAAAGAGGAGAAATACATAGGGAAATTTATTTAATTAGTATAGGGAACTCTCAGATGAGGAAATTCTACCAGTGCAGGAGGCATATTCTCTTCAACTTAAACCAGATCTGTACAACTTGGCAATAGGCAGGGGCCAAAATTAAAAGAGGCTAAGCTTCTTCAGGCTGCAGATAGGTTAGATTAGAGACAGGCTGACTAAGATTGGCTGCCACAGGTCACGTGACAAACATGAATGTGCTCGGTCCACCCAAAATCTTTTGGCCCCAGGTTGTGTCGGCCTGACTTAAACTCTTAAAAAGTTGCCTACAGCACTGAATGGTATAAATGTCATAGCTATATGTCATAGGGTCATAGTCAAATATGTGTCAGAAAGGGAACTTGAACACAAATTCATATTGATATAAAAAATCAATTTATAATTTTTAAAAATACATTCAATGGTAGAAAATGGAAATAACACTTTTTTTTTCTTTTACTTGAACAAAATACCACTAAGGGCTTGAAAATGTTTCAGTTCAAAAATGAAGTTCCAGGTGGTAGTGTTTGCCATGCAGCTAAGATTAAGATGAGTTAATTTCCCTAGGTTCATATTGGGATTCACACTTTTTAAAAGTCAAGCTCCTTTCATTGTGCATTTCAATCAGCAGTTATGTACGTTAAATTGCTCCCTCTTTCCCAACCCAGCTTCTAAAGGAAGTGTCATTAACACAGATTCTAATTAATGTCAATGGAAAAAAGGTTATTTCAGAAAGTTTGCTCATACTCACTCAAACTGCCTTCTTTTCTTATCTTCAGATATGACTCTTTTTTCCCCTCATGATCCAGTTTAATTACAAATTTTCTATTTGTCCAAAAAGACTGGGGCCATATTAGCTAAGTGTCTGAGCAACGATATTGGATTTCCAATCCCTATGTATTTTCAAACTTTCCATTTACCAAGCACCACATTTACTGAGAAAATCTCCCACACATTTTTTGGGCAGATATTTTACCTCTGCCCACAGAGGTAAATAGGGACTACTGCCACAAGAGTATCATCTCTCCTCAGGTGAGTCTCTCATAAGTCTTAAAGAGAATAGTCCATTTTTCTAATTACTTTTAGCATACATGGTCATTCACACTTCTTAAGCTGTTTTTTTAAGAAGCTTTCAGGTCTCCCACTGCTAATTCAAATCACCCTCTGGGAAGATAAATCATATAAAGATGGGTAGTTGCATATCTTCTCCTCAATTTTGTACAAGATGGAACATATATTTGAATAAATATAGTTAAGATTGACTGTTTTCTGGATGCTTTCTTTCTAGGCAAAAAGCCCACTGAAGTGAAAGACAAACACTTAGGTGTTTATTTGGAATGCTTCACTAGTACAAAATGAAGAATTGATTCTTTTCAGGCATTTAGCTAATGACACATTTCCAGTCTGTCCTTTCTATCTAATGCTATCTCTGGGGCCATTCCTCAGATAGGGGCCCTAGAAAAGCCATCCCAGGGTTGAGGTACTCTGTGAATTATTACCCACTCAAAATCCAAGCTCATGAGACTGTACTAATGTGTTTACTTTTACCAGCCAGCAAAAAGGACACATTAGTTCAAAACAAAAGGCATTTAATTATATAGCATAGCAAATAAAGTGACAAGAAGAGATCCTTCTTTCCCCCACCCCACCCCCAAAACATATGGGGCAAATGCTTCTGTGGATTACCATACACATAGTGAGAAAAGGCAGGCACACAAAATACATGTGACCATGGAAGGCCCACAAATAGGGAACATATGGTCAGGGAACACATATGGAGGACATACAGACAAGGAATTCATGTGGCCAGGACAGACATGACAGACACAACCTTGATCCCAAAAAACCCATAGGAACTTTGTGGAGGATGGGAGAAATAAACCCATTTGGATCCTAAGATCATCTTTGATTAGTTTGCAAATAAAGACAGATGAAGCAGACAAGGTTCACTTTCTTATCTATCTTTCTGGCCTCCCTATGTAATACAGTTTTTTTTTTGTTTTGTTTTATTTTGTTTTTAAGGATCTGAGATCCTTTAAAGGATCTGAAATTCCCTCTCTTCTTCATTCCTGAAATCGGAACAGAGAATGCCTCACCAAAGGGGCTTTTCTAGAAACACATTTCCAGGAGCATAAAAATGAGTAATTTCATTTAGTACAATGTTGAAATAAAATGGTAGAGATGGTAATGTTCTGAATCCTTGGAATATTAGTAGTATAAAAGGTATAGATTACTTTCTTGGTGGAATACTGATTTTTTTTTAAAGCTTTTTGAAGATGCTGGAATCTTTTGAGTTCTTTCTCACTGTAAACCTTGATCATTTACTTTCAGTCTTGGTGTGTAAAAATAATAATAAAGGTTTCTAAATCAGTTTAAAATATCTCATTTCATCCTCACAAAAGAGTAATGCAGCTAATAAGTGTCTGAGTCAGGATTTGAACTTGTGTTTTCCTGACTTAAGGTCCAGGGCTCTTTCCATTCTACCACCTAGCTGTATCCATATTATAGTTAATGTGTCCTTGGTTATCATTTCCCTCCTTACCATTTTTCTACAACCTAAATTGTTTGTGCTACAGCTCTTTCATTTGAGAACCTGGATAGAAGTAGTACTTCAGTCACTCCTAAATCCCACTTCCTTCATGAAGTCTTTCCTTATCATTAGCCCCTGATTAGAGACCAAATTGTGGGGATAAGGCCTGGACCTCATAGATCAATCTCAAAATCAAACTCTTGCCTACCTCAGAGTCCTAGGACTTATTGTCCTTCCCATTAATTTGGCATTTATTGATTCCTATCTTATGTAATACCATTTGACCTTGGTCCTGCTCTCTGAGGTCCAGGTCTTTTACATTTTACCCCTCCCTCCAGGGTTCTCTGGTACCCTGAGGGGATTGGAGGTTGTCTCTGTTCTCTGCAATCAGCTAGAGACATACTGTATGTTTCCTTCATTTGATGGGCCCAGCAATTAGCATCCCAGTTCCATTTAGCCACTTAACATCATGTTAGCTTTTACAAAAGGATATTTGCTTTATAGATATAAGAAAACGAAACATTTCTTCCAACATTTTAGTAACATAATGCTCCCTATGCCATCTTGGTCTCCAGAGAGGGGAGGAGGATTAGATTCAGAGCTTAGCTTAGTTCCTATATATTAGTCCCACCAAATTCAAATCCAAAGTCCCACTGGGCTAGCCTCCCAGACTCTTGTTCCTTAGAGCTTCCTAAAAAGCCCTAATTCCTATTGGGCTGGCTATGACACCCAACCCAGATTTCTGGATTTCTGGACTCCTAGATTCCTATAGTTTGAGCTCTTGTATCAGAGACTGCCCTTTTGGCACCTAAAACTGGAAAAAATGACCAGAAAAAAAGCCCAAACCCCAGGACAATTTCTTGGGGTCACATGATCTAAGGGGGTGAGAGGTGGCCCTCGGGCCCTCACCACTTATCTAATGGTGTCATCTACTGTGCATAAGGGAGTCCTTCATCTTCAGATGTGAATGAAAGAAAAACCTGAACTGTGTACTGATAGTTCTAGCTATATAGCCAATGTAAAGTGATAACCAATCTTGGAATGTCCACACTGTAACAGCTTTCCCTAGAAAGGGGTCCCCCAGGGTTTTCCATGGAGGTGAGGTCATCTTAGGCTGTTGCGGTATCTACCAAGCTCTCTCCCTCCTCCCCATTACTTGTAATGTGAATTTTAAGGAAAGGGAAAGAGATACTCTCAATTCTTTGACTGGAGAATGATCTGCTCTGGTGATTGCTGGTAAATGTTTAACAACTGGCTCTCTGAAAATGAACAACACACTCTTAGCTTTGAATTGCATTGTTAACATTTTCTCCATCACTTCCTTAAGTCCAGACAATCAACAAAACAATCAGTTAAACCCTAATTTATATCCCACATAAAATAAGTTGTAATTCACACTCAAAATTTAACAACTGGCTCCTCATACAACTAGACTCCAACTCTGAACAGTTGCAGTTCCAATACATTCATAGATCTGCCTCTTCTGAGGAACATTGTCCTCTGACTGAGCTCACAGTTTCTAGAAGGACACACATGATTTCACTTCCATCATATGCTGGTGGTAAGGACCTGAACTTAACCTCTGCTACTAGGCAGTTTATATATTGCAGAGTGGGGTGTATGGAGTTTTCATGAAGGACTAGCACCTCTTGTGTAAGGGCTTGCTGAGCCCTTTTCAGGGCTACTCATCCACCTTTGATGTCCACCTTCGCCCAACTCTCACCTGTGAGTCCAAGATGCTGTAGCACGCACAGCAGCCATACCCTGGTAAAATCATCTCAGCCAACAGGCCAAACTAGATTGGGGAAACCAAGGCCTCAGACCCATTGGTAAGTTAGGGGGATGTCTCCTCATACATGTGAGGGCACTCTGCCCCACAATGGAATGGGTGGATGAAAACAATTTGTTTCAATGGCCATGAAAGCTGCTGAAGCAGATGCTATGGAGTGCTTGATCAGACATTGAAGACACCAAGGTCGTCCACTATATCCCAGGGCATCTTCAGTTACCTTGACTTTTGTCTTGTCACTGGACTTCAATGGCTCTGGAAGAGAGAGTGAGGCTGATGACTTTATGCAATTCAGCCTCACTTAAATCCAATTCACGCACAAGTCGAGACATCACCCCATGATATCATTGGTCCTCTTTGAAAATGAAGGACAAGCAACAGCAATAATATTGCAAGCATTGCCAGTCTGCAGTGGGAGAGAGAATTTCTTTCCTGGGAACTTTATATACCAATGAAATAAGAGATCCAATCTAAAAATAAAAAATGATTTATCTTTTCAAATGTATATGTTTCACCCCACCTCCCATTGGACTTTAATCAGGAAGACAATATACCATCACCCTTCTGGGTAGGCAGATAGTTTGACAAGTGCTATACAAATGCAAGTAAGGTATTATTATGCAGTTGTTCAAGGAGTGAAATGTTCTAAGTGGGTTTTGTGATTGAAACGTAAGACCCCAAACTTAAAAACTATAATCACTTTGGAAGGAGTGATTTCTAAAATGTATTCTGCTATATGCTTTCCTGCCTTCTTAATGTAATACATTGAATATATTTAACTTTTTCTTTATGGCATAGGGCAATCATGAAAATTGGCTGTTGTATTACATTTTTATGTAGCAGGGTCTTCAGATGTTAGTGGGATGTTTCTCATTAAGATAGCTTCATTCTATTCCACTGTTTGAGTCTGGCCTTTTTTTTTTTTTTTTTTTTTTTACTGATTTTTCCTCTCCTTTCTTACCACCGGCTTTCTCTTCTTGCTGCAATCAGTGACCAGCCTTGAGAAGTAGGAGTGGAAAGAGAACATTTCAATGTGTGTGTGTGTGTGTGTGTGTGTGTTGCTTCTGATCTTCCATGATGTGAGAAATCAAGCAAGAGCATGAACTAGGAGCAGGCAAGGTAGGCATTTGACTAGCGTGCAACATACAGGATAATGCCATTATTTCTTATTAATAAACCGCTCATATTTTTAAGGTCAAGAACTTCTCTCCAAGCATTTTGTGATAAGTCAAGTATGATGTAGGCAAGAAGAAAAAATAAGGGGAAATTTGGGAGCAGGGAATGACCACTCCAACTTAGAATTTGTGATAGAGAAAACTAATAATAATGCTAAAAAACAACATGCATTTTATGCTTTTGCAATAATGCACCTTATATACATTATCTCATTTGATCCTCAAAACAATTTTATGAGGTGAGTACAACAAATATTAACCCTATTTTATACATAAGGAGATTGAGACTCAGAATGGCTAAGGGACCAGCTCAAGGTCCCATGGCTAGTAAACTAACTTCCTGAAGTGAGATTCAAACCTAAGTCTTTTTTTATTTCTAATCTAGTGCTCTATCCACTATATGATATAAAGTTCAACTGATTCAGATAAAGGATAGGTAGAGTCCTATGATAAATCAGGTGAGGAAGAATGATGTACTTCCAAGGATGAAGTTTTATAAGTACAATCCATCCAAGGTCCTACTGCTGGGCAATAGGCGTGGGAGAAACACATTAAAAAATGAAACAAAAAGGCCTTATCCTCAAGGAACTTACATTCTATTGGGGATTTACATTTTATATGTATACTTACATATAAATATAATATAATATAATATATAAATATAATATTTGTATAAAATGAATACAAGAACATTTTTTGCAAAGGAGACACCGGCATCTGGGGTAGGGGGATAAAATATCATTTGAGCTGAATTTTGAAAGAGTTATCTTAAGAGTCCAACATGAATACACAGATAACTCATCCAGCACCATAGATTTTGAAATGATATATACAGATTATAAAACCAAGAGAGATATTGGAGGATGAATATAAAAGTATCACACTGCTATACCTCAATCAAAAAGCAACATTAAGCATCTAGAATATGCAGGGCATTACTCTAAATGCTGGGAATGCAAACACAAGAGTGAAAGAGCCTATAGACTGAATCAGGATTACTAGAGCTCAGACAGAGCTGAGGCTGGCCAGAAATACTAAAGACAACAAAAACTTTTTTTTTAAGCTGCATTGGGGAAAATAGAAAGATCAAAGAAGGGGTAGGAGGATCATTGGCAAGGGAAGATTGTGCAAATAGAATGGGTAACAAAGAGAAGACAGAGATAGTCATCACTTGCTTTCTCTGCCAAGGAGAATAACGTTTGGAGTGGAAAGGACAAAAGCAAACTAGCAAGAAGAGTGGAAGTCTAAGTATCTCACTATTTCGATGAGTTCCACTCACTAAACCCAGATGAACTACATTCCAGAGTCCTGAAAGAAGTGGTTGGTATAATTGGTGAGCCACCTTCAGCAGTCTTTGAAAGATTATAGAAAATAGGAAATTGTAACAGGACAAACATTGTCTAGATTTCCAAAAAAAAGAAAAAAAGAAGGTGAAATTTGCACGCTATAGGTCAGGGAATGTGATTTTGTTTCCTGGGGAAATTCTAAAGTGCTTTATTAGTTATTCAGTCAGTAAGTGTTTATTAAGGACCTACTATGTGTCAGGTTCTGTGCTAAGCACTAGATGGGAACTTAATGGCTCCAAATGAAAGCAGTTATCTGAGGCATCTTCAGATTAATCTAATTTTGTTGTTGTTATTGCTTTTGATGAGGGTGAACTTGGATTGTGATCCTGGGATGCTAGACATTTATAGGCGAGCATTAGTCTTATCTTGTCCGGAACTAGGCCCTCATGCCACTTTTCTCATTTACATACCCCACCTCTCTACCTTTCAATTCCCCTTTTGTATTGTCTCCCCCTCCGTTAAAATATCAAGCCTCTTTGAGGACAGTGACTGTTTTGCTTGCTTGTTTTTGTTCGCTCAGCACTTGGGAAAGTGACTGGCACAAAGGAAATGATTAATACGTTATCTATCTATCATATATCTATCTATCTATCTTGCCTTCCTACCTACAAAGATACACAGTGCAGAATGTTCAGTAATTGTTTCAATGTGTAAGTCCTTCATAATGATTCTTTTTCTTAATTTAGATTTTTATGGACTATTTTTGTTGTTAAATTCAATATTTTTGATGAACAAAAATCTATTTTTCTCCTCTCACAAAACAAAACTCAAGTGTGCAAATATTCGTAGTCAAACAAAAACAAAGTCTAGCACTGACGATTTCCACAAAAAGAGCTGCTAGAAATATTTTTATACGTATGGGTCTTTTCCTCTTTAATCTTTTTGCAGTAGCGATATAGTAGTAGTGATACTTCTGTGTCAAAGGTTATGTACTTGTTTAGTGACTTTTTCAGCATAGTTCTAGATTGCTTTCCAGAATGGTTGGACCAATTCACAACTTTACCAGCAATGCACTAATGTGCCTGTTTTCCTGTAGCCCCTTCAAAATTTATCATTTTAATTTTCGTCAACTTACTTTACTTTTCATTTCTCTAATTATTCCTGATTTGGAGCATTTTTAATGGCCATTGGCTAACTTGGATTTTTTAATTTGAAAATTGGCTCTTTATGTCCTTTGACCATTTAACAATTGGGAAATGGCACTAACTTTTGTAAATTTGAATTAATTCTTTATCTATCTTGGAAATGAGACCTTTTCCAGAGCAACTTTCTGCAAAGGCATTTTTTTGGTTACATCGGGGTTTTCCTCCTAATTTTAGCTGCATTTGTTTTGTTTATGCGAAAAAAAATTCTATGCAACCAATTTTGCTCGTTCTATTTTCTATAATACTTTCTTTCCCTTGTTTGTCATGAACTGTTTCCCTATCCATAGATATGAAAGGTAATTTCTTACCAGTATGGTGGAATGGAAAGAATAATGGACTTGGAGTCAAAAGACTCAACAGACCTAGGTTTGAGTTCTGACACTAACACTTTTAGCTGCACGATTTTGAGAAATCTCCTGATTTCTCTGGGCTTTAGCCTTTTTATCTGTAAACTCAGTTGGTAGACTAGGTGATTTCTTAGATGCTTTCCAGCTCTAATATTCTGTGATTCGGCAGGTGGCAGGGGCCAGGGCTGTCCAGGGCTGGACCTGAATGATACACTAATTGCTTGAAAGAGTTACTCTCCACAGCATCACAATAAGATTACCGACACACACAGAGCAAAGGTTAGGGGCTAGAGCAGAATCTATTATGCTTCAGCTGAAGTAAAAAAAGTAGGGGCAGTAATCCTGATGTTAGACAAAGTAAAAGCAAAAATAGACCTAATTAAAAGAGAAAGGAAACTACATCTTGCTAAAAAAGGTACCATAGACAGTGAAGCAATCAAATTAGAAAAGCAAGGAATAGTCTACCCATCAGATCTATGGGGAGGAGAAGAATTCATGATCAAACAAGAAATAGAGAGCATTACAAAATGTAGAATAGATAATTTTGATCACGTTAAATTGAAAAAACTATTGTACCAATGCAACCAAGATTAGAAGGAAAGCAGAAAGCTGGGAAACAACCTTTACAGCAAGTGTCTCTGATAAAGGCTTTATTTCTCAAATATCTAGAGAACTTAGTCAAATTTACAAGAATGCAAGCAATTCCCCAATTGATAAATAATCAAAGGATACAAACAAGCAGTTTTCAGATGAAGAAATCAAAGCTATCTATGGGCATATGAAGAAGTGCTCTAAATCACTTTTCATTAGAGAAATACAAATTAAAACAATTCTGAGGTACCACCTCACACCTTTGAGATTGGCTAATATGACAAAAAAGGAAAATGATAAATGTTGGAGAGGATGTGGGAAAATTAGGACACTAATGCTCTGGTGGTAGAGTTGCGAACTGATTCCAACTATTTGGAACTAAGCCCAAGGACAACCAAACTGTGCATACCCTTTGATCCAACAATGCCACTCGTAGGTCTATATTCCAAAGAGATCATAAAAAAGAGAAAAGGACCTACTGTACAAAAATATTTACAGCAGCCCTATTCATGGTGGCAAAATATTGGAAATTGAGGGGATGACCATCAATTGGGGAATGACTGAACAAACTGTGGTATATGAATGTAATGGAATGCTATCATGCAATGAGAAATAATGAACAGACAGATTTCAGAAAAACCTGGAAAGACTTGTACAAACTGATGCAAAGTGAAATGAGCGAAACCAGAAAAACATTGTACACAGTATCATGATGAGCAACTATGAATGACTCAGCTTTTCTCAGCAACACAATGATCCAAGACTAATACAAAGGACTTTTGAAGGACAATGCTATCCACATCCATATAAAGAACTTATGGACTCTGAATGCACATTGAAGCACATTTTTTCACTTACTTTTTTCTTTCTCACTTTCGATCTATTTCTTCTTCCATAACTGTGATGAATATGGAAATATGTTTTACATGATAGCATATGTATAAACTATATCAAACTGCCTACCATTTTTAGAAGAGGGGAGAGGAGATAGGGAGGGGAAGGAGGGAGGTACAGAAAAAATTTAGAACTCAAAATTTTGAAAAAAATTTTCTTGATATGTAATTGAGGGGAAAAATTAAAATACTATTTAAAGCAAAAAAAAAAAAAGCAAGGTTACCAAATGAAGAAGTATTCTTTTCCTGGCATCAAACCAGTAAAAGACCACAGAAGCAGATGATGGGATGAGTGAGGAGCAAAGAGGTCAATTTGGCCATATCACCAAGCATGGGATTAGGGGTAACATATAATGAGGCTAAAAAGGTAGGTTGGGGACAGGTAATAAAGGGCTCTAACAGCTAAGCAGGGGAGTTTATATTTTACCCTAGTAGCAGTAGGAAGCCACTGGGGTATTACTGAGTAGGGAAGTGGAAGGGTCAGATCTGTGCTTAAGGAAAATCACTTTGGCAGCCACCTGGAGAATGGGCCAGAATAGGAAAAGACATGAGGTGGGAGCACAATCAGTATTCATTGGCAGTAATCTAAGTGAGAGGTGATGAGGGCCTAGACTGTGTGAGTAGAGAGAGATGTTGTGGAGGTAGAAACAGCAATACCTGGCAACTGGTGGGATAAATGGTGGGGTGAAATAGAGTGAAAAGTTTAGGATATAGCTAAAGTTACAAACCTGGGTAATTTCTTCCTTGCTCCTTTAATTTATTAATTAAGTCACCCTTTAAGTCAGCCATATATTCATTAGGAGCTTGCTGAAGTCTTGGACTTCATGACCCCAGGGGACCATCCTGTCCATGGGGTTTTCTTGGGAAAGACAGTGGAGTAGTTTGCATTTCTTTCTCCAGCAAATTAAGACAAGTAGAGGTTAAGTGACTTGCTCAGGTCACACAGCTAGTAAATATCTGAGACCGAATCTGAACTCAGGTCTCATCCGCTGAGCCACCCACCTGCCTCACAGGCAAACACAGATTAAAGTGATTTGCCCAAGGTCACATAGCTAGTAAGTGTCCATATAGATGTTGGTCTTTACCTAGTTTCTGCCACTCTTTTTCTGTTTTCCCAGCAGTTTTTGTCAAATGTCAAATCCTTACCACGGTAGTTAGGATCTTTGGGTTTATCAGACACTAGCTTACTGTGTTCATTGACTAATTTAATTATCTTTACCACATTCATGTAAGGTTGCTCGTAATCCACAAGGAAAATGCTAACATTTTGGTAACATGAGGTGCATATAAATGTTTTTTTTTCCTACAAATGCATTTAGTGCTCTATTTTATAAGCCAGGAGTTTGAGGGAAAGCATTTATATAGCATGGCAGAAGGCTATCTCTCTGTGGCTGATTAATTTTTTTTTATGACTGAAGAAGATGGTCAGAAGCAAACCCCTTAAGCAAGACATCAATATGATTTTTAACATGATAAAATATTACAGCAAAATATGTTCAATATTTTCAAGGCAACAAGTAAAACTGTCAAAGCTGAAGCTTCACTTTAACTGGATGACTTTTAGCCAGTGTCATACAAAATGGATTGCAGAAACTGTCAGGGAAAAGGAAGAGTTGCACTTATGTTAAATTCTGTTCTCCAGAGTAGATGCAAGGTAGAAAAGCTACTACCTGCAAACCACCACTGTGTAGGCCCTTGTTAACTACACTGAAAGATTGTTGATGCAGTTCAATAATTAATAAACTGAAAACCATGAGTCTCCAGGTAGCTCGTAAAGATTGAAAAGAGCAAGTCCATCTCTTTCACCCACTCCACATTCCAGACAAACTGGACAACTAGATTCTCTCAGATGTCATTTGCCCTTTTCAGCCTCCACACATTTGCACACAGCCTCCACATATGTGATGCCCTCCTTCCTCATCACCTATGGTCATGTTTCTCTTCTTCAAAATTCAACTCAGTCTCCTCCATACATACAGCCTTTGTTGATGCCTCCTATCCCAATTGAAAGTGTTCTTTTCCTCCTCTAGGGCACTTAGGTTCTTTCCTCTGCTCCTACTACACTCTTCTTTGTATAGTTATTCCTTCCACATCACGCCTTTCCCCATCGCAGTTTTGATATATCACAGGCTGGCATAAGAACTTAAATGAGAATTTGGGGGGACATGTGAAAGTTGCAGATGACATGTGAAGGCCTGCAGATGACACAAAGCCTATGACCAAATACTTAACCCAAATGTTATAATAAAATACTTTAAATACCCCATAAAATAAAAAGAAAATTCAGACTTCTTCTCTGGTACAAAGAGAGAGCCAAAAAATTTTAAGCAAATCTTCCAGATTTCCTCTAACCTCTTCAATGTGGAAGGGATAACTGTAATCTATCTAAACCTATTTGTTAGTTAGATGTTAATTGACTAAAACTTCTTTGCAGGCAGAACCAGACAGTGGTATTGCTCCTCTTTGCAACCCTGACCCCCACTCCCAGCAACCTCCCCCAACCTGGCAGGATCTCATTCGTATAATAAGCAATTAAATATTCGTTATCGCTAGCTTTGTTCACTTAGGCACAGTGGAAGAACAAATCTACTAGAATGAGGATGGAGATCATAGGAGATCACTCAATACTTAGAGCTGCAAGAGACAGATCTGAAAATCACCTAGTACAAAGTCCCTTATTTTATGGATGAGGAAGCTAAATCCCAGAGAGCTGAAAGGACTTTTCCAAAGTCACACAGCTGGGAAGTAACAGAAATTGGATTTGAAACAGGTCTTCTGTCCCCAAATTCAGGAATCTAAGAACTCAGGAAGCTAGGTGGCACAATGGATAGAGTGTTGGGCCTGGAATCAGGAAGACTTCTCTTTCTGAGTTCAAATCTGGCCTCAGACACTTACTAGCTTAGCTGTGTGACCCTGGGCAAGTCACTTAACCCTGTTTGCCTTAGTTCCTTCATTTGCAAAATGAACTGAAGAAAGCCATGGCAAACCACCCCAGTATCTCTGCCAAGAAAACCCAAAATGGTATCATAAAGAGTTGAACATGACTGAAACAACTGAACAACAACAAAAGAACTTGAAATATGTTCTGTGCTATTTCTGAAGCAAACAATATAGAGCATAGATCTATACTTTGCTGCTGAAAATTCTACAAGCACTTTAGCTCCAAGTTTGCCAGGCAAAAGCTTTTCCATTCACAGCACCCTTATAATGAGTGAACTAGGCCTCTGAGACCTCTTCACACTAAAATTCTATTATTCTAAATTTGTTAACATACTATAGCACATTTGTTTAACATACCTGGCACAGTGGGATTGAGGTATTTCAAACAAATTGTTCTAGAGAGCTCAGCCCTCATCTCCCCAGGAACCTAATACTTTGTCTGGTACACTTAAAACCAAAGTCAGTTACAGAGTACTTTCCTTTGGCAGGAGCAGTTCCACCCGGGTGGGCATGCTCAGGAGTTGGGGTCCAGGTTGTGGAACAAGTTTGAAGTTGACACTTTGATACCTGAATGTTGGCTTTGAAGACCAGTGATGACTATACACAGAAAAGAGTTCGTCAGTCAATGAGTATTGATTGAGTACCTCCTATGAGCCAGGCATAGTGCTAGGTGTTCAGCCCTTTGTGTACCATAACTCTATTCCCACTACCATTTCCTTCTTCGAAGACACCACCTCTGCCTTCTTTTCCTTATTCCCTGGAACTCAGTTATAGTGGGAGATGACAGAACCCCAGAATGCTCATGAAGAGAAGCTTTGCAAAGACCATAGCAGGTAACCCAGTCTGGTCTTCCCTCCATTATTTTATGCAAAAGCTTGGCTTGGTTTGCCTTTGGAGCCTGCCAGTTAGAAACAAGGAGCTACAGCCATCAAAGGGCAAGAAAAATTGCTAAATTTAAAGGAGCTGTGTTGAGCTTTTTGTAGTCCATAGAGAACTAGAGATCCAAATCGTCATTAGAGAAGTACAAGACTCACCCAAATTTCTAAGGCTGAACCAGAATGTCCTTTGGAGCATATCATATGGATTCAATGGCAGTTGAGAGAGCCATAAAGACTGTACCCCAAAAGTCTTTCTTGACTCCCTCTCAGTGTTACTTGAAATAATTCAATTAAAGGATCATGTCTTTGGGTTCTCACCTAGTTCCATTTAAACAACCACCCTGGGAAGTAGTAGTAGTAGTAGTAGTAGTAGTAGTAGTAGCAGTAGTAGTAGTAGTAGTAGTTGTTGTTGTTGTTGTTGTTGTTGTTCTATCTGTGTGTGTGTGTGTGTGTGTGTGTGTGTGTGTATTAAGATTACATCCAGTATGTAACAAAGGCTAGACTTGAAACGAGGTCTTCCCTACTCCAAGGTCAGCTCTGTAGCCACTATGCCATGTTGAGTATGTATGTATGTATCTATCTATCTATCTATCTATCTGTAGGTTTATAGATAGATAGATATGTATATATATGTATGTATATGTATATACATATATGTGTGTGTTTAGTGAATATATTTGTCCAGAACTGTTACTGTCTTGGAGTAGGAAACTCCCTCTACCTACACAGATTTCCAACTATTCTATCACCTGTAGCTTAGAGATAGTTGCCTGAGGGCACTGCGAATTTAAATGGCTAGCTCACATAGCTTCTTCTCCTTCCCCTTCTTCCTCCTCCTCCTCCTCCTCTTCTTCTTTCTTCTGTCTTCTTTCTTCTCCTCCTCTCTCTCTACATACATGTATATATACACATATACACATGTATGTATATCTGCATGTATACATAAATATGTATATACATACACATGCATATATACCTTGTACATGTACGTATGTATGCATGTGTATATATATACTGAGTATGATACAATCCCTTGCTGACATCTCTTTTCTCCTATTCTTCTTAGAGTTCTCCATTGGTTACTGTATATGTTGTAACCAACCAACATCAACTATGCACCTCACCATTGCTCTCTGTGTTATACTGATTTTTAGTTCCTTGGAGACTATTGTATTCTATGTCTCTGTGACATATAGCAACACCAGTAAAATGCTGGTTTTAATAAAAATGGAACTTTGCTTCTGTGGGAAGCCTGGGGTAACTAAAGGAATTTTGCATTTTTCTGAAGATAATCCAGCCCATTTCATCTTCCTCATTCAACTATGGGCCAAACTCATTATCTGTGTTGTCTGATAGACAAATTCTAGTGATTGTCAAATTAAATGCATGCTGTAATCTAGTCCATAGATATTCTTTATTCACTTTTTCTTTCCTGAGTAGATGATCAGGCCAATCTCCTTTGAGTGACTATAGATCTCTTCTAGGAAGCTCTACAACATACTTGATATTTTTTATATAATCAGAAGAATGTCACCTGCAAACAGGAGCATATGAAGGACCTCACCATCCCCAGGGAATCTCTGTTCAACTTAAACTCTGTGCTGGAACTCCTTCATCATAATGGTGAATACCTTTGGTGTTTTATGTCCCATCTGATGTTTATGATCAGATATTGCCGAACAGGATTATTTCCATTTTTGTGTCTTTTAAGGAATCTCAAATCATTTGTATGTATAAATGGGAAACTGTTGCATAGAGATAAAAATTCAGGCATGATGTTCAATGGAAAGTCTTAAAACATCTGTTCAATAGACTGCTTAGATGCATTTTTCAGAGTTGATAGAAACTTATGTTAATCATAAAGGGCTCACCTAAAAATTTGTCTTTGTCCTCTGTCACACCAAGGAAAATAGGTCTCCCATGCACAATATTCTTGAATAATAGACCATCTGATATTTCCTACTATTTTGTAATTTCTTCTTAGAAGATTGTAATACTGTAACTATTATACATGTATATGTCATATATAATCATTATATATAATAAATATTTCCAATTTATCATATGCCCAATTATCTTTTCCACCTGCAGAATTAATTTTGTTTTTGTCTTTTTTACTAGTTTTTTCACTTTTATAAGAGGTTAAAGTATAGATTGCCACTTTATAGCTTAGCTAGTAGAGCATTTATTTTCTTTTCTATTGACTAATTTGAGACAGATAACCACAAGAAAACAATTTCCTTTCCATCAACTGAGAAAAGTTCAAAAGGGATATTTGCCTAGCACCCTAAAAGGTAGTAGATGGAACTAATTAAGAAAAATGAGCAGTCATAAATCATACTCTGTAGGACTGTCGGCATTTCATTCAGGTGTCACTGAAAGGAGCTGATTTCTCATCATCACATCTATGGTCCAGAAACATCTCTTCCTAATGTCATTAGTATCTCTGGCAATATGAGGAATAAGGATGGGCAAAAAACCTTAGTAAGAATAAGGAAGCTGACTGATGAGTAAGTATAAGTTCATAATGAGTCTTCAGATATGACTAATGTGTGGGTTTCTTTTGCTTGACTATACATACCTGTCACAAGGGAGAGCTTTTATTTGGCGGGAAAAAAGAGAAGAAAGTTCATAAGACAGTAAAGACAAGCACAGCAGTTTTGGTACTACTATGTTAAATTTATTTTATATATGTGTATACTTAAATGTATAAAATTATTTACATATTAAATTATGTGATTTTAAATTTATGCATGTAAATGTATTTTTAAAAACATAACCTATGAATAATAATAATGAAAATGGCAATAATAGAATTTACATAACACCTTAAGATTTGTAAAATACTCTTATTTTATGCTCACAACAACCCTGGGAAGTAGGTGCTATCATTGTTCCCATTTTATAGACAAGGAAACTGAGGCAGTCTTAGGTTAAATGACTTGGCAGGATCACACAACCAGTAAATATCTGAGGCTAGCTTCGAACCCAGTTCTTTCTGTCTCCAAGTCCAAGGATATATTTACTACACCACCTACTTGCCTAAGGAGTCCTGGTTTCATATTCAATCATCTTCCTCTGTTCTTTGTATTTTGTCAAATTTTGTCAAGTTCTTAATGAAAAGAGAATTATTTTTGCAAAAGAGCAAAGGAAATAGAGTAGCATTAGCCTGCATCTGGGACAGAGTATTACCTTAGTCATGTGCACCACTTTGAGTCTTGCAAAGTGCTTTAATATCCATGATCTTCACTGTCAAATTTCTAGAATGAATTACCTATGCTTCCACCTCCACGGCTTCACCACCAGCTCACTGTCTAACCTCCATACACTCTGGCTAATACTCTCAGCACTCCATTGAAATGGCCCTCTTCCAAGTCCACCAATGACACTTTTTAATATCCTCATCCCTTTGGATACTCTACTCCCTTAGTTATCTGGCAAAGATACTGGAGTGGTTGCCATCTCCTTTTCCAGTAGATTAAGGCAAACAGAAGTTAAGTAATTTGCCCAGGGTCACACAGCTAGTAACAATCTGAAGCCAAATTTGAACTTCGGTTTTCCTGACTCCAGGCTCAGTGCTCTATTCCTTGAGCCACCTAGTATATGTTAAGTTCAACATGACAATAACAAAACTACCTTGCTTGTCTATGTCTCATTCTGAATTTCTTTACTTCTCTTCATTACACCACAGATGGGCGTAAGCCAAACCCAGCCCTCAAGGTAAGAATGGCTTTTAGAATACAAAGAGAACTTTATTTACAAATGTAAATACCATTCTTAGTTCATGGGCTGTACAAAAAATAGTTGACCTGTCATACTTTGCCAACTTTGGATCTACACCTTCTCCTTCTGTGATTTCATTTATTCTCATGGCCTTAACTATCTCTTTTACGCAGATGATTACCAAAATTACATATGCGCCAGCCTCCTCACCCAGACTCTGGACTTGCATTTCCAACTGTCTTCTGGACAAAACCTCCTGGATGTCCCACCCTCAAGTTCCTCGAGGGTAAACTGAACTCTTTTCCCTTGAACCTGCTCCTCCTCCCCTGAGTTTCTCATTTTTATCTGTGGCACCATAATTCTGCCAGTCATATATGCGCATGACTCTTCCATTCAACTCTAGGCTATAAATTCTGTGAACGCAAGAACCATGTTTTGCCTTTTTATCAGCTCAGCACCAAATTCAGTGCTTTGCCCATATAGTAGATGCTTAGTAAATGTGGTTTGAATGAATGAACAAATGAATGATTGAATGAATGAAGATGATTCTAATCAATTATCAAGTCCTACCAGTTCTATCTAAAACTCTGACTTGGGCTTGGAGACTGGAGTTTTGCCTGGAATGAGGGAAGTGATAGAAACTGCAGGCTTTTGGCAGTATTGAAACAACTAAACTTAGCAACTGGTTAGTAAGAATAGTTAGTTAAGGACAAAAGCTACCAGATGTTGCCACCTGGCACTCCAAATCCAAAGAGTTTTTCCATGTCCTGCTGGTTTCCCTCTCTCTCCCCTCATCCCGCAAGTAGTATAAGAAGGCATGTTTGTGCTACTTGACCCAGCCACAAAAAAAATGACTAGTTATAGTTATGAAAATACTCTTGCATTTGTCCCCTTGCTGTTTTCAATGTCTTTACCCTGGTTTGTACCTATCTTGCCCCTTGACTAGATCATTACCTTGGTTTTCTAACCAGTTCCCTTATTGCTAGTTTTTTCTCCTCAATCCAATCTATTCCTACCCACCAATGGCAGATGGTTCTTTTGTATCAAACTTACGAACATATCACTCCACTATTTAAAAAAAAAAAAACCCTTCAGTGGCTCTTCAAATGAATAAAGTTCAAAATCCTTAGCTTAAAATTTAAAGTTTTTCAAAGTCTGGAGAATTCCACCCTTCCTTTGAAGCCTTATTTCATTCCACAGTCTTACCCCCACATAATCTTGCACCAACTAACATCTTTTCACAATAATGTTTAAAAAGATTATTGTAAAAGGCCACATTCATGTCCTGGGGCCACTGTGCTTGGTCTACTCAGCTCACAAATCCAGGATCTGCGCTTCCTTCTCCATCACAGCCCACCCATGATGCTCCTCATCCCAGCCAGCTCTGCTCACCTTGTAGAGGAAAGGCTCAGGCTACTCTGTGGCTCAGTCCTACATTGGTGTCCGCTTCTTTTCCTTTTTCTGAACCTTAGATTCTCTTGCATATTCCAAGACAATAATTAGCATTTACACAGTATTTTAAGGTTTACAACATGTTTTACGTATGTTACCTAATTAGATCCTCGTGACAATTCTGTGAGGTAGACACTATTATTATGTCCATTTTTCAAATAAAGAAATTGAGACTGAGAGAAATTAAGTGACTCGCCTAGGGTCACACAGCTAGTAAGTATCTGAGCAGGATTCCAACTCAGGCCTTCCTGACACCAAGTACAGCACTCTATCCATTACATCACCTAGCTGCCTACATTCTTTACCCAGTCTCACTTAGACTGCCCACGTACCAATGCCTGGTCTGCTCAGCCCTGCTCAGGCTCCTCCATGATTCAGCCCCAGACTGGTGCTTGTTTTCCCCAGGGCTAGACCTGGACAGTATTCTTCCCACTCAGGCTATATTACCCACCCAAGATACTTCAATTTTCCTTAGCTTTGTCCATCTGACACCCATTTTGATCAGTTCTTCTCAACTCAGCTCAGTTCCTGTGCCTGTGTAATAAGGAATCTGTGAACCAAAACCTTTGATTTCTTCATTGTAATGACTGTCACCCAGCAAAGAACTTCCTCCACCAAAGCATATCTATAATCTATACTCTCAGAGATCTGCCTGGGGGACTCAGAAGTGACTTATCCAGGGTCACAAAGCCACTGTGTGGGAAAGGTAGGCATTGAACCCAAGACTTCCTGACTCTGAGACAGACATCTATCCATGACTCCTTGCTGTCTTTTATACATAGTAGGGACTTTATAAATATTTTAATGAATAAGTAAATGAATAGACCATGAAGGGCCTCCGTTTCCTCATATGTAAGATGAAGAAATTAATTAGATAGTTTGTAAGATCCTTTGCAACTCAATGACTCTATCATCCTACGAGCTGCTATGACCTTACACCTACCATTGGAGAGGCAAATCTAATAACTAGTACAGTACTGTCTACATAGTAGTTACTAGATAAATCTTTGTTGAATTGATTGGTTAAATCAGAAACAGAAGGATGCTAGAAGCCATACATGAAATGCCTTGACAAAAACTTGAGGGAAAATTAGGGCCTAAGAACTGAGACCTACTCAAGCTATCATGCTGGTTTCCCATGGAAAAACCAAAGAGAAGCTGGGATCTAATTTGATTAAACCTGATTTCAAATTAGAATTTGAAAGATCATACGTGTTTGTAAGTATGCCAACATAAATCACAAAAGGACCTTGGAGAAAAAGTCAGACAAATAAAGGAAAAAGTGATTGTTTCTCTTACAGAATAGAAATCATAATGGTACTTTCTTTTAAAATCACTAGCTTTGCAAAGGTGCTAGAATTTAAAAGCAGTGGGTACAGCCAATAAATTACCAAATTACAACAAATTATTCTGTACATCTGGCCAAATTTCTTTCTTTTAACTTTTTTAATTTAGCATTTTATTTTTCCCCAATTACACATAAAAACAATTTTAACCTTCATTTTTAAAATCCTCTCCCTTCCTTCCTCCCCACCCCACTCCTCATTGAGAATGCAAGCAATTTGATATAGGTTATACATGTGTAGTCATGCAAAACATATTTCCAAATTAGTCATGTTGTGAAAGAAAACATAGACCCCCAAAAACACCTCAAAAAAAATAAAGAAAGTAAAAAAAGTATGCTTCAATCTGTATTCAGACACCATCAGTTCTTTCTCTGGGGATGGATAGCATTTTTCATCATAAGTCCTTCAAAGTTGTCTTGGGTCATTGTATTACTGAGAATAGCGAAGTCATTCATAACTGGTCATCTTACAATATTGCTGTTACTATGTATGCAGTATATTTCACTTTGCATCAGCTCATGTAAGTTTTCAAGGTTTTTCGGAGAGCATTCTGCTCATCATTCCTTTTAGCACAATAGTATTTTATTACAATCACAGACGACAATTTGTTCAACCATTCCCCAATTTCCAATACTTTACCACCAGAAAAGAGCTGCTATAAATGTGCACACAGATGCTTTTCCTTTTTGTTTTTGTCTGTTTTAGATACAGAACTAGTATGGTCTTGCTAGGTCAAAGGGTACGCACAGTTTTATATCCTTTTGAGCATAGTTCCAAATTGACTCTACAGAATGGTTGAATCAGTTCACAACTCCGCCAATACTGCATTAATGTCTCATTTTTCCCACATCCCTGACAACATTTGTCATTTTCCTTTTTCTGTTCTATTAGCCAATCTAATCAGTATGAAGTAGTACCTCAGAATTGTTTTAATTTGCATTTCTCCAATCAATAATGAGTTAGAACATTTTTTCATATGGCTATCAATAGCTTTGATTACTTCATCTGAAAAATGTTTGTATCTTTTATCACTTATCAATTGGGGAATGGCTCTTATTTTTATAAATTCAACTCAGTTCTCTACATATTTGAGAAATGAGGCCTTTATCAGAGAAACTTGCTTCAAAATCTTTTTCACAATTAATATCACTAAGTCCGTCTCTCCTATCCTCCCCCACATTTATTCTATTCTTTCTCTCTTTTCACCCTGTTCCTCTTCAAAAGTGTTTTGCTTCTGACTACCCCCTCCCCTAATCTGCACTCTCTTCTATCACCCCACCTCCTTGTCTTATCCCCTTTTCCTCCTACTTTCCTGTAGGGTATATCCAATTGAGTGTGTCTGAATGACTCTTTGAGTCATTTCTGAGGAGAGTAAGGTTCATTCACTCCTCCCCAACTCCCCCATATCCTCTTCCAGTGTAAAAGCTTTTTCTTGCTTCTTTCATATGAGCTAATTTACCCCATTCTACCTCTCTCTTTCCCTTTCTCCCAGTGCATTCCTCTCTCACTCTTTAATTTTTTTTTAGATATCATCTCTTCATATTCAACTCACACCTGGGCCCTCTGTCTATCTATACTTCTAACTGCCCTAATAATGAGAAAGCTCTTATGAGTTACAAGTATTATCTTCCCATGTAGGAATGTAAACAGTTTAATCTTATTAAGTCCCTTATGATTTCCTTTTTCTGTTTACCTTTTTATGCTTCTCTTAAGTCTTATATTTGAAACTCAAATTTTCTATTCACCTCTGGTCATTTTTATCAAGAATGCTTGAAAGTCTTCTATTTCATTGAATATCAATTTTTTTCCCTCAAGGATTATATTCAGTTTTCTGGATAGGTGATTCTTGGTTGTAATCCTAGCTCCTTTGCCCTCTAGAATATCATATTCCAAGCCCCCCAATCCTTTATGTAGAAGCTGCTAAATCTTGTGTTATCCTGACTGTGGCTCTATGATACTTGAATTGTTTCTTTCTGACTGTTTGTTTCTCCTTGACCTGGGAGCTCTGGAACTTGACTATAATATTCCTGGGAGTTTTCATTTTGGGATCTCTTTCTAGAGGTGATCAGTGAATTCTTTCCATTTTTATTTTACCCTCTGGTTGTAGAATATCAGGGCAGTTTTCCTTGATAATTTCTTGAAAGATGATGTCTAGACTCTTTTTTTGATCATGGCTTTCAGGTAGTCCAACAGTTTTTAAATTATCTCTCCTGGATTTGTTTTCCAGGTCAGTTGTTTTTCCAATGAGACATTTCACATTGCCTTCTATTTTTTCATTCTTTTGGTTTCGTTTTATTGTCTCTTAATTTCTCATAAAGTCATTAGCTCCCATTTGCTCAATTCTAATATTTAAGGAATTATTTTCTTCAGTGAGTTTTTGTACTTCTTATTCCATTTGTCAAATTCTACTTTTTAAGGAGGTTTTCTTTTTTTCCCTTCAGTGAATTTTTGTGCCTCTTTTTCCATTTGACCAATTCTGATTTTCAAGCATTCATCTCCTCATTGGCTTTTTGTACCTCTTTTACCATTTGGCCTAGTCTGCTTTTTAAGGTGTTATTTTCTTTGTTGTTTTTTTTTAACTCCTTCACCAAGATGTTGACTAGTTTTTCATGATTTTCTTGCATCATTCTCATTTCTCTTGCCAATTTTTCCTCTACTTCTCTTACTTGATTTTCAAAATCCTTTTTTAGTTCTTCCGTTGCCTAAGACCAATTCATGTTTTTCTTGGAGGCTTTGGATGTAGAAGCCTTGACTTTGTTATCTTCTTCTGAGTGCGTGTTTTGATCTTCCTTGTCACCATAGTAACTTTCTGTTGTCAGAATCTTTTTCTGTTGTTGCTCATTTTTCCAGCCTATTTCTTGACTTTTAACCCTTTGCTAAAGAGGGGCTCTGCTTCCAGGGTAGAGGATGTGCTGTCTCAAGGCTTCGGGGATTTTGTGCTGCTGTTTTCAGAGATACTTCTAAGGAGCTGTAAGAAGTTTTTAGTTCTTCCAAAGTAGTATGATCTAGGGAGAGATGTGTTTACTATTCTCCTGGCCTATGCTCTGGTCTGTGAGTGACCATAAGCACTCCTTTTGGCCCTGGACTTGTAATGAGGGTCTTCACTCCACTGTGTCCTTAAGCTTTGGTGTGCTAGTGCTCCTCCTCACCCTGAGACTGCCACCCATGACTGTTATCCCAATTGAAGTATGGACAAAGCAATAAAGTCCTGCCCTGAGTGTTAGCAAAGAGACCCCAGTAATCTTCTTCTGACCAGTTGTTCAACTTCCTTACTCTCTGAGGGCTGAGAGCGCTGGAAGCAACTGCTGACACTGATTCAGTGGCCCCCAAGGTCTGCTTGTGGTTTGCTGGGGCCTGGTCTGATCTGGTATGGCCTGCACTGAATTGTGCTCTGCTCTCACCCAGGTGCAACAGACTTTTCCCGCAAAACTTCTAAGTTGTCTTTGGCTGGAAATTTATTTCACATTGTCCTTTTGTGGGTTCTGCCACTCTAGGAATTGTTTTATGGCATTATTGAAAGGTGTTCAGAGAGGTTTGGGGGAGAGCTCAGGTGAGTCACTACCTTTTCTCTGCCATCTTGACTCCACCTTATACAATACTTCTTTTAATATTTGTTGTAAACTACTCTCAATCAGAAAGCTCAAATAAAGCAGCAGGTGTACATTAAGTGGGAATTCAGGCTCCTTACCTTCTGTTCCCCTGTAGCAAATCCACCTCTGTGTTTTATCTTTTTCCATTAGGTAAGGCAATTATGATGAAACACCAGTCATCAGATGTCTGGATTCTAAAAATAGCTGACGGAATGTTTTGTTTGTTCTTGAAATGATCAGCTAATGAGGGTTTAATTTGAAAACACACATACACATAATTACATACATCTATCATCACTGATGTAGGAGCACATGCTATGCTTGAAAATTTGGGCTTTTAATACAGGCTAAAGAAACACAATGATGGAATAAATCCCCTCCTCTTGGCGGCCTTATGTAAAGCTGCCTGCCTGTTTACCAGGGCATTGGAGGAAGAGATAAATTATATTCTACACCATCTGGACTATGTATCATAAACAGATGTAGAATGCTAAGAAATCAGACAATGTGGAATAGAGGTAATGGAAATGATATGAACCAAGACAAATCTTCAGCTGACAGATTTATGAAGAAAAAAAAACCTCATCATGGATCTGGTACAATTGGTGACAAGGAGTCTTATCTGAAAGTCAAGAGGACAGCTTTTGCTTCTTAGTTCTAGTGTATTTCAAACACTGACTACCTTCTGATTTTGTTTCTCAGAGACAATAAGAAAAACCACCATTAACACTAATAAAGTTCTCATTTTCTCTGCCAAAGTTTCTATTTTTATTTGATAAGGTGGTGGCAGGGCTTGGCTTAAAAACAAATAACAGGAAACATAGTTGAAGGCATAGTTATAATAACTGGATGCTTCAGAGAGAAGAATAATGAAAAATGAATCCCTATTTTAAACTTGACATTGCTTATAAAAGATTTAAAATTATTTAACTTTTCACAGCTTGTATTTATCACTAACCACCACCCAATGAGTACATCCTAGTTCACAGTAGAAATGTATTGGTTATGCTCTAATTAAAGTCCAGTAAGCCAGAAACATTAAATAAGCTGAACTGCCCATGGTTTCCCAGAAGGCAACAAAAAGAATACCATATAATAACCACCTCTCAGATTATCTGCATGCCTGCCCACTGCCTATGAAACAATAGTTTCTAACAGTGGTACATGAGACTAATTTTTATTGAGATCATTTGTTGTAAGAAGCACAGGAGGGCTTAATTCTTAACTAAATAATGAATGGATAATCTATAATTTTTTCAGCTACATTTCCATTTCAGGGAAATTTTGCATCCCGAAGGAGCAATGGAGTAGTCTGCTGATGAAGTCCTATTACTGTAAAGTTCTATTCTCTTAAGAGATCATTAAGCATCTGAAAAAATAAAGAGGCTTCATAAAATGGACTTTTGTAGAAATAAGTAATTTCTGGTGACTTTAATTTATAATGGATAATGAAGAAGAAGCAGCCATTACATATTTTAAAATGGCGGGGAATGATAGAGTGGACCTCTCATCTAATTAACCCCGATGAAACAGTGCAATAGTGATGGATAAACTCTATATATGGTCTGTCCAACTGCAAGTCATAATCTAGGCAATCATTATCTTTCCTCTACTTCATCAAAAGATGTAGATAGTCAGGCCAAAGTCATAGGAGGTTTCAGATCTCTTCCAGTAAGAGCTGAAATTTTCCAGAAGTTGGTGCATTCAGCACTATGCAATCCTCAAATAAGAGAATGTAGAGGACCACCTGGCCATCCAAAGAGATGGCTACATATCAATCTAAACCCTATGCTAGATCTCCTCCATCCTAGTGGCAAACATCTTTAGTGAGTATACATCTTGCTCTTTTATGCCTCATAATGTTTATAACCAGAGAGCCATTGTTATATCTTTCAGGACTCTTGAATGAGTTTGATCTATGTATATGACATATCTTGTTGGAAGAGAGAACACTTAGCACACTACCTGGCACACAGAAGAAGTTTAATAAATGCATATTGACTCACTGACTTTAAGGTTCTATTTTACTCTAATGAATCAATTTTTTTAAAAAATTATCAACAACAAGCAGAATGGGATCTTATTTTATCTATATGTTTTGATCTCTCTCTCTCTCTCTCTCTCTCTCTCTCTCTGTCTGTCTGTCTCTCTGTCTCTCTCTGTCCAGATAATAAAGATATGGCTCATTGAAGAACATTGCTTGTAAAAGTCTGAGTAGTACCATCATTAAGGACGCCCCTGATTAGACAATTCTAATAAAAGTTTGGTAAAGATGGGAAATTTGGTATATTGGTCAGTAGTTATCAATCTTATCAATCACCCTTTTTTCAGTAACAATGAAATCTGAAATTTTTCCCACGCCTCTCCTCCTTCAGATGACCTGTGAATTGATAACTCAAAGCATGCACAATTATGTAACTTGTAACATGGATCTTCTTTATGTACTTTTGGTCTGGTTTTGCTGCTTTTTCTATCTTTATTCTATTCAATGACCTTTGTGCCTCTTCTAGAGTACTTCTAGGGTCATGATATTAGAGTCTAAGTGGTGTGTTCCTACTATTACTGATAATGAAAATAGTTATAAAAACCTTTGCAGATTTTTTCCAGTTTTCTTTTATTTATTGTTCTTCCATTTTCATCATTTAAATGTCTTTAGGATGACTTCACTTTCAATCTTTTATACATCTATACAAAATTATTATAATCAGAACCATTATTTCTAAATATCCACTGCCCATTTTTCATTACCAGTAACCAGTTTAAGAAGTTTAGGAATGAATTGTTTCAGCTACATGTAATATTTTCCTTCATTATTGTTCTTTTGTCTAGCTTTATACTAACTTATAATAATTATTAGAATAGACTACCAAAACTTTTGAACTGCTTAAAGCCAATCAGACCTGGGTTCAAGTTCCACATCTGAAACTTGCTAGTTATATAATCATGGGAAAGTTCCTTAGGCAAATGAGTTGATAATCTACCTCAATGGGGGGAGTTGTCATACTAGGAGTTTTCTATACCAAATAAATCACAGGTTCAGAACTTCACCTCCAGATCAACCACTGCCATTGGCCTCACATCAAATTTCAGGCTATAGTGGGAAAGAGGTCCAAGGTACCTGCCCCTAGTGAATACTCAGCTCCCCTTATGTTCGTATTATTCAGGATGACTTTGTATTCTCTCTGAGCACCTTCACTCCCCACCTCACTTCCCACCTATTTGGGGAATCAGGTAGAAATATGAAAAAGAAGAGAAACAGTTGTTTAACTTTTAGGAGTCACTGGATGACAGAGGCCAAACTAACATGAACCTCCTTTACGCAGGGTCAAGAAATTAATAGTCACTCTCCAAAAGGTCTGGAGGGAGAGATAGAGAGAGAGAGAGAGAGAGAGAGAGAGAGAGAGAGAGAGAGAGAGAGAGAGAGAGAGGGAGGGAGGGAGGGAGGGAGGAGGAGAAGAAGAAGAAAAAGAAGGAGAAGGAGAAGAAGACAGAGACAGAGAACCAGAGAGAGACAGACAGAGAACCAAAGAGAGAGACAGAGACAGAGACAGAGAGAGGCAGAGACAGAGATGGAGACAGAGAGAGAGTGTTTGATAAACCAACCAAGAAATAACAAAAAATGACAAAAATGCAATGCTGGAATGGTTGTAGAGAAACAAATACATTCATACACTGCAAGTGGACAATTTTTTGGAGGGCAATCTGTCACACAAGGAGTCACAAAAATAATCATACTCTTTGATTTCCCTAATCCTATTATTAGGAATGTGCCCTCAATGTTCAAGAAAAAAATAGAGACAGCTCTTCAAAAGAATGCATGCAGCAACATTATCTGTAATTGAAAAGAACTAAAAAAAAATTAAATATACAAAATGGGCAAATCACTGATTAAATTATTTGATATCAAAGTTGTGAATTATAACTATGTCATTAATTCTAAGCATGAGGAATGTAAAGGAATTTGGATAGACAGACGAATTATTGTGAAACAAAGAAAGTAGATCTAGAACAGTCTTTATATTCAACAATTATAAAAAATGAAAAATTTAAGCAAAACTACATGGATAGAAACAGAAAAGAAGATGATAAAGATAGGATAATTAATATGGTCTCATGGACAAAATATACATAGAAATTAATTTTAAAACATAAATAGCTTTAAACATATGGTTAATTGACTTTGTTGGTATTTAAGGTTGTGTATAACAAAAGTATTAAGCTATAATGGCAACTGTCACAAACAAGAATGAAAGCATCTCTTTCATTTCAAAGAGGTTGAAATGAAGGATGACTCACCTGCTTGACTGTATATAGAAGTCGTCCATAGAAGTAGAACATAATCAGGATGGGGATGACCAGGCAGAAGATGAAGAGACACATGATGTATGACACAGATTCGACAGACTTCGAGGTCCAGTGCACTGAACAGCTTGTCCCTGCTCCCTCAGTTCCATAACTGCTCCAGCCAATCAGAGGTGGTACAGTCCAGACCAAAGAATACATCCATGAGCCAGCAACAGCCAGTAGTGCCTTCTGATAGTCTGCCCCTTGTCTGGGGCATAGGGTGAGGGTCCTATAGCGCTCGTAAGATAGGATGGCCAGGGAAATCAGAGACACAATACCTGCAATGGATCATTCAAGACTTAGTTAAACACAATATAATAGAATAGTCATTTGTATATCTACATGCATGCGTGTATGTATGTCTAATACATATACACACATACATTCACATACTATCTCATGTGAATACACATATAGATCTTTCGATTTACCTCACAAATATATATATACACATATATCCTCATGTACATATATGCAGATCTTCTCATATATATATATATATATAATATGCATACAACCTTTGTGTGTATTGACTTTCCCTGCCTCTGCATCTTCCCCACAACCACACATTTGTTAAGACAAGAGTGATGAGTGAGTGAGAAGAAAAAAAAGATAAAAAGCAATGATATTCCCCCCAAAATCATAGTGTAGCACATTATGCATGGTATAGCAAAAGCAATAAACCTGAGTCAAAAGACTTGGATTTTTGCCCTGGTTCTTAGACAAGTCATATAAACTCAGTTTTCTCATCTATAAAATAGAATATCCTGCCATTCCTGCCTCATAAGGCTGAGAGTCAAATAACATTATTGAGGGCTTCTTCTAAACTGTAAATTTTTAAAATAAGGTGACATTAGAAAGTGTATTTTTTTATTCTTATGGATTCCTACATAGCAGGGTTTTTTTTCTTTTATGATCTCAAAGTATTCATAAAATCCAAAACTTCTTATGGAAAAACCCTGACCCTATCCTCCATATGACAGTTATAATCAGTGGTATCAAATTCAAACAGAAATCTGAGATCCACTTAGCCATGCATAAGAATCCCTGTAGGCCACATATTTACTTGGAAAACCACATATTAAGATTATCTATATTTTATCATATTTTATTTATGTTGCTAAATATTTCCCAATTACATTTTAATCTGGTTCTGGCTACAGCAGAATGTTATGGGCTGCATGGGACCCAAGGGCAGCATGTCTGACACCTTTATCTGTAATAGATCCAGACCAAATTGGACAGAAAGGTCAAAATGATCATGTCTACTGGTCAAACCATACTGTTCTTTAGACAGTATTAGTGACACACCAACAAATGCTTACTTTAACTCTCCATTTTCTAAATCCTAATTGAACTTTTCAATCAAACAATCATTCGTTAATCTTCTACTATGTGCTAGTCTGTTCTAGGTGTTAAAAGTGAGACAATTCTTGCCTTCTTCTCATATTCAGCTCAGTCCCATGCAGGCCCTCATCCTTGCTTTTTTTTTTTGTTGTTTAGTCATTTCGGTCATATTTGACCCTTCATGACCCCATTTGGAGTTTTCTTGGTAAAGATACTGGAGAGGTTTGCCATTTCCTTCTCCAGCTCATTTTACAGATGAGGAACTGGGGCAAATAGGGTTAAGTGACTTGCCCAGGGTCACATAACTAGTAAGTGTCTGAGACCAAATTTGAACTCAGGAAGATGAGTTTTCCTAATTCCAGGCCTGGTACTCTATCTATGGCACTACCTAGCTGTCCCAGAAGCAACATAGATGGAAAGTAATCTTAGAAAGGAAAGTACCAGCAGGGGACGGTATGGAAAAAGCTTCCTGCAAATAAGATAATTTATGAAAACTGCTTTGTCAACATAAAGTATGATATACATGTAACCTATGACAGACTATTTTATAATATTAAATTTCAATTATTCTTTAATAGCTTGGGGGTTGGAGGAAATAGCTAGACCTGTGATTTAATTTAATTGGGGAACTCATAGTGAAGAAATTCATTCCATGTAGTTCAGCAATATATTTGCAATTTAGTATTTTAGAGAGTTACCCGGAACACTAAGAGCTTGGGTGACTTGCCCAAAGCCAGTCAGTATGTGTCAGAGGTGGATTTAGATTCAGGTATTCCTAACTCCAACCAACCACACAGGGCTGTTATGAGGTAAGCACTCTGTAAATGTTAAAGTGGCCAATTAATGAGTTATTAGAATGATTTCGATTGTTGAGTAAGACCTAGAAGCAAGTGTAGTATTTGAAATGAAGAAGTAGGCCCAAGACAGCAGAGCAACAAAATGAGTGAAGACTCAGAAGTGTGAAAGACTAACCATGCCACTCTGAGACATAATTAATATCCAAGCCCTGGAAAAATCCATTTTGATAAATATCATTGTGTCAATTGCTTAGGCTTTATTTCATCTTCTATTCATTCCCAGCCACTTTATTGTTTTGCTGATAGGAAATTTCTTAGGCTCATTATTATTACAATTCCTTACTCAGTATATCTCAATATTGCTGTTTCAAGGAGATTCTAAAGATATTTTCCCTGAGTGGATTTCAAAACAATAAATTCAGCAGAGCTGAAAGTTAATTATCAGATGGGAGTGCTATTGACAATCATTAATAGCATTAGCTATTACTCATAAGATATAAATTCTCTTTTGTGTAAAGAAAATCATTTTTTTCCTTTTCTGTAACTAGAAAATTGTGTTAAAGATGCATGATTACATATTCTGGAAAAAGCCATTTCAGTTTTACTTCTTACGACTGAGTTGCCAAAATGTGATATATAGTTTGGCCCTCTCTATGGATTGCAGCCTTTGATTTACAATATTTCAAGCCACAGGTGCTGAAAAAAAAAAACAAAAACATAGTCCTCTTACTGCCACAGAATGACTTAGCTTAGCAAGAAATACATTTAAGCACAGAATAATTCTTTGATGGTTATCAGGTCATATCAAATTCAAGTCAGAAGATGGTTAGCACCTGGTACACTATCCTTTTCCAGAAGCAATGTATGGCTGTGAGAGTTGGGCCATAAAGAAAGCTGAGCACCGTACAACCAATGCTTTCAAATTGTGGTGCTGGAGAAGACTTTTGAGAGTCCCCTGGATAGCAAGGAGCTCAAATCAGTCAATATTTAAAGAAATTAATTCAGGATGTTCACTGGAAGGTCAAATACTGAAGCCAAAGCTTAAATACTTTGGCCAAATAATGAGAAGATGGAACTCATTAGAAAAGACCCTGGTGTTGGGAAAGATCGAAGGCAAAAGGAAAAGTGGATGGCAGAGAATGAGATGGATAGAGAGTGTCACGGAAACAATGAACATGAACTTGGACAGACTCCAAGAGATAGTGAGGTATAGAAGGGCCAGACACGCCATGGTCCATGGGGTCATGAAGATTCCAACACAACTGAAGGACTGAACAAAAACACCACCACCAACAATAGCTTTAAATAATTGGTCTCTTTCATTATACTTTTTTTTTCCAAACAAATGACTCATTGCCAATTAGACTATAATGAGCCAGATTCTTTACTCCTCTTTCCCACCTGTTTTACCCTCATTCTATTGCTTGGCTGAGATTGCACCAAGTTAAGCTAGAAACAGCACTCTAGCAAGGCACCAAGCATGACAACTGCTCCAGATAAGTGATGACTCTGAAATATTGCTAGAAAAGGAAACCTAAGCAGATACATTCATTCACTGCAGACCACAGATGTGTCTGTGTGCAATATCAAAAAAGCACCTCTATACTGAGATCAAGTGAGCAATCATTCATTAAGCAGCTACTATGTGCCAGGCATTATACTTGGAGCCAGAGATGCAATGAGAAAATCAAAACAGTCCCTGCTCTCAAGGAGGTTATTTTCCTTAAAAAGGGAGACAACATGGACATATATAGGTCTAACAGGAGACAAAACACATATATAGGATACACAAAACAGGAGTTAATTCGTGAATTCAAAGGCCGCCTCAGAAGGGAATTAAAGAGCTGACTACCCCAACATCAAGAAAACAAATGCAAAGACTAAAATAATCACTGTAAAAAGCATGCGTTCATTTTTGATCCTCATCACAAACCTGCAAAGGAGGTATTTGTATTATTGTTCCCATTTTGTAGATGAGGAAACTGAGAGGTCCAAAATTCTACAACAATTAAGTAGAAGAGATGGGGTTAGAGCCAGATCTTCTGACTCCAAGTTCCATGCACTTTCTTTTTTTTTCTTTTTCTTTTTTCAACTAACAAACACATTTATCTGAATCATAGCAAACCAGAAATCAGAACAAAGTATACATAGGAGAATAATACCAGAGGTATATAATGAAGGATCTCTCCTATTGGAAACAAGGTAACTCAACTCAACCAAAAGATAGAATCCTAGATTTCACCCAAGGGGAAGTTCCCCAAAGTCTCTGATGTAGAAAGCTAGGGATGAGGACATGATAGAGACTTGCTCCTTTCATGTCAGCTTCTTCTCAGATTCTTTTCCTTCAGCAATCTCAAGTGGGGTTGGCATTTTCCACCTTCTCGCACTTTCCAGTACACCAGGACACGATTGCCTACTCTTTTCTTAAAGCTCTTCACATTTTTGTTACATCCCAGACAGTACCAAGTACATAATAGGTGTTCAATAAATACTTGTTGATTAGCTGGCCTCCAAAGACAGAGGAAAGGGACGCAAAAGCACACACAGAATATTGAAGCACCCAAATCCTGTATCTTAGCTGCTCCACCTTCTACTTACTCTTATTGTTATCAAGGGACAACTAATGCTCCAACTGCTTCTGATAAGTCTCACTCATCCCTTGGAGTACAAGTTGCTTGGGGATTTTTATGGCAGAATCTACCTAGCATTTTGTACCTTTCTTGTGTTCCTATTATATATTCTACAATTGCTAGGTGGTTGCTATACAAGGATTAAATAAGATCTAGCATTATACAGCCCTTTAAAGTTTGTAAAACAGTTGCATATGTTATCTCATTTGGTAGTAGGTACTATTATTATCCCCATTTTACAGATGAGAAAATAGAGAGAGAGGTAAAGTGACTTCATCAGAGTCACACAGTTAAGTATCTGAGGAAGAATTTGAACTCGTGTCTTCTTGACTACAAGTCCATTTCTCTATCCACTGAATAGAGTATATGGCATAGCCCTTATACTAGGCTTATAAGACTATGTCTCTTTTTTTTTTTAGCATTTGTACTAGCACAGTTCTATGCATATAGTAGGTTGTCATGACCCATACACACACACACACACACACACACACACACACACACACACAGAGTAACGATTTAGATTTGGGTCCATTTGCACTCTCCACCCTTTCCCTTGCTCTTTGTTTTCCAAGATAGCGACCATGAGATTCTAGAGGCACACTCATTTGCTATCTTACACTGGCCAGAATTTGTCATCATTCTCTACTCCATTTACATATCCCTGGTTCACTACCTACCCAACAAGATCTAACATGGTACTCCCTTCTTGTTCAGTACTTCAAGGATCTGTGGTTTCACAGTTTTTGCTTTATTTTCCAACTGTGCTGATCATAAACCCTCTCTACAACTTTGTCAAGTGAACTACATCCAACCTTCTCACGGGTCTCTTGAACTTAGTGAGGCTAGTCCTTAGACAACAAACATTACTAGTCTATATCCAAAGCCCTTCCAACCCTGTGGAATCTGATGGAATTTGAGCTTCCCTGCCATAGCCTTCACGACCCTGCCTCCATGCCACAATGAGTCATCTGGAGTGGTTTCCCTCTTGCCCTTGTCTTTACATATCAGAGGCTCAAACCAAAACCATAGTACCAGTGAGTGTTACACCAGCATACACAAATCCCTGAAGGATTCAAGTATGACACAGGAGATTGAAAAGAAGATGTAACATTCTTCACCTATTAAAATATTGTTTTAGCATCTTAAAATTTTATCTGTCAGTCCTCAGATGCTTTCAAAGGAAACAAATACCTTTAAGGACAGACAGCAAGGAAATCTCCATGGAAATACTCTTCCACACCACATTAGAAATTCATTATCTTCAGGTTCAGCAAAAAGATGGACTAGCCTTCTTCTGGGGAATAGAAAAAGGTTGCAATGGCCATAGCAGCAATGTCTACTACCTATTAGAGTGAAAGAAGGGGAGTCAAGGAAAGAGAAGGGAAGGAAGGGAGACAGAAAAAGAAATAGACAGACAGAGACAGAGGAATGTGAGGTGGGAAGGAGAGAGAGAGAGTAGAGACAGAGAGAGAGAACAGAGAGAGAGAGAGAGAGAGAGAGAGAGAGAGAGAGAGAGAGCAGAGACAGAGAGAGGGAGAGAGAGAATCGTTAAATAAATGTAAAGAGTAACATTCTTTCCCAGAGTGAGATAAGATCTTCATGAACAGTCACTGAGCCAGTTCAGCTTTTAAAAAGTCTGGCTGGACAATGACAATGGCCTCATCATTATTGGCAGCTAGAATGGACTTGGAGTCAGGAAGACCTAAGTCCAAATCCTGAGAAGTAGGAATAATTTTTATCTTCATTTTACAGATGAGGAAACGAGGTAGACAGAAATTAAGTGACTTGCCCAGGGTCACATAGCTAGTAAGTGTCTGAGGTCAGATTTTAATTCAGGTCTACTGACTTCATTTCCAACACTATTTACCAAGCTGTTGTTGAACTTTGTAAATTAATTAATTGTCACTCATTTGCTCACATCAAAGGCAAATAGTTGTGTTAACTTGATAAGTGCCTATATTGCTCAGTTTTGCTGCTCACGCTTTCCGAGTTATGCAAAATATTTCTCAAATCTTGATCTCTGCTTATGCCACAAGGGACTATTCCCTTCTTTGAGGGAAGAAAACACTCCGTTGGAATGCGAAACAGTTTCCTCCCAAATTTCTTTTCAGAACTCATGAACTCCATTATGTTAGTGCAAGGAGAGCATTGTGCTCCTGGATGCACTAATTTCCCGCTTAATACCCCCACAGAGGCAATTTTGTCCTTCTTTAGAATCTTGTGTTGTTTTCCCATAGATTTCTGAAAGAAAACCTTAACCAATGCATCATCAGATGAAACGTGTTCCAGCAAAGAAGCAAGTTGCTTGTGCTTGGAAGGGAATAAGCATTTCTTAAGCACATACTATGCGTCAGGCACTGTGCTAAGCTACCTTGAACATAAGAGATATTTTATGAAAGTTTATTAAAATATCAGCTACCATTACTATTTAGTGGAAAGAATAATCTCTAATGTTGTTGACACAGGATTGTTGATTTAGAACTAGAAAAGTCCTGAAAGGTCATCTAATTCAACCCCCTCATTTCACTAATGAGGAAATTAAACCTCAGAGAAAATAAGTGACTTGTTTAATAGATATCAATGATATGCTCTCATTTATGTTATAGAAGAGGGGTGGGGCAGAAATGGTAGGAACTGGGCTGGTAGCCAGGAGCCCTGCTAACACTTAGCTAGGTGTTCCTTGGTAAGTTATTTCACTTCTCTAAGGCTTAGAATCTTCCTCTGTGGCAACTAGATGGCACAGAGGATATATAGATCCAGGCTTGGAGTGAGAAAGATTTAAACTCAAATCCTGCCTCAGATACTTACCAGCTGAACAACCCTGGGCAAGTCACTTAACCCCATTTGCCTCAGATTCCTCATATGTAAAATGAGCTGGAGAAAGAAATGTCAAACCACTCCAGTATTTTGCCAAGAAAACTCTAAATGGGGTCATACAGTGTTGGACATGACTGAACAACATCTTTCTCTATAAAATGAAAGGATTGGATTAAAGGATCTCCAATTTGAGCTCTCAAAATTAAAAAGTATTCTGAATCTATTGAATTCTTTTTTAGCCTAAGCACAATACCTTATTATGATTTATAAGACACATAAGTTACTGAAAGAGTATAAACCACAGTCAAAATCTTAAAATAATCCTGGCAGTTCCAGCAAGGAGGCTATTCAACTTACAGTCTCTCTTTGATTACGTTTCTCAAAGTATCATTCACTAAAACCAAAGACTTTTACTTGCAAAACTGCAGAAGTTTTGGTGGAAAGGAGGTTTTTCAATAAAAAAATTAGATTATAATAAGAATCATAGATTGCACTTAAATATCACTGCTGAATTTACAAATCACTTTCTTAATAACCTTATGAGGTAGGTCAAGTAAACATTATTATACCCATTTTACAGAAGAGAAATGTGCTTAGGAAATTGAAGCTGACCACTATCATCTAGCTAATAATTGAGAAAAATAGGACTTCAACTTAAATCCTTCTATTGTGAGTCCCAAAACATTTCTCCTGCTCAATACAAGATTTGTGGCAATATGGCAACAATGTGATAAATATACACATATATAGTACTATATGTGTGTACAGATATATACATATATGCAAATACATACATGAGTTGTATTATATATGTATTATATTCTATTCTTCCAGCCTTTGCCAAAGTTTAACAACCACTAATAATTCAATAAAATGATTTTCTTCATAAATGTGAGAAAGTCAGAATGATCTATGTAGAGGGAGAACACAAGGAGGGCCCAGTTCAGACCAATGGGGAATACTTATGGTTAATGGGACTGACCTGGATGACAGCAAAGGAAACTGAGAAGGAAAGGTATAACAGATAGGAGAGGAACCAGGAGAGAGCAGCATCACAAAAACGTAGAGAGGAAAGAATATACTGAAAACAAAAGTATCAAAAGAACGTTCAAGAATAGGACTAAACACTTAACACTAGCTGTGTGACCCTGGGCAAGTCACTTAACCCCATTGCCTAGCCAAAAAAAAAAAAAAAAAGAAGAGGACTAAAAAAAAGAGCTTTCAATTTGCCAATTTAAAAGGCTATTGGTAATTTGGAGAGAATAGTTTCAGTTGAAGTATTATCGTAAATAGCTTTCTTAAGGAGTTTTATCATAAAGAAGAAAAAAGATATAGGATGATATTTAGAAGAGATGGTTGGATTGAGGTTTTTCTTTTGTTTTATCTTTAAGGTTGAGGGAGAGGAAGACATAGGGGAGTTTGTACACAGCAAAGAAGCTATCAGAACATAGGAATTGATTGAAGATTAATGAAAGTGAGAATGATACTAGGGACAAAATGCTGGAAAAGAGTGGATGAGTTTATGGAAAGGGCTTTACCTTAGCAAGAAGAAGGATCACCTCTCCATGAAAGAGGGAGGAAAGAGGAGATAGAAGAAGAAAGACATTTGAGAGCAGTGAGATTAGAAGGAGAGAAGAAGGAGCTCTTGGAAAATGGTCTCAGATTTTCTTTTTTCATTTGTTTTTCATGTCTTCCTCTAGCTTCTATGGGAATTGATTTGAGATGCTACATCTCCCTCTCTCTAATCAGTGTTTCTACAGTTTGAAGTAAAATGGTTAAAGTATTTTATTAGGTCCCCAGGGGAAGAAATTAGTTATTATGTTGGCCTCAGAAGTATCTCTAGTATATCATTTGCAAGGTTATAGGATAAAATGACAGGATAGCCTGTAAAAGAAGAAGGAAGAAGACAAGAAATTCTTTTATTAAAAATGGTGGGATTTTATGATTACCAAGTGGTCTGGGACATTCTTTCACTGCTGAACTATATTGATTTAAAAGATAATGCTACTGGGTAAATCTTACATTTTAGTGCAGGCTAAGGAAATGTAACTTTCCAAAGAGGAAAATAAACACTGCTATGGCAACACGTTAAGGAAGTCTGTATCTAAGCAGAGCCTTTCTTCAGTCGTTCACATTATCTGCAAGAATTATCTATTGAAAGCTTCCAGGCTCACAGCAATCAGTCTTCCCTGACCCTCAGTTTCCTCATTTGGGACTTGAAGGAAGGATAGGGCTTAGATAAATGGAGAAAAAAGGAGAAAGCATTTTAGGTATGATGAATGTCAAGGAGGGAGGATCAAAAAAGTGATATTCTGCTTCAGTAAGAAACACTCCTCCCAACTCTGCCCCACTACATCCCTTGCAAGTAGACTTACACACTATCATGCAGAGTACAGGACAGCTTAGCTCTCCATTCTTAGTCACTAGTAGTAGGAGAAAGATGCTAGTGACTCGAACCATTCTCCCTACTCTTCCTGTAATAGCAGCAGCAAGAGAGGAGAATCAATGGATCTGATAGGAGTAGCTTATTTAACTTTTGATTAAGAAGTATTTATCCTAATCTTGCCTTCATCATTGACATTAGCAACAAGTGAAGTAGGGGTGGAGAACACACCTGGTACTATATACCAAGAGAATCCACCTGTGCTTGGGTTGGGGAACAGGAGGCATTTAAGCTAGATTCACCCTGCATTCAGTGACAGTATACAATTGCCAAACTGGTCCATCATTCTTACGTTTCATGTTGCAGTGTATGAGAGGGTAATAAGACTAATGATAATATTTATATAATATATAATATAATATTTCGCAGAGTTTGCAAAACACTGTACATTTGTTATTTCATTTAGTCTTCACAAAAACCATGTGACGGAAGTGCTATTGTTATCATCCCCATTTTACACATTCAGAAACTGAGGCCGAGAGAGGTTGTGATTTGCCTATGGAACATAACTAGAACATGTCTCAGGTAGGATTTGAACTCAATCTTTACTAAGTCTAGGCCCAATACACTTAACCACTGATCCACACTAGCTGTCTGGGGGAATAATTGGTCAAATAAATTTCTAGAAAGGTCGCAGTGTCCTGGCTTTGGTAGTCTAGGTTTCCTTCCCATGTCCTTCTGTTTTGGATGGTCTGGCTACTGACTCTCTGGGTTAGGGAATCAGGGGCTCTTTTTGGGGGTCCATTGTTGTGCCCAGTGCCAGGACACAAAGTGCACCAAAGAAAAGATTCTAAGCAATGATGTCATGTCCTACAAATTTGTTCTAAATGCTAGATATCGGATCCTCTCAGTCATCTTATGTCACACATCTAGGGGTGTATCCTATGTGACAACTGCCTAGCTACACCATGAATGCCTATATATATAACATATATATTATATATGTATATGTATACACTTACATATATATTATAGCCCAATCTTAAAATTGTATCTTGATTTCCCATTGCCACAAAATAAGATATAAAAACTAATAAGAAAAAATTATAAGAACATAGTCATAGAATCATAACTCCAGACCTGGAAAGGATCTCAGAAACCACCTAGCCCAACTCTCTCATTTTATAGAAGAGGAAAATGAAGCCCCAAGGGGCCTGAATGACATGTATGCTTTTATACAGGTAGTATATACTATATTAACTTAAGAAGCTAAATGGTTGCAGTGGCCAAATAATCATCATAACATCTAAATCTTATTTAATTTATGGCATAGTAGAAAAAACACTAAATTTAGAGTCAGAAGACCTCAGTTCTAAATCCCAGCTTTATCTCTTATATGACCTTGGGTAAGTCATTTATACTCATGGAGTCTTAATTTCCTCATCTGTAAAATTAGTATAACAACCCACCTACCATGCATTTACAACCAGATGTCCCACAGGCTTCTTAATACATTCAAATAGAACTCACAATCTTTCCTTGACAATTACCCTCTTTTCTTAATTTCCTTGTATCTTTTGAGGACACCACTACCCCTACAGCCAGGTTTGAAGCCTCAAAGTCATTGACAACTCTTCACTATGCCTCACTCCCCATGTCTAATCCACTGTCAAGTCTTATCAGTTCTATCTCTGACATCTCTCTCCTATGCCCTCTCTTCCACTCATGTGACCACTAGCCTAGTTTCTTATCACATTTCACCTAAACTGTGGCAGCTAGGTGGCACAGTGGATAGAGGGCTAAACCTAGAGTCAGGAAGACTCATCTTCCTGAGTTCAAATCTGACCTCAGACACTTACTAGCTGTGTGACCCTGGGCAAGTCACTTAACTTTGTTTGCCTCAGTTATCTCATCGGCAAAAAATGAGCTAGAGAAGGAAATGGCAAGCCACTCCAGTATTTTTGCCAAGAAAAATACAAATGGGGTCATGAAGAATCAGACACAATTGAAAAATGACTGAACGAAAGTTGCAATAGCCTTCCTAATGGGTCTCTCTGCCTCTAGTTTTTTGCCTTTCCAATCTATCCTCCACATAGTTACCAAATAGACAGTCTTAAAGCACAGATTAGATCATGCCACTCTTCCCTCTTGCCTCTAGGAAAAAGTAGAATCTCCAGTGTTTGTCATTTAAAGCCTCTTACATCTGGCTCCAGCCTACCTTTGCAGGTTAATTGCATGTTTAATCTCCTTCATATGCTCTACATCCCTACCAAACTTACTTACTTGTTTTTCCCTATGTGTGACAACCCATCTCCTGCCTCTGTGCCTCATTCCTGGAATTCACTGCCTCCTCATCTCTACCTTGTGTAATCCCTAGCTACCTTGAAGGCCATCTCCCGAATTGCTTTGTGGTTACCTTTTCTCATATTCTGTATTTAATTATTTTTGTACATGGTGCACTCGTACCAAAAGAATGTAAGCTCCTTGAGGGCAGGAACTATTTCATTTCTATCTGTGCATCCCTAGCCCATAGCACAATGCCTGGCACATAGTAGGTACCTAACCAATGCTTGATGAATGAATAATGCTTTAAGGCTTATATATCACTTTCCTTACAGCAATTATTGCCTTTCTTATTTTACAGATGAGGAAAATGAGGCTGAGAACTTGTGAAAGCCCAGATCACACAGGTAGAAAACATCAGCCGCAAGATTTAAACTTGGGTCCCCTGATACCAATATCAATGTTCCAACAATGCTGACATGATACCAATAGAAGTACTACCTACCTCACAGGACTGTTGCATGGGAAGTGAAAAATATCATATTACTGTTCACTGGTATTACTTCTAAACAGGTTTGAGAAAAGGGATTATAATTGGGGTTCTTTTTCATAGAAGGAACTTCTATATTTGAGAAGGAATGAGACCTGAAAATTTCAAAATACACAAAAAGAAAAATTAAGTTAAATTAACCTCCAAATGAACATCTTTATCATTTGGGCACTTCTCCCAACACAGCAAAGTCCCATGAAAGGGTACATGAAATTCTGTTTTATATATCTACCAGTACCCTCCTTAGTTTCCAAATCCAGAATGCTAACCATGGGGCAATATTGATTATTTAAGGGTAAATTCCGCTTTGGACACTTTGTGAAATCAACAGAGTGTTGTGTGAGTGTCAGCAGCTGAGACCCTGACTGCTATTAATTATTGATCTTTTCATTAGTCTAAATGGGCACCTATGGCCTAGATAGGTTAATTAGATAAGAGATGACAGTGGTTGTGCATTTAGAGACCAAGTTGTCTGAATCTTTATTATGTTTTGAAAGTAACTGCCACATAATGTTTCTGTTTTGCCCAAAATCCAGACTTCCCTAAGCACTAATGGGTCCAGAACATAGAGTACAACAGATGACTAATCCACACAATTGAAAACCACCCCCAAGTGCAGCCCACAAAGACATACAGAAAGGAAGTGCTCCTTATTCTTTTGTTCCTAGGGGATAAAACATTAATCCTCTGAGCAAAGAGCAAGATAACCTGGTTTACAGAATAGATCTACATGGAAAGTCAGCTACAAAGCTAAACCCCTTTTCTCATGATGCATGATGATGTCAGGGAGCTTTGATTCCCCTATCTCCTATAGCCCTTACCTTAAATGAGGCAGTACTATAGGATCCTCTTACCTAATATACTAATTCCCAGCTCTTTCCTCTTATGCCTGATAGAAATGAAGAGCTGAAGTTTAAGGACATTAGTGGCAGGTCAAGCCTTCACTGTAACAGCACACAAACAATTGGGGGATATATAAAGCCCATTACCTCCCCTGTAATACATTCAAGAAGTTGGTTTATGATTACATAACATTTGACATCCTTTACCTCTTTTCAGCTGTCTTTGTCATACCCCAAAGTACATTATAATTTAATGTATGTCATCCTTTTCTTCCCCCTACCTGGGCTCCGCTTCTAATTCCCTAGGTTTCTTTCTCTGCCATGCTTTGGTAGCCTTCTCATCCTGGAAGATCACTGAGCCCCCACAGCCTTTTCCAATAACTGGTCAATCCCTCCCAGGACCTCCATTTTAAGAAAAGTGACCAGGCCAGTCAGGTTCTCTTTCATTCTTCTCTGGGCTTCACTCCTGACTCTTCAAGCTTTTTTCTCTACTGTGCCCACGTGGATCTTAGAAATCTTCCTGTCCAATCATCTCATTTTATAGATATGAAAAATAAAGCCTAGGGAGTAGAAGTGGCTTATCAAGACCACAGTTAGTGGCAAGAATAGAACCCACATGTCTAATTTGTCATCTGCTATTCTTTCCTCATGCCATTATTTCTCCATAATGTCATTTTTCAACTTTCTAAAGACTCATTATAAAAAAAACTCCCCTAAATTGATATAACTTGTCCTGCAATTGAGTCCTGCATACACAACCATTAAGAGGGGATTAATGAGCAGTAGCAGCTGTCAAGAACCCAGGTCTTCCTTCCATTAGTGGTTCCTAAGAACAAAAGAGAGATGAGGACTCAGCTGAATGGATAGGTAAAAACCAGAATTTTTACACGGAAAAATTGAAGTCACTCTGTATCCTGGGTCACCACGGATGACACAATACTCAAAGAATATACGGCATATCAAAATGCTACTGTGCTAAATACAGACAGTTATTCCCTGCCAATCTTAACTGTGGGTTTTGAGAAGCAGATTCTATACATTCATCTTTTTTGGCAGGGTGAAGAGCATAGCTGAGCAGAAAGATTTGCCCACTCCAGGGGGACACCAGCAAGGCCTCAGGAGCTGCAGAGGCCAGACCAAAGCAATGAATTAGGAAGAAAGACAGCATGAAAGAAAGCTATCTCGACTCAACTCCAGCCAGAAGGCAGATATTCGTTCAGTGTTTGTCAACAAGAAAAGAAAGGCTTCTTGTTTGCTTGATAGGAGGCAATCGAATATGAGCAGACTGCAGCATCCATGTGAAAAAAAATGACAAGACATCATGCACACAAACTTAAGAAAGAAAGAGATCTGAAAACTCAAGCACACTGGAGGCCACCTTAGGGGAAAAGCTTATGGAAGGATAAGTCCCTGAAAACTACTACTAGATAAAAATCAAAGAATAAATGATTAGGATCTGGTTGAATTGAGCAAGTCTTCCACAGACCCTAGTTTAAGAGCATGCATTGATTAGTACCAGCACAAATCCTTGGGTAAGGGGGAGAGAGAGGTGGGGTGCCCACACAGGGATGGGAAGGCAAACAAGCCGGTAGGATAGAGTGTGCTCAAAGATATTATATAATCTTCTGCCAAGCATTCTGATCTCCAGACATTTGAGGAAATAGGATTTTAGCTGTTGACAGAAGGGTGCACATATGTGTTTCCTTAATATTAATAGCTATATCTTAGAACATATAAGACAACAAGTTCCAAATAGATATTTGACTTAAAAATAAAATATCATGTCTTTTAAAAATTGGAGGAAAAAGAATAGAGTTATCTTTTGAAACTTTGGCTTGGAGAAAAATTTTTAAACAAGGGCTAGAAGAGATCACAAAAGATAAAGTAGGTACTTTTAATTACATAATATTGAAAATCTTCTTGTACAAAATCAATGCAACTAGCATAAAAAGAAAAACTATGAATTGGGAAAGTCTTTGTATCAACTATCTCTGATAAGTGTCTGATAGTTTATTTATAGGGAACTAACACAATTACACAAAGTCAAGACCCATCCACCAATGGATATGAACAATTGTTCATATTGTTCAATACCCAAGAGCAAAATAGTGAACTATGAACGATGCCATGAAAGATTGCTCCGAATCACTAATAAGACAATGCAAACTAAAACAGTACTGAAATTTTACCTCACACTCAGCACATTGATAAATGAGAGAAATAGCGTAGCATAATAGAAAGGGCACAGGATCTAAAGTGTAAAGAATTCAGATTAAATCCCATCACTGAGCTTTGCGACAGTAGACAAGTCCCTTAATCTCTCTGGGCTCCAGTTTCCTGGTCTATAAAATGAGGGGGTTGACCTTTTAAGTCTTTTTTAGCTCTAGATGTGTGAGTCTATTGATAGCCAGTACTGGAAGGGAGGTGGGATGACAGATATACTAATACACTGTTGGATTAGTCCAGTCTTCTGGAAAGCAATTTGAAATCATACTTAGAAAGTAATCCGAGTGTCCATATCATTTGACGATGAATCCCAGTGCTAAACATATATTTAAAGGAGGTTAAAGATAGAAAAAAAAGATCCCATGAATCCCAAATTATTCATTACAGGGCTTTTTTTGTGGTAATAAAGAAGTGGGAGGGGAGGTGCCCACCAGCTGAGGAATGGATGAACAGACTATGTTTCATGAATGAAATATTATATTACTGAGACAAGTTTGAAAAACTCAAGTATGGGAAGATATGTGAACTGATGCAAAGTAACACAGGCAGAGCCAGGAAAATAATATGCACAATGCACAATTGACAATGTCAATGTAAATCATGAAACAAAACTGAATGCTATATAATCATAATATACAAGTTTGGTTGGCCCTGAAGAAGAATTGACAAAATATACCTTCCTCCCTTTATTATAGAGATGGAGACTCTGGATATAGGATAGTGCATACAGCATCAATCATGGTAGATTAACTTATTTGTTTTGTTAAATTGACTTTTCCCTTCTTTTTAAAATCTTTGTTACAAGGGAAAGATTGAGGGTTAGCAGAAGCAGATCAGATCAGAAATTAATGTGATATAAAAACAAAACACATTAACAAAAAAGAGAGCGTAATAGTTGGTATTTGTAGAGTACTTTAGACTGCAATCTGCTTTACACAAATTATATTAGAGTCTCACAACAAGCTTGTGAGGTAGGTGCTACAGGAACCTCATTTTGAAGATGAAAAAACCAATTTTCAGAGAGATGAATGACTTGTCCCCTCCCCCATGGTCACATAGCTCAAAGTGTTAGAGGGAGAATTCTAATCCAGGTGTTGGAATCATAGAATCATAGACTTTCAGAGCTGGAAGAACCTCAGAAGACATCCAGTTTGTTAGTTGTTGAATGATTAGTGTCTGAACAAGAAATCTTACTACAACACAACTGACAAATGGTAATCAAGTCTTTTCTTGAAGACCTCCAGTGAGAGAGAACTTACTACCTCCCAAATTTTGAAGTTTTTTTTTAATTCAGAAAACTAATAAAGACTAGTTTCACTGAGAAGAAAAAACATTGGCTTTCTCCCAAGGTAAGAGACAAGAGCAGAGCCAGAAATCCAGCCTAGTGGAAGCAGCAAAGTCCCCTAAGGGAGGGACAGGAAAGAATATGTGCCAGGTGGAATGCTCTTCTACCTAACCTCTGACTCTTAAACTCTCCATCTTCCTTTATGAATCAGCTCAAGGATACTTCCTTCAGGCTGTCTTTCCTGGTTCTTCCCAACCCCCACACAGAAACATACACACACACACACACACACACACACACACACACACACACACACACTCAGTGCCTTTGCTCTTAGACTACCTTCCATTTGTTCTGTATTTATCTTCTATGTATGGATCTTGATATATTTGATTTCCATCATCACAACAGAAGCCCCTTAAGGGCAGGAACTATGGTGTTTTTTTGTTTGTTTGTTTGTTTCCCTTTACGCCCACAGTGCTTATCATAGTGCCTAGCACTTAGTAAACACCTAATAAATGCTTTGTAATGTCATAGGTCTTCTTCAAGACCAAAGGATGAACAACAAATAAACACCGGGAATTAAGGTAAATTGAGTATTTAGCATTTTCAATTAGGTGACAAGAAAATGAAATGCTGGTTTGTGCAATTTACTATAAAAAGCTAATTTGTAGATCCTGGATTGCTTATGCTATGTGTTAAAGCAAATGTATTCCCAAGAATTTGGTTATTTAACAAAAGTACTCCAAAAATAGTAACCAAATTGAGATTGAATTGAATCAAAACATTTCAAACCTAGAAGGGCCCATAGCAAGCTTCTAGTCCAATTCTCTCCTTTTACAGATGAGACAGCTAAGGACCAGAGAGTGACTGGCCTAACTTTGCAGTCCAGGCAGGATTTGGATCCCAGTTTCTTTATTCTTAGTCCAGTGCTCTCTTCACTTGTTCATTCATTTTTTTCAATTGTATCTGACTCTTTGTGATCCATTTGGGGTTTTCCTGGCAAAGATACTGGAGTGGTTTGCCATTTCCTTCTCTGGCTCACTTTACAGATGAGGAAACTGAGGCAAATAGGGTTAAGTGACTTGCCCAGGGTCACATAGTAGTAATAAGTGTCTGAGGTTAGATTTGAACTCAGAAAGATGAGTCTTCCTGACTCCAGGCCTGGCACTCTATCCACTGCACCACCTAGCTTCCTGCTCTCTTCACTACACCATACTGTTTCTCTTCATTATCTCCCAGAGGCACTCCTAGGCTCAGAAGGGACAAAAGCTTCCTTCTACTTCTTTGGCCTATACTTCAGCAAATGTGTTTGCTTTCCATCATGTTATTAACCCCCAACTTCATGAATGAATACTCCCTTTCATCCCCAACCCCACTCCATATAGAAGAGAGGATAGGGCATATTAACTCTGCTTAGGAATGCTATTCCATCTCTGGATTCCATTACAATTTCAAAGGATGAACACTCAGTGTATTACATAAGTAAAGGGTAGGAAGGGGTGGTTTGACTAGTGAAGATGTATAGTATGCTCTATTGATACAATTCCCATGTGTAAGAGGCTGGGGAGTTTGTTCCATAAAAACATGATATTTAATGGAAAGGCCATGCTCCCCAATTTGGAGCATGCACAGACATTTGGTAACTGATTCTGGGCTGCTAACCATGTGATAGCTAAGTGGATTGTTGATTGGCCATTGAGCCAGAACTGGGTGCATTCCAAAGGCACAAATCAGCCAAAGGGACTCTCATTTGCTCTTTGCTCATATTCTTGAATAGTCCTACCTCGTTACGTTCAAGGGCAAAGACAAGGGATGTTGTAAGCCCCTGTCTACGTAAAGAGCCATTGGGCCTTTTCTACCCCAAAGCCACCATTATGTGGCCTATGAGTATATGGCAATGACTGTTGCTTCTGTCTTTGTTTTACCTATTATGTCCCGCTTTTTAGGAGAAAAAGTATTGGAGATGGCTACAATCTTGTGAGCTTCAGAAGGTCAGGAAAGCAAGCCACTAGAAGTCTGGGACATGAAATGCAGGTCAGAATTTGCTAGAAGTAAAATGGTAAGGATTAAAGTCCCCAGTAACTTTTTTGATCCTACATAGTTTAAAGACAGTCAAGAGGAAGTTATAGCTATTTATCCACCGGCTATGATGAACTGAGGTAAACTTAGTGAGTCAAATGTTGCTTTAAGTTCGAGTCTATTCTTTTCAAGGACCAAGGTGATAGAGGGGAGAGTATGCTCCTAGATCAGGGGCCTTGAGGCCACATGTGGCTTTCTAGGTCCTCAAGTGCAGCCCTTTGACTGAATCCAAACTTCACAGAACAAATTATTCACAGAACAAAAACCGCAGCTTCCCCACTCCTGCCTTAGATAATGGGAGAAAATGTTTAGAACCCTCATTTTGCTGTGTCTTCTCAGTAATTGTCTTTTTGTAAAAACTAATCGATATTAATTAAGTAAGAAAGTGATAATCATTCATGGCTAACTTTAGGGAAAAGGTCTCAAGCTAAAAGCATTAGTGATGTCTCCCAACCCCTTAGAAGTATCCCTAGAACCCTAAGAGGGAGATGAACCCAACCTTTTCCTGGGAACCTAACCTGTTAGTGTGTATGTATGTGGGTTAGGAGAATAAATCCAGAGTTTCACTCTACATTTAACATGGTAGATAATAAAGGTCATTCTTATAACTCAAAAGTCATGGGTAAGGAAGTGAGTTAGGAGTGTTTTAGGTGGAGGAGATTATAGAGACATTCTACTATACTTTAGTCAAGTAGTGGATGATGGTCAGATGGTCTAATTTTATTTCAGATTGCCTAAGAGCTTGAATTTACCAACATGGGATCATTTCATCCAGCACTCTGACTTCAGACAAGTGAACATCTACACTATTCAAGGAAATATTCTTTTCTTACTGTTTAGCAATACAGACATAACAATCTTGCTTGTTGGTGATATTAATATGACGTAATAAAATGTCCATGGTACCATACTTTGTGAATCTTTGCAATACTTACAAAATGAGTTGATATGTTTGAAAGGTACAATTTAAATATACATCCAAGAACAGAAAAAAAAGTTTGCTTGATAATATCTTTACATTGAAGGGAGGCTGGGGGAGAGAAACAGTCAGAGAGAGACAGAGACAGAGATAGAGAGCATTTAAGTGCCAGGCACAATATTTAGCCCTGAAGATATAAACCCAAACAAGCAAGACAATCCCTGCCCTCAAGGAGTTTATATTAGTAATAACTAACATTTATATGATGCTTACTAAGTGCCAGGCACTGTGCTAAGCACTTAACAAATATTATGTCATTTGATTGTCACAATATTCCTGGGAGATAAGTACTCTTATTATCTTAATTTCACAGTTGAGGAAACTGAGGCAAACAGAGGTTTAGTGACTTGCCCAGGGTCATACAGCTAGTAAGTGTCTGAGGCAGGATGTTTTCTGAACCACTTGCCCCAATTTAATGGGGGAACACAGCACACAAAGGGGAGACAGGAAAGGAATGGTAATAGGATAGGTATGGCATAGAGATGGCTGGGAAGTGGCATGAAGGCTTGGTTCCTGGCAAGATAAGAGCAAAGCTCACCTGTCAGAGCCCTAAATTTCCATAGACAGAGTCTAAATTTCCACAGGGGATGAGAGAGGGAGAGGGACAATAGCCCAAATGGAAGCAGCATGATGTGGACATGGTCAGAATATGGCATGGAGGTCTGCTTTCAGTAAAGATAAGGTAAGAATTAATTATTTATTAAAGTCTAGTATCCCAGGGGTGATGCATAACAAATGGAACATTGGATTTGAAGCCAAAGGACCCAAAATCAAGTCCCAACTCTGTTACTGACTTGTGATTTCATTACTGACATGTGATTTCATGCAAGGCACTGAATGTCTGTGAATTCTAATTTCCTTATCTATAAAATTAAGTGTTGAACTACAATAACCTCTAAATTTTTCAGTTCTAAATCTATGATCCTTTCTTTATAGATTTTAATATCATACTTGTGTATTTTTTTCCTCCACCTCCAGTAGATTGCATAATCTTTAAGTGCAAGACTTGTTTTTCTTTTTCGCATCCCCAGTTCTGAGCACATAGCAGGTGCTTATTAATATTTGCTGAACTGAATAAAAGTTATTATTCTGTCCTATGAAAGTCATCTGACAGGTTGGAGACTATGTTGTATTTCTTTTGTATCCTACATGCACTTGTCTAATTCACTGAGGTAGCCTGTTGAACACACAGGGATGCACACTGAAATTTGCCTGATAGGCATTTTTTAAAGAATAAATTTTAAGAAAGGTGTCACATTTTTTTTTAAACTCCCCAAATCATAAAATACAAACCCTTATGTTCTCCTGAAAGAAAAATACGGAAGTGTAGGTAGGGACTTTCACTTCATCAATTATTCAATTTTCTCATTCACAATTTGCATAACCATATGACAAAGAAATATGATAAATATGCCCCTAAAAGAGATAACCACCCCCAAAAAATGTTGTTGGGTTTCTACATCTACAGATTAAATTAATATATAGTTCCTAATTATATCTTATTTTCCATTCTCTGAAATCAATATGATTCAGGAATTGGAAGATTGTGCATTATAATTGACATATATTTGGGGAAGAAGAGATTGGGGCACGGTTCAATGTTTTTCCTTTTCCTGCCTTACTCTATTCAACTTTCACATAATAACAAGGAAGCCCTCTGGTGGCCAATAGTAACTTTACAATTTGATGAAAGTTCAAGATCATAAACCAAGAATCATAGAATATTAAAGTTTAGATGAATTTGAGAAGTGATCTAATCAAAGCCATTCATTTTAAAGAACAGAAAACTGATGTACAGAGTTGTGAAGTAACTTATCTAAAGTATCTGTGGCAAAACAGGACAAGAACCTAAATCTTCTAAATTCCAATCCAATGCTTTCCACTGAACTAAGATGATCTCTACCTTTTATTTTATTATTAACATTAAATTTTATGTTAATTTCATGTCTACTATATTTTAATTGTATTAATGGGCCAAGTCTTACAAAATGACACTTAATAAGAATAAATGTAAATTTCTTCATTTATATTTTTAATCTACAAAAGCACAATATTAGAGAAGCAGTTTATATAAAAAGGATTTGGTGATTTTAATTGTTCATGAGTCATTGGTATGATCTGATTTCTCCCAAAAGACAGGAAAAAAAAAAGTCATGTAATCTTGGGTTATCCTTACAGAAAATAATTTATAGAAAAAATAATGATCAAAATTAGGAAGGTTCCATGGTTTCTGTACTCATCAGACTCTTACTGTTATTACTAATTATTTTATCATCATTATTCATTATTTTGTTGTTAGGAGTATTAGTTATCATTTGTATAGCAGTTTAAGGTTTACAAAGTACTTTGCAAATATTATCACAATTTAACCTCACAACAATCGAGAAAGGTAAGCGCTATTCTCCCTATTTTGCAGATAAGGAAGCAGGTAGATAGAACTTAAGTGACTTGCCCAGGTGTCACATAGCTAGTGTTTGAATCAGGATTTGAACTCAGATCTTCCTAATATCAAGTCCAGACCGATGCCACCTAGCTGCCTCCATATTAGGAATTGTTTTGAGTTTGAGCATTACATTTTGAGAAGGTCATTGACAAAATGGAATGTGTCCAGAGAAATAAAAGGATTTGAAGCCATGTCATATGAAAAGTTAATGGCTGTCTCTAAATATGTAACATTCTTTCATGTAGAAAGGGGATAAACATTCTCTGTGATCCCAGAGGGCAGAACTAGGAGCAGTAGGTAAAAAGTTACAGGCTGGACATGAGGAAGTACTTTTTGAGAATTATAGCTGTCTGAAAAATGAAATGCTTCTGAGATAGTGAGCTCTTTATCGCTGGTGTTGTTCCAGCTCAATAGCCATCTGTCGGGGATGCTTTAGAAGGAATTGAATTAGTCTGCATGATTTCCCACTCTTTGATTCCATGACGTAGTCCTGTATAGGACATGCAGCAGCACCAGGTGCAGACTGGTGATTTAGAGCCAAGGACTGAAGTGGGTGGAATGTGAATGGCCTCATCCCCAGCTGCTTTCAGTTCTGAACCGCTAACTCTGTGCTCCCAGACTTGAGAGAGAGGTCAGTGAAACTTCTCCATGTTGGAACCATTGGGATTGAAAGGAACTATTGCTTCTACCATTGAAGGGATACCAGCTCCGCAAGGCACCTAGGAGAACACCCCAACATTTTGAGGCTAAATAGGTCACCGATAATGACATCTTGACACCATCTTTTGCCATTCTGTCCAGGTTCATACTTTACACTAAGTTCAAGATTCACCTTTCTTTTCTGTGACAGTTCCATTATCCAGTCTTATCCAACCAGCCAGTCATTCTTTCAACTGAGTGTTCATTTTGTGCCAAGTACTCTGCTAGGTGCTATGGAGAATACAAAATTGAAAACAGCTTTTTCCCTCAGATAGCTTTCATTTGAATTTTTAAGTCAATGAGGAAATTAGATACATGAATCAGAGTCTAATTAAAAATAAAAGATGTTGACAGGTTAAAATCTAATGAAATTAAATTTAATAAAGACTAACATAAATTCCTACATTTGGGTAGAAAAAAAATCAACTACACAAGACCAGGATGGGAGAGGTGTGGCTAGACAATGATAATAAAAATGATATGAGTATTTTGGTGGACTGCAAGCTCAAAATGAGTCAATAGTATCATAGGAGAGAGATAAAAACTGGTGATTTAGGAGAGATAAAAACCTATGATTTCATTTGTATAAAGAACTCTCAGATAAGGTAACTCCCTCTATAAATATGAGTTTTCATTTTCTCTGCAACTTTTAGTCTGGGACACTGAAAGGTTAAATAATTTACCCAGGATCACACAGCTTGATCTTAGCATTACAACATATCCAGAAAGAAGAGGATAATGCCCCTGCTTTACTCTACCCTGGTCAAACCACAACTGGGCTATCATGTTCATTTCTGGGTACTATATTTTAGAAAGAAATGGACAAACCAGAACTCATGTTGAGGAGGGAAATCAGAATGATGAGGGAATTGGATATCATGACACATGAATATTAGTTCATAGGATTACATGATCTTTAACCATAAGATCATAGATTTAGAGTTAGAAGGGATCTTAAAAGTCATCTAGTCTAAGCCTTCCATTTTACTGTTGAGCTAGCTCCAGGTCATACAAGTAGGAAACAGCAAAGCCAGGATTTGAACTCAGGTCATCTGACTCCAAAGTTAGCATTCTTTCCATTATTCCAAGCATTGTTTGAAAAGATGTTTATCCAGGAAAAAAAGAAAAGTTGTGGGAGACATGATAAATATCTTTAAGTATGTCTTTAAATGACTAATATCCAGGTAGAAGGGGTTGGGGAGGATTTGATCTCCCTCCACCAACTCAGTTGGTGTAATCACAAACATTAAGGGGCAGATAGCAAAGGTAACATTAAAAATCATCAGAATTTCAAACTAATTAGATAAGTTGTAAAGTATGAGAATATATCTTTCACAATTTGCCCAGGAACTATATGAATTGAACTAGAAAATATTCTTTGTAGAAGTAAAGACAGACCTAAATAATTGAAGAAAATTAATTGCTCATGGGTAGGTCAAGAAAATATAATAAAAATAGCCGTACTACTTGAGCTAATTTGCTTATTCAATAGCATGCAATCAAATGACCAATGGAAGATTTTATAGACTTAGTAAAATAATAACCAAATTAATATGGAAGAACAAAAGATCAAGAATCTGAAAAGTAATGATGAAAAATGTGGGAAGAAATAAAGTCTATCAGTATTAGATCTCAAACTGTAACACAAAGTAGTAATCATTAAAATTATTTGTTACTGGTTAAAAAGAGAGAGAGGTTGATCAGCAGAATAGGTTGGGTGCCCAACCTATTCAGAAGCAAACAAATACAGTTATGTAGTATTTATTAAATCCAAAGAATCTAAAAGACTAATTATTTGACAAAATGTTCTGGGAAAACTATACAGCAGTCTGGAAAAAATTGGATCTAGACCAACACCTCACACCTTATGCTAACCTAAGTGCCAAATGGACACATGACCAAGATATAAAAGGTCATATCATGAACACATTAGAAGAGCAGGAAAGAAACTTTCTTTAAGAACTATAGATAGGGGAAGATTTCTTGACTAATCAAGTGATATGGAGGATAATACAAGCATATGAACAGGCAATTTTCCAAGGAAGAAATCCAAACTATCAACAACCATATGAAGTTCTCTTAATCACTAATTAAAGAAATGCACACTAAAGCACCTTTGAATTTCCACCACATCACAAATGACAAATGACAAATGTTGGAGGGGCTTTGGAGAAACAAGTGCACTAGTGTACTGTTGGTAAAGCTGTGATTCAGTCCAACTGCTCAGCAAAGCAATTTGGAACTTCAATAAGTTACTCAAATGTGCATATATTTGGACCCAGCTATACCACTACTGGGCCTCCAACTCAAAGAAAGAGGAAAAGGAGATATACATAGTGATCAAGATATATCAACTCTTTTGTATTAGGTATTGGAAACTAAGGGGTTGTCCACCATTGGGGAACACATCGTTGTATTTTAATGGAATGAAATATATTATGCCATAAGAAATTACAAAATGAACATTTTTAGAGAAGACCTAATAAACTGATACAGAGAAGAATTAGTAACGAGTAAACAGAACTTAACAGAACAATCTATGCAATGATAACTTTATAGAGAAATACAACTCTGAAAGACTTTGGAACTCTGATCAATGCATTGCTAAACCATGAGTCCAAAAGAATAAGGATAAAACATTCCATTCACCTTCTGCCAGAGAGGTGATGAACTTAAAATGGATAATAAGACATATTTTTGGACATAGCCAATGTGGAGATTTGTTTCATCAGACTATGCATGTATGCTTTGAGAATTTTATTTAGAGAGAGTGTATGGTTATTTAATTAATATGAGTGATGTAGTGGGAGGGGCAGATTAATATGAAAAGATAGGCATTTGAAAAAGAATTTTGAATAGCAATGTCATCAAAGTCACAGTTTTGAATAACTTTGTACCAAAAATCAAGTCCTCTGAATACTTTAATAGTTATTGTTATTTTTTGTTATAATAAAACTATAAATGTTAAATTATTTTGTTTAAGATAGTTATGTGTTAAAATCACAACAAATTCTTTTAAAAAGCTAGTGAAGCACAAAGATGTATCTGTCATATTATCTCTTTAAGAAATATTGGGGGAAATGTCCATGATTGAAATGGAAAGAGAGCTTGACTTATCAATGACTAGAAAAGATCAACCATGACCATGGAGGCTTTTAAAAGAATAATCCTTCCAAGTCTTGAATAGAATCCAACTGTTTGTGGAGTCAAGGCAAGAGAACATCTTTGGGGAGTGTATCCTTATGACTCTATAAGAGGGCAGCAAGTAAGGAGAGGATAATGGTAGGAGAGAGATTTTATCCCCTCCTACCATACCTTCCCTACTATATTAGTCATGGAATCTTAAAAGAAAGCAATTCACCCACTATAAGACACTGTATCTAGCAAAGTATAAAAATACTTACTTCCAAGGAACATGTAAGCATGAGAAGTAAGCAAAAAGAAGAAAAAGTAGTATTTAAGGTAGGAAGCATGATAAAGTAGGATCATGACCCTAAATAGCAGATAATGAAGCCAAACATGGATTCCAGGGAGAATTAATCTTGGCAGTTGGGAGTTGACCCATGGAGAAGAGTAGATCCAAAGAGATCAAGTGATGAGACTGCTCAGAAGACGTGTTGTACAACCAGTGAAAGGAGAGGATGGAAAGATGCAGCAACATATAGATGTCACAAGAAAAGAAATAACCTTAGGGCTCTGCAGTTCCAGAGGCATGAGTTTTCTTGGCCAAATGTGCTTCCTAATCAGTGTCTCACTACCGTCGTACCTTAAGTAAGCACCAACTCTTTCTATTATGTGTATTCGTGAGAGAGTGAGCTCTAGGTTTATCTTAGTAAGTGTCTTTGCTTTGAGGTAAATGTCTTTGCTTTGACATAAAGATCCCCGTAGGTCATATATTAACTTAGAAAACCACAAATTATCTATGTTATATTGTATTTTTATTTGTCAAATATTTCCCAGTTACATTTTAATCTAGTTCAGGCGCTCTCACAGAATTGCAGGCCAAAATGCAGCCACCAGGCTTCGTGTTTGATACCTCTGGTCTACATAGTGATGTGCAGCTAGATGAGTGGTTCACTAATCTGTTCATACATAGATATAGACACTACACACATACAGATACTTTAATAGCTATTTAGCTGGACCCAGAGTTGAACATGAACAATAGAATGGTCTTGATTGTGTTTGGGAAGTTGTACAGCACTTTCAACTATCTGTAGCTGCTTCTTGATTCAAAACTTCATCAATTAAACACAAATGCCCTTCTGATGCTGCTGCATGGTTTCAAATTCTTTTATTTCATAATCTCCAAAGAATCAAAATTGCCATCCACAGGGCAGAGAGAGATATATGGTGAGAATGAATAGGTTGTAGAATATTGTCAATGAAGAATTTTGTACAAGTCATGGCATGCAACATTATCAAGAAAGGCAGGAGTGGAAAGGGAGACAGGCTAAGTGTGGAGTAGGAGTGAGAGATAGCTTATGATCTGCTTGTGTATTCCAGTGATACCTAGGTAGTATTGAGAGTTCTGGGGAAAAGTCTCCATCGTGTTGGGTTTATTTTCTGTGCAAGAACTATGAGAGGTCATAGATAAGAGCTGCACAGAGTGAGACAGTGTGGATGGATTGAGATCAGCAGCATTGTAGAGAGGATCCATACTGATGAAGTTAAAGAGGTTCTTAACCTTTTTTGTGCCATGGACCCCTCCTCAGAATAATATTTTTAAATGAATAAAATAAAATGCATAAGATTGTACAGAAAGGCCATTATTGGAATACAGCTATCAAAAAGTCCATAAACTGGTCTGAGTGCAGATTGAAGCATACTATTTTCCCTTTATTTTTTTTCATGTTTTTTTCTTATGTTCTGTTTATTCTTTCACAATAAGACTAATATGGAAGTAGGTTTTACATGATTGCACATATATAACCTATATCAAATTCCTTACCATCTTAGAGAGGGGAGAAAGAAGGGAGGGAGAGAGAAAATTTGGAACTCAAAATTTTATAGAAAAAAAGAATGTTTAAAATTGTCTTTACATGTAATTGAAAAAATACTATTTTAAAAAGTTCATGAACTGCAGATTAATCCCTGCATTAGAGAGCCGCAGAATTATACCACACAGGCTGAAAAGGCATGTATAGATTGTGATCTATACTTTGGATGGGGTGTTCAGATCAGTGAGACCAAGACCATGGATCCATTGAAACAGAAAATTATGAATCAGTACAGTGTAGTGGAGAATATTAATATAAGGACACCAAGGTTTAAGTCCTGGTTCTACCACCTACTAACTACGTGACCTTGAGTAAGTGACACCTCAGTTTCCTGATATATAAGATGTTTACCCTGCTAATCTCACCAAAGTGTTGCAAAGAACACATGAAAAAACATATAGGAAAGTACTATAAAAACGAAAAAATAGAATACCAATTTAAAGCATTGTTATTATCCCTATATTAATGATGCCTAGTGACACTAAACAGTTCAAAGATAACATATCAGAGTTCATTTAGAAAATGACAAAAGTTGCAAGCTTTAAGAGTCCTCAGGGCAATCCAGGCCACCTCCTCATTTTAGAAATAAGGAAAAAAGCTCAGAGCAGTTAAGCATTTTGGATGAGTTTAGGTGCCTTTTAATTAACATGTGGTTTATTCTCTTTTGTCCATACTAATGGAATAAGTGATAACATAGATAATAAAAAATCATTCCTATTTGTCTTGGGGAAAGATAATTAATTTTAACATTAGCCTAAGTATAATATAATTAAGGAGCTAATTGTCCAGCAAAAATAATTTGCATTGCCTGTGCAAACACTGACTGGGCAGCAGGGGGAAGCAACATTCAAGTTATGCTCCATAGTACACGATTTCACTGGTACAGAGATCGATGGGGAATGGATCCTAGGATACCCAAGCATCTAGACTACATTGTATGTTAACATTAAAATATGCACTTTTAAAAGAAACTGGAACATAATCACCGTTGCATCATAATCTCTAGCAATACAACTGAGGGCTACTGGGGCAGAAAAGCAAGAACTGACGCATCAGTCTAGCATTCAGTGACCAGAGGAGTCTGGGCAACAAAGCCCCAGAAAGAGAGGAGAAAAAAGAAGGGGTATCTCTCACTCCTGCTGGCGGAGTGGCATAAATCATTCTCTTTGACTCCATATGAGCCATGCTGGAGCTAGCAGTAGGAGGCATTTCCCCATAGTTGTATCTGGCTTGGGATAGATCCCTCCTAGTACCTGGTAGGAAGCATTTTCCCTTCTTAATTTTTGAGAGAGAACACTAATGACACTAACACAGAGACGCAGGGTCTTTGTAAGGCGCCTGTGTTTCTATGGTGAAACACAGCATCTACGCTTCATCACTGGTCTTATGAACACTTATAACTACCATCTCCTTCATACGTCTCCCACCCTTCCTCTTTTCAATTCCCTAGCCAACAAAGCCATGGTGAAAATCAGCAATGAGGGCAGAAATCGATGAACTCACAGGTTTGTGATCTTCTAAGATTAGAAGTTGGTATCTGGAAATGGGTAGTGTAAGTACTTGTTATTCATCTACCTGCTATTTACTTTTCATTCTGTTTTATTTCGGTGTCCTAGATCAGCTAAGTGGTGCAGTGGATAGGGCACTGGGCCTAGAGTCAGAAAGACCATAACTCAAATTCAGCCTCAGACATTTAAGGGAATAAGCATTTATAAAGCGCATGCTACGTGCCAGGTACCACACTAAGCACTTTACAAGTATTATTTCCTTTGATCCTCAGAACAACCCTGTGAGGCATGTAGCACCATTATCCCCATCTTAAAGTTGAGGAAACTGAGGCTGACAAGGCTTAAGTGACTTGTCTAGAGCCAGACAGCCAGCAAGTGTCTGAGGCCAGATTAGTGCTCAGGTCTTCCTGACTCCAGATCTAGCATTCTATCTACCATGCCACCTAGCTGCCTCTAATATGGCATAGTGTATAGAGCACTGGGCTTGAAGTCAAGAAGAGACCTAGGTCTCTTACTTGAGAGTAAGAGAGTAAATCCCACCTCAGACACTTACTAGCTATTTGACCTGTGCAAATTTTCTCTGTGACTCAGTTTCTTCTTCTATAAAAATGAAGGGGTTGGACTTCATGGCCTCTAAGGTCCTTTCTAGTGCTAAATGATCATTGGTCTCTAGGGAACTGCTTTTGATGATACCTACTAATAACTGTTTCCCTATTGAGATTTAGAAGATCTGAACATAGATTCCAGAAAAGGATGAAATCTTTTCTAAACCTTCATCTTAAAGGTCCATCCTTGGGCAGAGCAAACTCAACCTTGTGGGAAATGAAACAATTAGTCCTTTTACCATTCTCTTCTACTAGGGGGAGAAGATAAGCTCACAGGGACAGGGTAAAAAGAGAGGCTGAGAAAGAAAATTGTGAATAAAAATAAAATGGAGGGAAATTATAACTTCAAATGTGAATGGGATGTTTATAGCATCAATTGGGGAATGGTTGTACAAGTTGTGGTGCATGGTTGTAGTGGACTACTACTCTGCTATAAGAAATGATGAACTCAGGGTAGCTAGGTGGCACAGTGGATAGAGCACAGACCCTGGTTTCAGGAAGACCTGGGCTCAAATCCAGCCTCGGACACATAATACTTACTAGCTGTGTGACCCTGGGAAAGTCACTTAACCCCATTGCCTAGCAATAAAATTAAAAAAAAAAAAAGAAATGATGAACTCAATGATCTTGGAAAGGCATGGAAAGACTTGCGTGAAATGATGCAGAGTGAAATGAGCAGAAGCAAGAAAACATTGATTTTGTAACAGCAATATTGTTTTAAGAATGAGTGACTAAGTCATTTCAACTATTATAAATACACAGATTAAAAATAAAGTACATATGAAAAAAGACTCTATTTGCATCCAGAGAAAGACCTGATAAATAGAAGCATATATAGAATAATTTTACATATATATACCTATTTGTGTCTAATGGTAGCCATTGTGGGGGGATGGAAAAAAAAAATTTACATGATAACTGTTGTATATTTGGAGGGAATAGCAATTTGTACATGGTTAGATTTGCAGTTTCTTGTGCAATCATCTTTTTTGTTGTACTGTTATGGAAATGCTTGTTTTGTTCTGCTAATTGAAAATTAAATAAATTTGTAAGATAAAAACAAAAAAGAATGTGCAGAGGTCCCCACACTTATTTGGCTTACTGCCTCCTTTTCAAAAAAAAAATTAGTGCCCCCTGGAAATCTATTTTCCTTAACCCTTTAATTTTTTTTAAATTTGCATCATTTCAAAAAGTATAAAATATTTTTTTTAAATGATACATCTTAAATTTGATAATTTATTGTAAATTTGTGGGGTTTTTCCTGCAATGAAATTTTGATGATGAATATTTCATCATGTAACCATATAGAATCATATTGTAAACAAGTCATGACATGCACATATTCCTGCCAATGCATGCTGGACTTCCCAACATGTCGGACGTGCTCGCCTATCAACACTTGCTCATTAAAACCTGTTGGCAGACTTGACCACTGATCGGTTATAACTTGCATTTCATGTATTTATTTGGAAAATAATGCAATCACTACTTTAACTCCATTACACAACAGATGAAACATATGGTTTTTCAAAATTTCTTATCCTCTCTTCTTTCCTTATGCCTCCACTTCCCCCTTATTTTTATTCACCCTCCCCCCAATTGCACCTAACGCTATTACTGCACACCTGGATAATTCCAGCACCTGCCAGAGAGTGGTATTACTCACTTTGGGAACCTATGATAGGATGTGGATAGGCAGCAAGTAAAGAAACAGAAAAGTTGGTGAGGAAAGGAAAGAACATTCAGTTGAGGAAACTATAACCCCAGACTACTGCCTTATCAAAGTAACAATCAGCTTAAAAATATCCACCACTCAAGAGGAAAGGAAACTTTAAAGACCCATAGGAATCTGACCCAACTAGAGTAGTCAAGGTCAGAAAATGAAGCAGGTCAAAGCTCCCATGGCAATCAGCAGTGTGTTTCAGATTGTGGACTGTATTTACAACTAAGGAGAGCCAGAAAAAAAGGAAGGAACGAAGGAAGGAAGAGGGAAGCAGAGAGAAAGAGAGACAGAGACAAAGAAAGAGAGAGAAAAGGAAGAAGAAGAAGAAGAAGAAGAAGAAGAAGAAGAAGAAGAAGAAGA